>NC_136498.1:110667821-111110321 GCF_053919585.1 Euprymna scolopes | reverse complement strand
AAGTATGATTTTGACTGTTTGTGACATATAAAGATTGTGTTTGAAATTGTGTGAGGAGTTTGCTTCATTCAAAAACACAGTGATAATATTTTTTACTGTTTGTTGAAGATTGCTAATGAAACAGATCTGTCACATATAATGAAAAGAAACGTATTTTCCAAAATTGTGAATTGAACTTTAATATTATATATATATGTGTGTGTGTGTGTGTGTGTGTGTGTATGTGTGTGAATGTGCTCTGAATATCATTGAGCATAAGACAAATTTAGTATATTTGGTTTTGTACTATTTATATTATTGTCTATCCTGCTATAACTGGAAAAACATTACTATTGGAATATTTACAAGAAAACCATAAAAGTATATATATATATATATGAGAGAGAGAGGGAGAGAATGTAGTTAATTTTTCAAAGAAAAACTTAACAGAGTGGTTAATTACCAACGTAAGAATCTAATATTTAAAATGGTACAATCAAAGGACTAGCAGCAAACATACTCATACCATTTCCAGATTCCAAGAAATCAAAGCAGATATATACAGCTATTTTCTGTGATGTAGGCTGGAAATATATATCTATATTATTTCCCCAGTTAACCTAACCTTATCATTTAAACAACACAATCCCAACCAGTAGCGCCCATTTTGAATTTCACCGGAGGAGGGAATCTATATGGATTTCCAAATCTTGGGTAACAAATTTGTGTCAATAAGGTAGTTTGATAAATAAATATATTTTTACACTGACAGCTTCTTTCCTCAGGCCACTACATTAAGGAAATCCCTTCCTTCTTGTTTCCCAAATATTATTAACATGTAAAAATGTAAATATTATTAACATGTAAAAATGTAAATATTATTAACATCTAAAAATTTAAATGCAATATTAACATCTTGCTGCTCAACTCTTCATCCAATTGTTCTCTATAAATCTTCAATGGCAATATGCTTTGTTTGTGGTGATCACATTTTTTTAAAATAATAAATAAAAAATATTTTGTTCTTTGTATTAATTCAAGAAATAGACATAAAACTATGTTGTTCTAGTTTTCTTGGTATAATGGATGGTGTGTTCACTAATGGGCCAGGAGACCGGAATTCAAAAAAAAAAAAAAAAAAGAAAAAGATACTTGATGCTCCCTTGCTAAACACTAATAATTACAAAGGGAGAATCAAGAGTAAGTGGAGCAATTCAGAAAAAAGAGTGCCCCCACCTACATCTCAGTATAGTAGCTAATGATAAAGGAACTTTCAGATCATCTTTGACTATGGTCAAGCAATTTATTTGAAACTGCATCTGATAAATCAATATTTAATGCTGACTAGCCATTTTTCTTCTACCATGCTCTTTGCATAAATATAATGTATTTCACTTTGATTACTTTTTGAAAATACTTATTCAGACAAGGAATATTGTTAAAATGGAGACATTTTCTCCTACTGATTTAAAGGAAAGTTTGAGCTTATGCCCTTAATAGACAGTGTTAACATTTCCATCTCTCTCTCATTATATATATATATATATATATATATATATATATATATGAAATTTTAATTTTTGTTCCGATCTAAAATTACCCTTTTTTGGAGCAGGATCATCTCTACATTAAAAAATCGATCTTACATCTTATGGAAATACCACTAAATAGGACACTGTATGAAAAGATATATTTAATATCCAGTTATACACTTGTGTGTATATATATATATATATATATATATATATATATATATATATATATAAATTAAATAATAATCATTCTTTTATATCTACATACACTAATGTTTCATGCTTATGCAATTATCAGTGTAGGATGTTACAATTCCTGCCGGTCGGGAGATTTAAACCCAGCCACGAAGACGACTTTCACTCCATTTGCTAAGCCTTTACCTCCAGGACACCAAACAATTGCCACAAGAATTAAAGGGAATTAATAACTAATAAACACACAATTTAGGTGCAGACATTAGACAATCCAGAGTGTTCAAATGACAGAAGTTGTGAATGTTACATAAAAACTAGTTAATTGCTTAATTAGTTTATATTTCCGAGACTGTGCCCATCCTTAATTATTCTTAAAGGGGCTTGATAATTATAATTAAATAATCATTCTATATATATATATATAAGAAACAATCAATGCAATGGGAATGAAATGTTTACCCAATACATTCTTTGAAATTCCGCTAAATAAGGAATTTGAAAATTGTTTTTGGAATATTCTGTTGAACAATAAATTTAATTGCAAATTTTGATTTAGTTTTAATTACTTTTCTTTTTATATATATATATATATATATATATATATATATTTTGTGTACAGAAAGTTGTTAGTTGAGACAGGTCATTGGTACCGTCGGTTTCAAGCCCGATAATAAGGCCCGTTTAAGGTATCCTTATCGAGCTCTCTTCAGCCAATATTCGTCTCGATAAGGATACCTTAAACGGGCCTTATTATCGGGCTTGAAACCGACGGTACCAATGACCTGTCTCAACTAACAACTTTCTGTACACAAAATATAAGTACGCTCTTAAAATTTGGATTTTCCTTTTAATTGAGCACTCTGCTGGAATTCTTTTTCCAAAAAAACTAATCATATATATATATATATATATAAAATACACATAAACACATATATATACAATACTTAAATAAAGTATGTGTTTTTAATGTCACTACCAATGGTTTTACATTCTTAGTGAGTGTCAACTTGTCAGCATATTTTTCTTAAATAAAAAAAAAGATTCCAAATTCTAGCATGTTGCTTTGTTGTTGGTAATACTAGAATATACTATTTTTACATAAAAAAGAATTTGTCAACATTCTGATCCCCATCTGGCATCAATTGAAATGAATGGCTCTCGTCTTCAGGAGGCCTCAAGTTTTGACAAGCTTCTGGGCTTGACCGTTACTCCTGATCTTAAATGGAACACGTACATCAAATCTGTTGCCAAGGCCGCTGGAAAAATGGTGGGATCTTTCTATCGATCCAGTAGATATCTCACTGCTGATGCTATTCTCTATCTATATAAGAGCCAGGTACGTCCAAGGATGGAATACTGTTGCCACATCTAGGCAGGAGCTGCTAGAAAGGACTCGTCCTACCTTGATAGAGTTCAAAATAGACTTCGTAACCTCATAGGAGATGTCCTTTTCTCTTCCCTGCAACCTCTATCTCACAGAAGAGATGTTGCGAGTTTGTCTCTGATGTATCATTATTTTCATGGAAAGTGTTCGACTGAGGTTCAGTCTACGGTCCCCCCTTGCCAAACTTTCACAAGAAACACTTGTCTAGTTAAAAACACTATCACTAATTTCACTCTTTATCTGTGCCTAAACCTAAACGTAGATTCCATGAACAAAGCTTGTTTCTTAGAACTGAACGCCTGTGGAATTGTCTTCCATTTTCCTGCTTTCCGGCTGACTACAATATGGTTGTGTTCAAGTCTAACATAAACAAGTTCTTGATGAGCCGTTCCATATAAGTTAACAAATTTACCGAATTTTCATTACTAACGATTACTATATTGTCCAATTTCTACTGTACACTCTTTAACCCTTATCCTCGAGTGGCCTCTTGGCCTTGATAATGTGGTGATGCCTGTGTAAAAAAAAAAAAAAAAAAAAAAAAATTCGTCATAAATGTTTCATAAACTACCAATAAATGTGTTTTTATAATATCTATTAAGCTTTTGCATCAGTTAAGGGTGATAAATATATACACGAACATACAATGTATGAATGGTGGCAGATTTTCAAAGTCTATCTAATCTGTCAATACTTGATTCAAACTAGCCTATTTTTTTTCTTCCACTATTATTGGCATGAATGTATTTTTATTTCACTTCAGTTTTTTCTGCAAATACTTATTCAAACTAAGAAAACAAGTGGAGATACTTTCCCTTACTCACTAAAACAGATCGAAAGAAAATTGTGTGCAATTCCACTGAGTGCTATCCCTTGACTTCTTAAAACAAAACTACATGTTAAATTATGCGACTTCAAGGCTTGTCTGTGTGTTTGTTTTTCTATTGTACACATTATTAGTTGTTCTTTACTATTTAATGTTAAGTAATAAAACAAAAGTTTTTTAAAAAATTCCTATTTCACAAAATAATTTTATTAGAAAATTAAAACCACCAAAATTAATCTCAGTTTATTAAGTCTTTTTTCTTTTACTCCCATCCCAGGCAATACCGGGAAGGGATAGCTAGTATATATATGTATAAATAAATCACTTATTGTAATTAATTAATATTTACTATTAGAGCATTCTGAGCAGTTAATATGGAGCATCGCTGAGTAGGGACAGCTAGTATGGTAATGACAGTAAAAGTTATTCAGTTCATGTCCTGGTTACCTAAATGGTCACATGATTTGCAGCACTAAACTTTGACCTTTGCTAGAGACAGGAAACTGAAAAGGTCCCATCTGACCAAGTGGCTGGTCACAGCATGCTTGATTGTAATATTAAACCTGATATTTTTTTGGATCACATATCCATCCTTTCTATAATATTTAAACACTAGAAGGCAATGGCTAAGAGTTGATCATGTCACTGAAACGAAAGGCTTGATCACCGCTTTATGTTGCTAAATATTAAATTTTGGATAATAGCTCTTGGGTACTAAATGTGAAGCAAGCAGTGATTCCAAACTATAGTGCGAGTATATATCGGTTGTATCCTCGACTTCCAACTCCTGCAGGTCATCTACAGAGAACTTAGCAAGAACCTACTTTTAATTTGATAAGCAGTACAAACACACCTTTCACAAAGATAATTTTCAATGGAAATACCACCAAGACGATTGGAATCCTTTCTTAGTATATTCCTAACAATTAAATTCTCTGCAGTCAGTGCCAGAGAACAGACCCAAATCAATGATACATTTTTTTTTTTTCATGTAAAAACAAAGTTTTAAAAACCTAAAAGGATAAATGAAGCGCTTTCTATCCTTGGTGGGAAATCACCTAGAGATAGTGTCTTGATAAAAAAATACTGGTCTTCATCTCTTCACAAGGTTTGTGTCAGCCTATAAAAATTTGCAATGAGGTCTTCCAAAGATTTGTTTGAATTTTGATCACAAATATTTATTGATGATCATTCTCGCAAAAACAAAACTGTTTCAATTTTTTTAACCAAAAAACGGAAATTGTTGATGAGACCCAAACCTGCAAGGTTAACCTAGCTAAGCGATTTTTAAACAGAGCCTTACACCTGACCATAAGAACCCCAAAGGGAAAGAATTTTTGTTGTTTGCTTTATTTTCAAGTTTTTGGGGAAACTTTGATGTTTCTTTTTTTTTTTATATATCTTTCCTAACTTGATCAGAATTATTTGCAAGCAAAGTAATTATGTGAATACTGGACATGGGAATCCGACATATTTCCGTTCTTTTTTTTTTTTTTTTTTTTTTTTTGCAGATTACGGACAATTCTGAAGAACCATATTTATGGAAGAAACACAGAGTTCATCTGATTGTAACCTTCTCGACTTATTACTGTGGGACAAAAGTAAAATGAGAAACTGATCCAGCTACAGCACGAACGATGAGCAAAACACCAGGATCACAAGAACCTTTGCAGCCCAAGTTGAGAGATATTGATATGAGTGGTTCGTAGGCTGTTTTCAGGCTGGCATCAAAGCCAAAGGTTTGATACGTTAAGTGAAATCAGCAGAAAAATTCATAAAGAATAACTAACCCAGGTTTAATGAATATATTTTCAAAAAAAAATTAAACAATTCTTATTTCTTCCAAGAGAGTAATCTTGCGAGCAAATATTGTCTGAACCCGGTACTTGTTAGTTCAGCCTCTGCACATCAAATAGAAATGAAATACATATGTTTGTATATAAAGCGATAATTTACTTAGCTTAAAAGCTACAGAGTTAAAATTTCGTTTACGGATGCACCTCGATAAGATGCACAAAAGCAGTGCAGGTGATAACATCAGCAGTGATCTGGGTGCAGTTTGAGCAGGGCATGCTGTGTACTCTGAACAGTTTTATTCAAGTCACAAAGACCAACTTCAGAGAATCCAATTTTCATAGAACATGCAAACTGTTTAGTTGTGTTTACGACCGACTTTTCTATTCAATACAGAGTGATTACCAAATACCACCCATGAAATCGTTAATAAGATTTATAAACCTTTCTGTGATCTAACCATATTCTGTACAAATAAATTTTAGTCTATGCCTGACTTATCGAACAAGTGTCAGTAATGAATATCCAACACTATTTTTCAATAATATGCAGAGACTCTCTGATTATTTATCTTTTATTTATCCTCTATCTCTTTCCTTCCTTCCTCTCTGTTCCCTTTCTCTCTATCTTACCATTTTCTTTCTCTTCTAGCTCTAACCTTATTCACTCTCCCCCTTCACACCTCTCTCCTCTTCGTTTTCTCCTTCTCTACCGTCACACTCTCTCTCTCTTCCTTCTTATTCTGTCCCCTCAGGGCACTTCTTTATAGGTACCTATGCAAAAACCTTTGACGTATCTAGAAAAATAATCGAAGAAAACTTAGAACATTCAGAACATCTTGGTAACATGAAAATCTACTTAGCTAAAACATGCAAAGTTTAGTCATGGGACACTTTTATTTCCAAAACTTAAGTAATCTTTAATTTATTTATTAATTCATTATATTATTTTAATCCATTAAATATATATATAGGTCCAGGTTTGAGGTGTTCAAAAGTCGGGACTAATGAAGACAACGAGGTTGTTAAATAGTGCTCAATAAAAAGAGCAAAATATTTTTTTTATTATTATTTGAGGGTAAACAGTTCTTTTTGGCACCGAGAGGTTCTAGGTCACCTGAGAAAGTCTCTTTGACTGAAACAGATGGCTATTTGTAGCGACCATATGTAACTGTTTACCCTCAAATAATATATATATATATATATATATATATATATATATATATAGAGAGAGAGAGAGAGAGAGAGAGAGAGAGAGGAGAGAGAGAGAAATAATTTACTATTAATCAAATACTTTAGAGATAATTTGTTCTCGCAATTTTCTTTTGAATTTTAATTTTTTTCTGTTTATGTAATCTTAAATGGCCTTCATACTCATTGGACCTTAACTTTCCAGATTTTCATCTATAGGGTTATCACAAAGAATGGTTATAGTCAGCTAATGTACTTCCTCACTTCTGGCATGGTTACTACCGGAAGTGGTGAAAATCAAATCAATTCTTTCGCTTTTTTTCTCTCACGCCTATAATTTCCCCTGTGCATGTACTCTTTTTTATTATGTTTTTCTGATTATTCCTTCTCTTATTTTACTTTAATTAAGAATTATTGAAATTAGTTTAATTTTTTTTAAAAGAATTATTGAAAACACTTTTTGCACTCTTTCTTTAAAAAAAATGATTTAAAATGCTTTTTAAAATCCTTTTAAACTATTTTGGGAATATTGGATACATTTTTGTAGGATTTTTGAAATTTTGTTATTTTGATTTCAATAATTTAATTTTTATACTTTCATACACATATATTTATGATATTAATTTTAAAAAAATACTTTTATTTAAAAAAAAAAAAAAAATTGTACAATTTCATAAACATATTTCTTTTAAAATTTCGAATAAAATAAAAACTTATGTTTTAATTTTGTTATTAAAAGTGCAAATAAAGACTGATTGTGTTCATTTTTCTGCATAATTTTGTTAATTTTTATTGTATACTTTTCAAGAATGTCCTTTTCTTATATTTTATTTCAATAAAACGCTTCACAATAGAAAATATTGAAAAAATAAAAGTGAAGGAACTGATTTGCCTTTTCACCACTTCCAGCAACAGCCACACAGGAAGTTACAAAGTACATTAGCTGACTATAATCTAAAGAATAATATCTATCGAAACAATCTCTAGACTATTCCTAGGAGAGTCAGCGCAGTCAAACGAGGAGAGTGTCAGAGTTATTGTTAATTTTGCATATTTTATCCGGGTGTATTTGTCATTAAATGGCAATAAAAGACTGTTGGATATTCATGATTGAAACTTGGTAGACAAGTCAGGCATAGGCTAAAGTTTACTTATGCCAATTATGATTGGATTACAAAAAGGATTGTGAATTTTATTGACGATTCCACAGTGGCATTATTCAACCTGTATAAAAAAAGTACTTCCTTCATTTAATGCCCTTGCTAGTAAATGTCTAAAATAAATATATTTATAAAAAAGTGAGTGAGAGAAAGCGATATGGAGAGGCAAGGAAGATGGGCAAACCTGAAAATGGGTGGAAGTGGGGGGGGGGGGGGTGAGAGAAAAAAGAAAGGGAAAGAGAGAGGAGGGAGGTGTCCAAAAAATGGGTTTTATAGCCAACAGCCGACAAGAAACTATTTTTTTTTTTTTTGCAATAGGTAGTAAATAGCAAAATACACTGGTAGCACCGATCTGCAGAGGAGAAGCCGGTAGAATAGCATTTCAGGGCAGCAGTTTCAGAGATGGGAGAGGAGTGGGAGCAAAGCGGCATGGTGGGGTACAAGCTGCCGTAGGGGTAAAGGTGGAAGGAAATGGGTGTCACAGAACATACAGAAAGCATATGAGGAGAGAGAGAAAGAGAGACTCTTAAACAACAATGCACATTACTGGTCACGTGACAGGCTAATACAAAAATTTTTGACAAGTTTGAGTGGAATGGCTGACCAAGAGCTGCAGGAAGGAAGGATGAGGAGGGGGGGGGGGACAGGAAAAAGGAGAAGGAACAAAAAAAAAAGGAGGACTGCTGCCAACTGATCGGGAGGCGGGGAAAAGGGTGTTCCGAAATCATCATCAAATGGTCGTTTTGGGGGCATAGTCTTTGGCGTGGGGGTTGAGGTTCGATTTAACAATAACATCTTCTTTGGCAAACTTGCTGGAGAAAAGTGGAGAAGAAGATTCTGGGGAACTGAGTCCGTTGTATGTATGGGTCGAGGGTAACAGAGCCATCGTTTCTGCCATCCGCGATTTTATGTCTTTAATCTCAAAATCTTTTTTCTGTACAACATCTGGAAAAAGAAAAAGAAAGAAAATTCAGAATTTCTAACATTTTTCACACTAAAAAATGCCAACAGATTTTTTATTTCAAGTAAAGTAAAAGAAAAAAAAGAAAAATTTGCAAAAAAAAAAAGAAAAGAAAAATATTTTAATCAATCTAGAGTTACTTTTAATTGTAACTTAATTTATCTAATGATATTTGTTAAATAACTTTTTTTTAACTCATATTAATGAAAAGCTCCATTCGTGAATATTCACTATTAAATCATGAGTTAACATGATGAAATTACAAACAATCAATGAATAATTGAAATATTGTCTACTAGCATAACACAAAGTGAAAACATAGGTGTGCAAAGTTCGAATCCACTCTGTTCCATAGAACCCATTCATCAAATGCACACTTGACCTTGTGTCTAACCTCCTGGAAATAAAGGTAAATAAAATAAATACAGGTGATTAATTTCAGAGAATTGATATTTTACTAATGAAATGCAAAAAATTCTTTTCATTTCTATATAATTTTATAAAATGCACACCACGAATCCCCCTACCACACTCGTATTATTCCTCTGCATCTTCCAAAAGATGAAGCTAATGGAAGCCCAGCATTCACTCACATGTAACATGGCACTATGAACATTTACATTTTTGTAAATTTGTCCCAAAATGAGCAGCAAAATTGAACAACAGGTTAAGATGGAAAGAAACTTACAAAACTTACTCCATGTAGTCTTGGCCATAAACATAAGATCAAAATAAAAGTATTAGCAGTGATTATATCGCCAAACAGCAAAATGAGTCCGTAACTTCCAATTTCTGAAGACCACAAAACCTAAGAACCTACCTTTAATGAAATTGGTAGTACCACAGGGATTATTTTCAATAGGCATTAATCTTTCTTGCAGCTCACTGTACCACCTGTGAACCCAATGACGACAGCTTGTGCAGAATATATAGCTACCAACACCAGATCTGCAAACTCCATAAGAAAACTTGTCAAAAGTATGCAGATTAGGACCATTATAATAACTTCTGTCTTCCCCATATTGACTTCATATAGGTCGAATTTTGCAGTTCCTTTCTTTGATCCAGCAATAATTACCAGATCATCAGCATACAACAATTCTCAGGGGCATCTTCTGCAGAACTCCCTGGATAAAACTTCAAGCACAACAATGAATAGCAGAGAAATAAACCCTGATAACCATGCACTTTTACTTTAAACTGAACACTAAAGGGGTGATTGACATAAGCCCTGCTCCTAGCATTACGCTACATAGACTGGACAAGATGCACAATCCACTCATCAACACCAGAGAGGCAATGATGGCTAAGTGGTTAACAATGTGGACTGGTAACCTGGGTGGGCCAAGTTCGAGTCCTGTTCATTCCACAGAAACACTTTCGCTTAGGAATGCTGGAAACTTTCACGTGATCCCTCCTGAAAGTACTCATGTCTTTCTAGACAAATATTCTAACTAGAAAGATATTGGAGAAACAAATGCCAACGATAATCATGAATGATGCTCAACAAAAACAACAACAATCATCAACACCAAGTCTTCTCGTTGGGTACCGAGACACAAGTTGAGGAACATGGTCCAGATCAACAGAGTACAAAATAGACTCAGTGGCTTAGTGGGGGATGCCCTTTTCTCTTCGCTACAACCTCTCTCCCACAGAAGAGATGTTGCAAGCCTGTCTTTGTTTTATCATTACTTCCATGGCAAGTGCTCGTCTGAGCTCCAATCTCTGGTCCCCCTTTGCCAATTTTTCATAATAAACACCCATCTAGCTGAAACCACTGTCAATAATTTTCCCCACTCTTTATCTGTGCCTAAATCAAAACGTAGATTCCATGAACAAAGCTTCTTTCTTATAACTGCACGGGTGTGGAACTCTCTTCCGCTTGCCTGTTTCCCAACTGACTACAACTTGGATATCTTCAAGTCCAACATAAACAAATTCCTGATGAACCACCCCCTTAAGTAAGACACTTTATCAAATCTCTAATACTAACGATTACAACGATACTATCCCATTGATTACTGTACATGCAATAACCCTTATCCCCGAGTGGCTTCCAGGCCTTGATAAGTGGTAACCTCCATGTAAAAAAGAAAAAAAATACTCCCTTCGAACATACTTTTCTATCACCCTCTTCGCTACCTTCATCACCTGATCAGAAAGACGATAATTGCACCTTTCCAATACAATCAATGCCTCTGTTCAGTCTCAAAAAACAAAGGACATCCCCTGTAGATGCAGCTGCACGTGTAATTGTGTGGCAAGGGTTGCACAATCCCCAACCACACGTCTCCTGAATCTGCACTGCTTGAGTCCAATGACAAGGAGAAGTCCAGGACGACTGGAAACAATGCTGAGATAAGCGGAGAGCACATGCAACACCCGGAAGTCCCAAATGGTCACCCATCTGGTACTGGCCAATACATCACACTTTCAATTATATATGTTGATAATAAAACTCTCTGGCCAACCAGATAAAATATTGTTTTTTTTTTCATCAGCATGTTCACACGATCAGTCCGTAAGCTAGCACCACCAGACGCTGTCAACATCTCCGTAATAATACAGGAAGACCCAGCTGTAATTCTTCATTTTAGTGATGGACTCGGCTACTATTCTTACGGAAATATGACCCAGCATCAGAAAGTTTGCCAGTATTCAAAGAAAACTCTTTGAGGAAATGCTCATAATACTGTTTCAAAGTTATTTTATTTATTTTTTGTAGAGTAACTTATTAAAAAATTTCCAGAATCATTCCAGAGACATTTATCACCAATATCCTGATTCTCCTTTTGGGTCTACTTGACAATGCTGAATACAATATATCACTCTTGCTAGAAAACACGCAAACAAAACTCACCTCCTTGGCTATGTATTAGGTTGGGCAGAAAGTCCTTAGCATTTTAAAGTACAGGTTTCTGAAAGTGCTTAAAAAGCCTATAAACTGTTTACTTAAATCACAGATGAAACTTAGCATATTTTTTTCATTGATGACAAAATTTTTCAAATTTATTTACTTTCAGATAATCTCATTACAAGAAAATGGATTGCAAAAAATTTAATGTTTGGATAGTTACGCTTTTTAAAAAAAAAAAAAATGAGAAACTGCTGCTAAAACTTTCAAAGAAATTTGTGAAGTGTATGATGACTATGCTGTAAGAGAATCAACTGTTTGGAAGTGGTTTGCAAAAATTCAAAATGGGAAACATCAGTCTTGAAAATGACACTAACAGTGAAAGACTTTCAAAATTTGATATTGATGTTTTGAAGAGAAAGATTGAAGAAAACCCAAATATCACAATTGGAGCATTTTGTTTTAAAAAGTGCAGTTATTGAATAAATATTGCTAAGAAAAAAAAAAATCTCATTTCTATCTTCTTTGTGTGCTTAAAAAACACTGAGAACTATCCAGATAATCAAATATTTCACCTAGATACTCATTCTTACTGACAGCCTGTCTGCACATCTCCAGCATCTCATCTTCTCAGACACAGCAATGCTCACAGCTTTATTTCACCACTACTTCAGACCACAAACCTTTTCCATCACATCAAGCAATACACTCTGGAGCTTGCCTCAAATATCCTCAGCTGTGGAGCACTTGAATTTAGATCAGTGAAGAAGAAGGCTTTCTCAAAGTTATCACTGAAAGCCAACTCACAAATTTTCCAAATTTGCAGTTTAATTTTGAAAGGTTTTAGTTTATAGAGTTGAGTCGGCACTTTCAAGTCACTACAAAAACTTGGTGTTGAGGAACACAGTCTTCACTCTAATCACCTTGAAGTCCTTATACAATTTAAAATCACATTTTTTAAGCAATAGAAAATCTACCTGACTACTGTCATTTCCAGAAGTATATTTTTCATCTACAAATGGGTCACCGCTTATCAAGACCCAAAGATAATTAAGGATATGAATTAATGAATTTGTCAGGGTAACGGTAAGACAACATCTTGAGAATTAATAATGATGGTTGGAATTGAGCAGAATTTATTTAAGATGCCAGTTCAACAAGAATTTGTTTATATTTGACTTGAAAACAACTATGAATTTGTTAACCACATGAATAGCTAGTAGATCTAAAAAGAGAGAAAGCTGTTTACTTACTTTTCAGTATTTCAATTTCACGTTTCGCTTCACCGAGGGCTGAAAAAAGGTCTAATTTTAACCGTGTCTCTGCACTGAGACTGTTTTCAAGATGTGTATTTTTGTCTTGCATTGCTGCCAGGGCCGACATTAAAATTTCTGATTCTCCTTGGCTTTCTTTATATTGACGAAGACACTAAAAAAAAAGAAAACAACTTCTTTTATAAACTTACATAAATGCATTCAAACATTCAGAATTCTACACACACAAGCAAAACGAGATAAGAAAATGTACATTACTCATCCATTTCAATTTTTTTTTACTTACTAATCCTAACCCAACAGCAGAGATAGAATGTGAAATATCTTCAACCAATGTTGTAACAATTATAAAATGTGGCATTTAGATATCAAATTAGTTGTTTGTGAATATGCGTATATGTTTATAATTTTATATAAAGTTAAGATGTTGTTCTTTATATTTGCTGTTAATAACTTTATTAAAAGGTAGCTGAAAAATTAGTTTCATTAGTCAGCTATATTGGTCAGTGTTGCTAAAAAAAAATTTCAACTTGATCTAAGTTTGATCAATAAATCTGGAAAAATTTAAACTTGACCTAAGTTTGATCAATAAATCTTGAAAAATTTAAACTTGACCTAAGTTTGATCAATAAATCTTGAAAAATTTAAACTTGACCTAAGTTTGATCAATAAATCTTGAAAAATTTTAACTACCATACTACTTTTTCCTAAATAGTAAATTTGCAAATAAATATCGTCTACACCCTGTAGGGTGGTCTGTGTATTTATGAAGCCATTTTGACCAACTGAAATAAAACAGCCAACACCAGATTTGAAATCAGCAGATTAAGTGGATTTGTTCACCTGGTTTTAAAATATGGTAAATATCTCTACTATTATATAAAAAAAAACTTTGTGCGTGTGAGTTTGTGTAAGTTCATTCCCTATGGACTTGGAAATGGCTGAGCTGAATTTTAAAAAATTTCACACATAGGTACTTGATGTGTCTGAGAGTGTTATTATGTAGGTTTTGTATCGAGATGCATCTGATAAGTATTGAAAATCAATAATCAATAATCAAAAAACAAATCCGATTAAAGAAGGAAGTCAGATTTTGACCAAAGTTAACACTTTTATACAATCTAACATCACAAGTGCATTTGAGAAGTTTTATCCCTGCACAAACAGAAAGGCTCAGCATATAAAATCAATTGTAAATTCTTTTATAAGACAGGTGTGTGTTCAAAATGAATGTTTATTTATAGAGCACAACTGAACCATAATATATGTATGTATTTTGTATATTTAACTTTAATTCAAGTGAATATGAAAAATATATTGATAAAATTAACAGTTGGTTCTTTAATAAGACAGGGGCATGTTTGAAATGAATGTTTCCGTTTAGAGTACAGTTGAACCATGATACTTGATGTTTGCATCTTAAACTTTAACTGAAGCCATTATTTACAGATAATTTTATAAAATCAACAATAAATCCTCTACAGTGCAATGCAAACTACAATGTATTGTGGACTAAGTCACTGTGTCGCAATAACAGGCAATAAACCGATTTAATTAAAAAAAAAAAATGGATGATTTCACTGATTTCGATGATAATAAAAGTATGGGAGGGTAGAACATATATTGATCCTCATTCAATCCTGAACAACGTCAGGTTTCTCTGCTAGTAATTCATAAAATATTTGCATTTTTTCTTTCTGCTGATGGATGTAGTTTCAGACAAAGCCCTATACCAAGATCAAACAACTTTCCTTAAGTAAAATTTTCCAGGGAATCCAATAGTTGCATTAATTTTCTTTGAGCACATTTGACAATATCATTATGAAAATAATTCTTGCTATTTTGGGTTTCATATGCTGATTTTAATAGCCAAAAAAAATTTGTGATTTGATAAAAAAAAAAAAAAAAAAAAAAATAAATTCTAGATTATGCAAATATTTCAATTATAAAATATTTTTTCTCTTCCATTTGAATGAATTCGCAAAACAAATACAAAACAAAAAACGGTGGTTTTAATTTCCATACCTGTACTTCTCTTTCCAGCTGACGAAACTGTTCTTCACGAATTTTTAATTCTCTTCGAAGCTGCTTCAAATCATTTTCGCTATCCCGACGTCTTGCTTTGCAATTTTCATTGCATTCTTCTCTATTCAAATGAAGAAAAAAAAATCGATTTCATTAAACAGAAAACTTTTAAAATAATTCTCTTTAACCATCAAAATATTTTAAACTAGATTTATTTACCCAGAATTACTGGTAAGGAAAAATAATTCAAAATATAATCATGTTTGCAATTGTTTTTGTAAATAGGCTTCATAATAATCCGTCCATTATTCTATTGCAATAAATAGTAAATAAATATTCAATAAATAAAAAAATAATGTGTTTTTATCAAAGTTACTTATAGACAAGAAACACAGAAATAAGATCTTGTCTTATTAACGGAGATGTGAAAACTTATTTCTAGTGCTGAAAAATTAATGAAACTAAGTAATTTCAAAATTGCAATACCTGTATTTTGCCCTATGTTTGCATTGGAAAATCAGTTCACTCTTTGTATTGATTACATTCTTGGATTAGGGACATGTTATCATCCTAACTGCCTCAGATAAGCCGAGGTTACAAAATTTATTTTGTATGATTTGGATTCACATAGAATATCCCAATTAATTGAGCAGCGAATATTCTTAGATCTAAGTTTTTTTTTTATAAGAGTAGCTAAATAGCTTCCCTGATTACTATTTGAGTTTTTATTATTAAATGATGATATGTGGTTAGAGATTCTTTGCTTTATTAAAGTGGAAGTAGATCCGATGTATGTGTATGTTTCGGGTGCAGTGTGGTTACTGTTGTTGGTATTTAGTATTACATTGTTATTACGGTTATTTAGTATTACATTGTTATTATGGTTATATATATATATATATATATATATATATATATATATATATAATGCTCCTTATCTTGAGTTGAGCATATTGGGAAGTGATACACGATATACCATTAGCGTATTAAGCGATGCTCTTTGTGTAAACAAATCGAGTTTAGGTATTTGGACGATGTCAAAACATCGTTAATTCACTACCTGTACTGAATAGCATAATGGTTCGAAGCCTTGACTGTCGTACAGGCAGTTGGGTTTCAATCCTGGCTTGAGGTAGTTGCCTGTCTAGTTGCACTGATAAGCTGTGATACAGCGAAACAGTACTGTATATGGATGCCTCTATATATATATATATATATATATATATATATATATATATATAAGGTATTTTTAGAAGGCTAGAACAATGCTGGAATGTACAGTCGTTGTGTGAAGATAAATAAATAAATATATGAATAATAAATAATTCGATTTATTTTTTTATTTTTATTTATTACTACTAGCGGGCGTTGCCCAGGTGTTTAGAGGTGTGTGTGTGCTCGGGCAGGGGGGGGGGTAATCAAAAGATAAGAATAAGCGAAGTAAATATTTTTAAATATTAAATAGTAAATTATCAAATATTTCATATAAAATAAATGTTAAAATGTTTAAAAAATCGAAAAAAAAAAAACACAAAAAAACTAACGTAAGGCAAACAAACGATGTTAAATGTAAAAATCGGAAAAACAAAAACAAAAAAAGAAAACGCAAATGTGATGGAAAAAACCCCAGAAAAACGAACATTAAAACTTCTTTAAAAAAGCTGAAAAATAACCCCCCCCCCGAAAAAAACAGAACGTGAAAAATGGCTTAAATAACCCTGTTTCAATATTAAACCTTTAAAAAAAAAAAAAAAGAAAAAAAAAAAGACATCTCACACCATGATTCGAACCCAAAACCTTTTAGATAATGAGGCTGTGCTCTAATGAACTGAGCTAAGACGACGTTGACAAAATTAGGTTGTTTTTTAAATATTTAAACTAAATCATGTTCCGACATCATTTGCGCATGCGTAGAAGCGAACTTGTCATGAGAGGACGGCTTTTGCTGACCCCTCCCTGTAGATAACTGATGATTTTAGGGTGAAGGAATTAATGTTTTTGGCCAATTTTTCGATATTTGTCGGGTGAAGGATCGAACTTTAAAATGATACCAATCTTGTGAAAATCCATGACCCATATCGAAAGTTTTTGCGACACATACAAACATACATACATACATATACACATTGTCCCTTTTATATATATAGATATATATATTTTTTAATATATATTTATTCATTTATCTACCTGAATTTTAACTGTGGGTGGTATTTATTTAAAATTCATGTAGATAAATGAATAACTATATATTAAAAAATATATATATAATAAATAAAAAAGAAAAAAAAAATTGAATCATTTATTATTCATATATTTATTTATCTTCACACAATGACTGTACATTCCTGCATTGTTTTAGCCTTCTAAAAATAACTTTTTATTCTCTAATTATGCTTCAAACAAACTACGCCATACTTCTTTATATATATACATATATATATATATATATATATATATATATATATATATATATATATGTTTTATTTTTTATTACCATATCTTTCTGTTAAGTTACATTATTGTTTCGGCTACACGGCCGTTTTTTTGTAGCGTCCTCAGACTTTTACAGAAATGTTCGTTATTTTGGGATGAAAGAGTGGAAGAGTGAATGAGGTCAGGGGGGGTTTGCGAGGAGGGCGGAGGAGGAAGAGAGGAAGGGAACAAGGAGGGAAGGTAGGGGGGGGGCGTTTGGTATGTCGATAATGTTTTAGTTTGGGGGTTTAAGGAACTTGTGGGGGAGGGTCTGGGAGGTTCATTTCTGGTGTGGCTGAGGGCATAGGGATACATGAGGGGGAGGGGAATATGTGGGGGTGGGAGGAGGGGGGTTTACTTTAAATTTCGAGTCTTAGTGTTAAATAATGTAACTTAACAGAAAGATACAGTAATAAAAAATAAAACGCATATTTGCTCTACAACAGCATTGAGCACTTTCTTCAGTTTTTATGAATTACCATCTCCACTATATATATGTATGCAGTATGGCTGAACGCCTTTATAGATGTAAACTGACCAGGAAAACGACTTCTGAAAAACCTAACATTTTTTTAAACAGCATAACAGACCCAAGGAAAAGCTATTTGAAACCTAAATGCCACAGATTAGCTAAAATATTATTTCAAATTTAATATCAGAAACAAAAACTGCTATTTCAAACTTAAATATAATAAACCAACAAAAATGCTATTTTGAGTTTAAACCTAACAGATCAAAGAAAAGGCTCTTTCTACCTTAAATGTGACAGACGAAGAAACTATTACAAACTTAAGAATGACAGGCTAACTTCTTTTTCTTCTTTGCATGTCTTTGTTTTACATGATGTCTTGCATTATTGTTGTATCCTGAGGTTGAGCAGCAGATGGCAGACAAGACAGTGTTGTAGCATATGGTTCTCTTTTCCACATTTGCAGATGATTGGGTAAGTTTCATGGCTTCATCTGATCATAGTAACTTTTGATCCCCCCCCCCCCCCATTTCTGTTCTCAGATGGTTGAGTGTTTTCCAGGATGCTTCTGAACTAGGTAGGAGGGAGGGTCACGGAAGGGGAGATCCTAATATCAGTAGAAGGTGGGAGTGGGGGGCCATTCTCAAACAGTCTGGTCCACTATTGTAGTCTGGTCTTTTCCTGAGATATTGCTAGGGTTTGACATGGCTAACTAAAATGCAATTTTAAACTTAAGCGTAACAGACCAATTGAACAACCAATTAATCCACTCATCCAAACATGTCTCCCCCGTAACTAGAAGTAGTCATCTTTTCCCCAGTGTGCGTGACTAAATCAAGCATCAGTGTGTGTGTGTGTGTGTGTGTGTGTGTGTGTGTGTGTGTGTATGGGGGAGGAGTAAGGTATGCTTATTTACCTGGCTGCTGCCATCAACACTGCTCGGGCTGCTGCTGATTCTTCTGCTTTTTTAGCTTTCCGTTCTGATGCCAGCTGCTGCTCGACTGCACATTTATTTTTGCAAGCTTCTTGTAGTTTCCGTTCTAAGATGGAAATAGTCTGTTTATCTTGCTGTCTGCTTGTCACCAAATTGTGTAATCTGAACAAAGAAAAGGTCAATTCATTGGACAATCAGAAATAGAAAAAAATGATGATAAGAATCCAAAGAAAAACAACTTTAAATAAAAAAATTATTTCATATTTTACATTGTTTTTTGGAGGGTTTGGTACGTTTTGGTATAGCCGATTCAGCGTGAAATTAGTGCTTTGTCATTACAGTCAAAGTTGTTTTTAGTTTTTTAAAATTAATTCAATAAATAAAGATATTTTTTTTTCTTTGAATAAAATTGCAATAAAAATTATTAAAAGAAAAAAATTAATTTTATTTAAAAAAATAAAAGAACTTAAAAATAATCATGCTTATTTAAAACACAACACAAAAACAAACAACACTCAGTTGTCAACAATGATATTATGCTTTCATATTATAAAAAACACTTTAAAATATTTTTAAGTTTTGAATCCTTAAAAAATTAATTATAAAATAATAAACCAAAAAGAGTTCTGCAAAAGCATGATTTTTCCTTAAAAAACCCAGTAAAATTGATATAAACATTAAAATTTTCAAAATGTGTTTATCTAAAACACAACACAAAAACAGACAACAGTCAGTCGTCAACATTAAAAAAAGAACTTTAAAATAACTGTGTTTATTTAAAATGCAACATAAAAAAGGACAACACTCGGTCGTCAACTAGATTATAATTTCATATTGTTTTTCTTAATTAAAAAAAAAAAAAAAAGAATGGTGCGTATGTACATTATGTTACTGTGCTATTTTTTAAATAATATTTTCAAATTAAATTGAAGTTTCACAATATCTTCTTTTTTTATGAAATTGTTAGGTGAAAGTACAGAATAGTTACAAAACATTTTTCCCTAATCATGTTTATTTAAAACACAGCATAAAAACAAACACTCAGTTGTCAACAACGAGATTATATTTTCATATTGTTTTTTTTTTTTTTTTTTTCAATTAAAAACACTTTTAAATATTTTAAAGTTTTTAATCCTTAAAAAATTAATTAGAAATTAATCAACCAAAAAGTTTTTGCAAAAACATGAGTTTCCTTAAATACACTTAAAGTGATATATTTTCATATTGTTCTTTTTTTTTTCTTTTTTACACAGTGGTCACCACTTATCAAGGCCCGGAAGCCACTCAGAGATAAGGGTTATTGCAAGTACATTATGTTAGTGTGGAGATTTGATGAAGTGTTTACTTAAGGGGGCGGTTCAATAGGAATTTGTTAACGTTGGACTTGAACACATCCAAGTTGTAGTCAGGTGGGAAGCAGGCAGACGGAACAGAGTTCCACAGGCGTGCAGTTCTAAGAAAGAAGCTTTGTTCATGGAATCCACATTTTGATTTAGGTTCAGATAAAGAGTGGGGGAAATTTTTCACAGTGGATTCAGCTAGACGGGTGTTTTTCGTGAAAGGTTGACGAGGGGGGGCCCAGAGATTGGAGTTCAGACGAGCACTTGTCATGGAAATAACGATAAAACAAGGATAGGCTCGCAACGTCTCTTCTGTGGGAGAGAGGTTGCAGGGTAGAGAAAAGGGCATCCCCCACTAAGCCACAAAGTCTATTTTGTACTCTGTCAAGGCAGGATAGGCTGTTTTTAGCAGCTCCTGTCCAGATATGGCAGCAGTATTCCATCCTTGGACGTACTTGGCTTTTATATAGATAGAGAATTGCATCAGTAGTGAGATATCTTCTGGAGCGGTAGAAGGATCCCACCATCTTTCCAGTGACCTTGGCAACAGACTTGATGTACGTATTCCATTTCAGATCAGGAGTAAAGGTCAAACCCAGAAGCTTGTCAAAACACGGGGCCTCTCCCAGACGAGAGCCATCCATCCCAATTGATGCCAGATGGGGATCAGAGCGTTGATGATGTAAGGATAGGAGTTTTTTTCTTAATTCTTATAAAAATCTGACTGGCATGGTCAATGCTGAATTTTCCCACCGCAACATCGAATCAGCCACGCCAAAACATCCCATTCCTTTTGTTTTTCATTAAATTTTAATCATTTCAGATGTTCTTCATTTTAGATTTAACCAAAAAATCGAATTTTATCAATTTAAAATTCCTAAAACCATTTTAATTACTCATTATTGAAAACTTCTATTTGTAATCTTGATTCTTTTAAAGGCTTCGAATGGATTTTGATGGATATTTTAAAAACAAAATTCATATTATGTTTAAAAGAGATCTATTTAAGCAGATATAATTAAGAAATACACTTAACATATAATTAACTCTCTTTTTTCTCCCCTTTCACCTTTCAACAATAAGATCAGCATTAATGAGGACAATAGTCCAAAGTAAATAAATATCTTCTCACCCATTGTTCAATTGCTTTGGTTGATGTGCTCTTCAGACTTCTTCAGAATAAAAATACCATTGTTTTTTTTTTAAGAAGATAATATATTTTAAGAGGAGATTTTATTGAGACAGAGTTTTTAGGAGAGATAGTGCTTGCCACTCAGACCTAGGGTAAGTAATTTCTTTTTCATTTTTTTAATAACTTTTCAGCACGAAAAAATAACAAAATAATTTGTGAGGCTTACTTTTTTCTCAAAGGCTATGGTTAAAAAAATATGGGATCATTTTATATTAAATTTTTAAATGCAAAACTGATCCCCTACTCTAAATTTTAGATTGTCTTTTTTTATAGAAAGAGATGCCATAATTATAAAACCGTATTAGTTACATTGGTTCATACATGTTCCGGTGGAATCCATATTATAAGAGACACATTATGTCAGAACAAAGAAGGAAATCTGCTGAAACAAGAATCAAGTTCAATTAATTTTTTATTTTACATGGAGGTCACCATTATAAAGGCCCAGAAGTCACTCGAGGATAAGGGTTTTGTAAATTAAGGAATATCCGGGTGTAGATTATACTCTGTAAGAAGAAAAAACACGCGATTTTCTTTATGAATGTGGTCTGTAAAATCTTTTGGGGGATTGCATGAGAAATAAAGGGAGTAAGGTTGGGAACGGGCGAGGGAAGTACGATTACGCATTGTATAAGTAAGTTATATATGTTAGCATATCCTTCTACCTATATCAGTAAGTATAGTAATTCAAAGGCAAGATAAGTTACTTTTCTACCAAACTGGATATATTTTTCGTGTTTTTATTCAATGTAACATGTTTATTCAGCTTGAAAAACATACAGTGTTTACCGATGTATTCGAAAATTCAAGATGGCGTCTGATTCTCTCTTTAACACGGTAAGTTTGGGAAAAGGTGTTATAAATACAAAACCGGATAAAATACTGTTAAAAACTCGCTCAATATAGGTTACTGTGACATAGGTTGACATATATTCGACGGGTTTTTAATAGTATTTTGTATAGTTTTTTATTTATTCTTCAAGTTCTTGTTGAGCAACCCCTCCCAAATAATCCATTACAGCCCCATTTCCACCACTGGCTAGAAAGTCGTTTCTGAGTGAAGTATTTGAACTCCTAAATCTAAGGAAAAACAGTATTTCTCAAAGAAGTCATTATTTTATAAAATGACTAGAAAACAATTTGACAGTCGATTTATTTAAAGAAGGATATTCAAATACTGAGGAAAAAGTATTTTTTTTTTTTTTAAATAAAATAACATGCAAATATAGTTTGTTTAAATTAAAAGCTCTCTTAAGAAATTAAAATTGAGTTTCCTTTATGGAATTAAGAAAAGTCAGTTAAATTAGCAACATTCTGACTTTTGGTCATTGAAATCTCTCTAACTGTTTAGTATACATTTATAGGTACTTAATTTCCCTCAATTCTTGTGTTAATAGCTGGTAGCCTTGAGGTAGAATGCTAGTCTATGAAGTCTAGGGTGACTTTGTTTCGTGTGAATCTTCCGATCAGCAGTAATTATCATTTCCTACACTGATGATTGCACACTAGCGTCTGTAGGTATAAAAATAATTGTTAATATTTATCTATAAAATGTTATATACATATAAGTATATATTCTGAACACAGAATAGCTCGAAATAAACATTTAAAAAAATCTTCGACATTCATAGTTTCAATTTTTTCAATTCATGAAAAAATTTTAAAAAATTTTTTTAGCTGCTGCTGCTGATACTACAATAACAAAAAAAAAATGTCAAATTGGTGAGAATGAAAATTTATTTAAGCATCGAGTTCTTTCATCTTTAAATAAGAAAAAAGGTACTTGGGCAGTATCCTACCTAGAAAGTAAGATACAGTACAGTGAAATGCCCATACGAAAAACAAAGAAATTCTTATCTGTTACGTACAGAAGTTATCAAAATCGAAAAGCATGTAATATATTCAAGTAGTATGACATTTATATAAAAAATCTGGCGCTTCTTTACTACAGCACTCTGATGTAAAAACACACTCTTACCTGTGACACACAGAAAAGTTAGCACAACAGAAAATTATGTAAATTATTTTAAATATGTGTTGTACATTACTCGCCCTAGGTAAGGAAATTTTTTTCCACATACGTGCTGTAAATTTCCTGTCCTAGGGAAGGTACAATTATTCCATACATATGTTGTGTAATATTCGTCCTAGGATATGTAAAATATTCTTTTGCTCAAGATGGCAAATGATACATAAACATAAAAATTTTCTCTATCCTAAAAATAACAGGTATGTTCAAAATTTTTCTCATAGTCTTATATGGTCCCGAGCAATGCCGGATGGCCTTGCTAGTCTAATATATGTCCGTCTGTCCGTCCGTTTGTCTCCATATTTTCAAACTATATCTCTTCTAAAACTAAAAGTTGCAAAGCGGCACTAGGGGCCTTCAAATGATTGGATTTTTTATGGACCATTCTTTTATGGGTCTTTAGCCAGTTAAAATAGTTTTTAAGGGATCAAAAAGGGTTCAAAATTTTTAAAAAATCGTTATACATTTTGTATATGAATCTTAGTTTATTATTAATCAGTTCATATGTGTGTCACGTTGACACAGTGGTAATGTCACCAGCTTTGAATGCTAGTTTTGCTTTTGGTTTCAATTCTAGCTGATGGCACCCAAATACTTTTTTTTTTTTTACTTTTGAAATCATGACTATGATAATATATACAAAATCTGGACAAATTAAAAACCGAGCAAAGCCAGGCACCCCACCCCGCCTCTCCCCAGTACTTTTATATATGATTAACTAGTGAGGGGTACCCGGCGTTGCCCGGGTGTTTGGAGGTGTGTGTGGTTTTGGGTAAATCAAAACTCCGGGGAGGGGGAGGGGTAAAAACCTTGAGGCAAAGTTGGAAATTAAAGTGTGAAAAAAAAAAAAAAGAGTGCGACGTTAACCATTGGGCCACGGCGAGATGCTAACGGAAACACGTTTGAATTTATTAAATTACTTAAATTAGCAATTAAATAAGTAATTAAATAAATTCAAACGTGTTTCTGTTAGTATGTCGTGGTGGCGCAATGGTTAACGTCGCACGTTTTTTTTTTCACACTTTAATTTACAACTTTGCCTCAAGGTTTCGGGTTCGATCCTCATACTTACCTACCAAAACATTTCCTCTTCACTCCTCACATTAAAAATCGGCCATGTGCCTAATTTGCTCGGTGGAGGAGCAAATAAATACCTGGCCTTCAGGCTGGGATCAAATTGTAGTATCTGTTCTGCAGATGCTGCACTTAAGATAATTTGTACCAATCAATGGAAGGGAAACTCTCTATACTGGGACAATTATTATTTTTTGTAACCAGAGTGCCCCCTTTTTGCCTACTTTTAGGGGATCTGGTTTTTACCCCACATTAAAAACGGCCTTGTGCCTAATTTGCTTTGGTGGGGAAGCAAATAAATACATTATACAGTAAATTAATCCTTAATTAATGCTTGAAATCAAAGGGAGATAAGTGTTTTCAAGTCGGCCATCTTGCTTATTTTCGATCATACTACCCGCTTTTTTTTCTGAAAATTAGCTCTAGCACGTCTTCTACTGGACAATGTTTCGTAAATTTTGGAATTTATACTAATTTCAACAGGGCGTAAATATGTAATAACGTTTTTCCCTAAAATATCTTTGTTTGAAAATACACGATTGGGTTGGATGACACAATATAGTAAAGACACACAAAAAGTGATGAAAATTAAAATGTTTAAATTTTTAAAAGTAAAAAAACATTTTTACATTATAAAAGTTAAAACATTTTTTACAAACGTTAAATCTTAAAGAGATATGATAGATAAAAAAAAAAAAAAAAATGAAAACTTACTTGTTTTGTAAATTTTCATTGTCTTGCTGGAACTGATACAGTTCTGATCGCATAGACTTTTCAGTAATGGACATGTTTGCTATTTGTGTGCGCAATTCTTGTTCTGTATTACGGCTGGACTGAAGGTCGGCTTTAAGGCGCTTCACATCATTTTCGAGGCTGGAAAA
This sequence comes from Euprymna scolopes, assembly GCF_053919585.1. NCBI lineage: Eukaryota > Metazoa > Mollusca > Cephalopoda > Sepiida > Sepiolidae > Euprymna > Euprymna scolopes. The sequence goes on along the minus strand of NC_136498.1, from coordinate 111,084,753 downwards.
TTGCAATAATCAAACGATAACAAATCTATTCAAATCAATGTTGATTCATAATTCACATCAACTTATAAGATTCTTGAATAATCTAAGCAACCATTGATCACAACTTTTGTGGGATTTGAAAAAAAAATCCAATTTAAAAAATAGTCTTTCTTCTCTTATAGATAAAAAAAGAATTTTTACAGGGGAATATTTTATGATACACCGATTGATGTAACATAAAATATTTCCCTGTAAAAAAAAACTTCTTTTTTTTAACTATAAGAGAAAAAAGACTGCTTAGGATCATCAAGCCCAAATATCAGCTGACATGATATTGTAAACAAACACAGACAGAATTTGATGAATGACATCATCATTATAATTTTTAAATTTTTTTTGCGAATTAGTCTACCAGTCAAATTATTCCTTGTAATATATAATAATCAATAGAAGATTGATTCCATAATAATACATACATAATCTGTATAAATTAAAATATCATGTTTAAGCGTATTGTATGAATGGGCAATGCTGGGTGGCCAGCTAGTTTTCAATAAAATATGTAAACATAAAACTTGAAATGTTACATATCCAGAAAAAAGAACTGAAGTCTTATTCCATAAATTTTTCTGCAGATTTTTTTTTCTATGAATGACAATTTATGACAACTTATTCCTGTTTTTTGCTCGTTACACAATTCATTGTTGTAAAAAAATCAAGAAAAAAGGTGAAAGAAAAATTGTCACAGAATGGAATAATTATAACTGAAATTTTTTTTACATTTTATTTAAACACAAACTACGAGGAGCAACTACCTCACAACGTGTTATAGCAAAATTAAAAAAAAAATGAAATATTGAATTTCAAATAAAACTAATGGCATATACTGAATTGTCATGTCACAGTAATAAACATATCAAAAAATTACAAAAAAACGATAAGATAGAAAATCAATTATTAATAAAAATAGTTTTTGAAGACAATCACTGAAAATTGAATTTTGAAAAAAAAAAAAAAAAAAAAAAAAAAAAAACGATGAGTTCTATTGTAATAAAGGGGAGCTAATTATTTTCTGAAAACTGAAAATCTTTGGCCAATTTAGCACAACTTAATTTTCGCTAATTGTCTTCAAAAATTTTTTTCATTAATAAGTAATTTTCTGTTACAAAAACAGCAGCCTGTTCTTGTAAGTAAATAAATATGAAATAGGATAGTCAAGGATTCGAACTTGCGAAGCTAGATTTGGAATTGAGAATTCCAATCATAAGTTAAAATAAATACAGAATGTTATTGTAAATAAAAAATGTGGAATTGCCATTGTTTAGCTCACACAAAATAGTTAGATATCTGTTTATTGAAAAAGGAATGTAATGATGAATTTTGTTTCTGTTATAAAAATGAAAATTAAAATAAGGAATTTAAAAACGGACAATGGAAAAAGTTATTTGTAAAGTGGGTTATGAAAATTAGGTTAAAAGGGCGGCTTTGTAAAAAACAGGTGAATAACAATGCATGCTTAAACACGGAGGCATGTCATGCCATGTGTCTAAGAGGCACGTGCTGGTCATGTAGTGACGTCATGAGTTATGAATTTAATTAGATAAGTCAGAATCAGGATCAGTCAGTTGGAAGAAGCGAGAGGAGTTAGACGGGGGAAGCTAGAAGAGTCAAGGCACCCTCTGGGAAGTGAGAGGTTTTAGAGGTAACCATGTAAACAACTTTGAATCCCTGAAATACAGAATCATGTCCGACTGGTCAAAGAAATAAACGTATCATCATGTGTTTTTATAACTGCCGTCTTGTGTTGTGTCATTCTACCAAAACAAAGGTAAAGTGAAATTGTATTAATATGAACTTTGTGTTTATAAAAATGTACAACTGTCAAAACGTAAATGTCAAACGCACTCTCGGTCTATCTATCAAGATATTCATAGATCTCCTCTCATTGAATTACAGGCTTGGTTCTCCTGTAGTAATCTGTACCCTACCTGTATTAACATGTACACTATCTCTTTATATATAAGACCTGTCTCCATCTCTCAACAACATGAACACTCCTAAGACTGTCTCTATCACTCTAAGACTCTTACTAACATGAACAACGACAAATATATAAGTCGCCATCTAAATAAGAAGAATGTAACATATTCTCATATTTAGTACCTTCTAATAAGAACTATGTAACATTTCTACCTTATCGTTTTTCATAATTTTTGGATATTTTCATTACTGGGACATTATTTTTGGATATTTTCATTACTGTGACATTCAGTAGATACCATTAGGTTCAATATTTCGATTTTTGAATTTCACTACAATAATAAAGAAAAACCGAGTTTCCTTTATTTTTGTTTGTTAATATGAGGGGAATTCTGGATAAACACTTAATATTTAATAAATGACAACAAAAGACAGAAAAAATTTAAAAAGAAAAATTTTTTTTTAAAGTTAAATGAAAAAGAAAATTAAAAAAAAAATTTTTTCTTCAATTTTGTTTAATTAAAAAAAAAAAAAAAAGGGAGATATCTTTAAAACATTCCAGTACAAAGTTGTTGATGACTTACCGGCCTATAATTTCATCTTTGTTGTTATTGAATGTTGACGGTGCGATGTCTTTGCTATAAGTTTTCCCTTTCTTTGAATTGTTCTCTTTGTTACTGTTTAACTTGTTTCCTTGCGATTTGCTAACCGAATTTGATTTGTACGTTTTCGTTTGCTGCTCGTTTTCTGCGCTTTCGTCGTAATCGTTGACATTAGACTTTTTCGGTAACGGCTGCTCAATATATTCATATTCGTCTTCATCGTCATCGTCTGTGTTTTTGGTAAAATGTTTCCCTTTGTCTTCATTTTCTGTTTTGTGCGATTTCTTTCCTGAAACACCATTTGGAATTACTTCTTCGTCTGATTTTTGTCCCAGAGCTGTGAGACAATGAGATAAGAGTTCATGAAAACACGTTCAAACGACTAACAATGCCGGGGTCTAACGACTCAATTTAACCAAGATTTTCAGCAGTTTAAAGTTTCAAACAAAAGTATACCACGTTGATAAAAACTAATATTACATTTCAAAATTTTTGAGATGAGAATTGATAATTTGGAAGATTAATCTTGGTTGATATTCTTTATGCTAAACTTGGGAACCTATATAAAATTTCGAACTAAACAAGTTCTTTAACTGAGAGGGGGGGGTCTTGTTTTGTAAGCCATAACCAGGTATTATTATGTTATTCTTTGCTGTAATACGAACTGAGCTTTCAAACTTCAAAAGACTGTCGCTTAAACGTGACTGCTGATCAACATTTCAGTCAATGTAATTTATGACTTTCTCCAGATATATTTTGTCAAATTCAGAGATCTTTCTGTCGAACTTTGGTCAACAAGATACACCTGAAGAAGGTTAGAGGTTATATAGAGCGAAATGTGAAAATAACACTCAAGATGAGAACAGTAGTCCGAAGAATCAAAATAATATGAATAATCAATCCTTATCTCAAAAATTCAGAAACATAACAGGCAAATCAAGTATTAATTATGGAAATTAATCTTGTCTCGATGTGTAGTTTTACTACGTATTACTACACATCTACACAAAATTTATACTAGAATTATGGCCATGTGGCGTAATGGTTAAAAATGTGGGTTGTCTTCTAGAGATTGAAGGTTCAATCTCTTCTACAACCAAAATTAATTAAGAGTAATATGATAATTAACATTTCCGTTTCTGTCTTACGATATTTCAATATTTTTCCCTTTTTAGATACATTCTTTGGTCCCTTTTCTTTTGAAAAAGAGATATTATCTTGAAATATTAAGACCACCATCCCTGTTGATTTGTAGAGGAAAATTATTATTTTTGTTTTCGGATTTGCAGAATATGACTGAGTTTTGCAAAGTGAAAGGAAAAAAATCAATAACATCAATGTTTGATGCATTTTAGGTCAGGAAGATATTATCTTCAGACAGCCTGATCCGGTAGCACCAGCTGAAAAAATGAGAACAATTTACCTCATATATTAAATGAAGAGTTCAGTTCAAAATTCTGCATAGATCCCAAAAAGATGCAAGTGAAGAATGTTGGAAGTTACATCGACTGATGAGAATAGTCCAAATAATCCAAATAAAAACTGAATATTTTGTTTCACTTGTTCAACAGTGTATCAACTCTTTCTGAGTTACTAAATTATAAACAATTGTATATTTCTCAACAGTATTGGCGCGTAAATAGTTGTGAGACAATAAGATAAGGTTTAATGAAAAGAGGTCAAAATCACTAAAATAAATGCTGACAACATTATCAAACAAACCGAATATACATTTTTCTTTTGATAAAGGATAGAGAACTGTTTGAGATATTAAAATTAAAAATTTACAGCACCTATAATTTATCTGTTGTTATGCTTTCTATAATGCTAGTTTTTGTCAACTATAAAGAAATTCATTTTTAGCTGAGAAACACACACACGCAGAGTGACATAAGACTTCTGTTTCCGTCTTACGATATTTCAATATTTTTTCCTTTTTAGGTACATTCTTTGGTCCCTTTTCTTTTGAAAAAGACATTATCTTGAAATATTAAGACCACCATCCTTGTTACATCAAATAGTAAGTTCATATTTACTGATTTGTATTGTGGAAGATCGTGGCCAAATTTGGATGTCCTGACAAATTCATTTCACTCATTAAATAATTTCATGATGGAATGATGGCTCATGCATGTTATATATGATGGAGAGGCTTCTGATGACTTCTCGGTCAATGGCGGTGTCAAACAGGGTTGCATACTTGCACCAATGCTCTTCAGCATGATGTTTGCAGCAGTGTTGACACATTCAACACAAAAGATCCCAAAATCAATTACAGAACAGATGGCAAATTGTTCAACTTAGGATTAAAACTACCATCATACAAGACCTTTTCTTTGCTGATGTCTGTGCCCTCAATGCCAACACAGAGCCAAACATGCAATATATATTCATAATCGTTTTTCTAAGGCATGCGACAATTTCGGTCTGAATATTTATCTAAAGACCGAAATAACGTACCAGCCTGCTCTTGGAAAAAGATATGTTAAGCCTCAGATCTCAATTCATGGAACCAACTTAAAAACTGTGGACAAGTTCACTTACTTGAGGAGTATTCTGTCAAAAGAAATACACATAGACGGTGAAGTTGATTGCAGGATAGCCAAGGCTAGTGCTGCTTTTGGATGTCTCAGAACCATTGTGTGGAAGCGTAGAGGAATTCAGCTGCAGACCAAACTCCAAGTATACTGAGCTGTGATTCTTATTTTCCTGTATGCTTGTGAAACTTGGACTGCATATACTAGACATGCCAAAAAACTGAACCATTTCCATATGACCTGCCTCTGTAGATTGTCGAAAATCAAGTGGCAAGACAAGATACTAGACAGGAAGTTTTAGCCTGTTCAAACCTTCCGTCAGTACACACCATGTTACAGCAGTGTCAGGTTCATTGGGCAAGTCATATATGCTGCATGTCTGATTCAAGGCGCCCAAAACAGCTCCTTTATGGTGAACTGTCCAAAGGAAAAGGACCTGCAGGAGGACAGCAGAAATGGTTCAAGAACCATCTGAAGGTCTCCCTCAAACAGTTCAGTTTGTAATCTAACTCATGGGAAAAACTAACCCAAGACAGATGTTCCTGGCATGCCGCAACTCACAAAGGTTTTACAATTACTGAATATGCATGCAGATCTTGACTGAGGATTGGACCCTGGTCTCATAGCCCATTCGTAAACATTTTAACCATGATGCTAAATGAACCAATTGTTATCCAAAGTATTTGATAATAACTAGGGCTATGACAACAGAATATTCTTTTCATTGTTTTGACTCTCGAGTATATATCCAACATAGTTAAACACAGTTAATCATCCGATAAACACATCACTCTATATAAAAGCATATAAGATACCAACAGATGCACACTCGAGAGTCAAAACAATGAAAACAATATGCTGTTGTCATAGCCCTAATAATAACTCAAACGGACAATATACAAATATAAAAAGGTCTATTACTATAAATGAACAATGCATTAGGTAATTACAAGTTGGGTAACTGGCTTGTAATGTATATGGGGAACAGCTGGCTGTAATTGTACTACCATTCGCATGCAATGAAGAATGCAAAAGAAAATCTGACATTAGAAAAGACAGAGCAATCATCATCTCCGATACAGAATTACCCCACCGGTGTCCAACATGTGGGAAATACTTCAGAGCTCGAATTGGTCTAACAAGCCATCTTTGAAACCACGGAACAATTGCATGATCATCTTTTTCATCATCATCTTCGCAAGTGACGGATGCACATCATATATATATATATATATATATATATATATATATATATATATATATATATATATATATATATATATATATATGTGCGTGTTTCTGTATATATGAGCATGTAATTTCAAAAGTTCAAAACATGAACTATGATTGCAAAAAAATCAATACTCATCCGTGTCACTTTCCATATACAAGCAAAGATACAGGATTTGAATAATTTTCTTTACCTACATATTTGAAAATTTATCAATCTCAAACACTGGTAGCATTATAGTAACATCCTAGAGATCTTCAATCTCTGAATTATTCATTGAAGATCTATGGTATGTCACTATAATGTTACTAGTGTTTGAAATTGATACATTTTCAGTAAACTGATGAAGAAAATCATTTATAGTTTATATCAATATTACCAGACTTGGTTTGATTCTAGCCACCTTGAGGGACTGCTATATTCCAACTGATGCATGTAGTTACTTTTGTATGATCTTGAAATCATATATATATATATATATATATATATATATACAGTGATGATCATATTTATTGGCACGGTAAAATAAAAGTTAAATTTTGTCTAATAAATTCTAAAAAAGGGATTAAATTAAAGAAAATAACAAAGTATATTATGTATTTTTAACTGGCCTTTCCGATGCAGCAATCGGATTTTAGAAAAAATAAATAACAAAGGAACAACAAACATAATTGCAAAAAACTCTTGTTCAAAATTATTGGCACGGCTTTGTTTTTCTTTTAGTATCAGTATAATATCAATCAATTTCCGGTTTACGTGCTTTCTGAACTTTTTTATAGCCATATTATGCTTGTTTAACGCTAATTCAGTGAATAATTTTTTTCAGATAATTTTTAGATAGCGATTTATTTAAACTATTATAAGTGACTAAATTATAATTTTCAATCGCCATGGTTAAAACTAAGGAACACAGCGAAGACGTCAGGAAGCTTGTTGTAGCATGCCATACCAATGGGGAGGGCTATGATAAGATTTCAAAGAAGCTAAACCTTCCCAAATCCACTGTTAGAGCCATAATAAACAAGTTCAAATCGCAAGGCCACGTTATGAGTTTAGAGGGTAGAGGGAGAAAAAGGATTCTTTCCCCAAGAGATGAACGGAAAATTGTTCGACAAGTAAAACAAAACCCAAGGATCTCTGTTGGGGAGATTGTTGATGAACAGAGCACCTCTGGAGTGAATGTATCTCGACATACAGTTGGTAGAGTTTTGAAGAGAGCTGGTTTAAAAGCATGTCGTCCGAGAAAGACTCCCTTATTGAAGCCTATGCACCTGAAAGCAAGGCTAGCCTTTGCAAAACGTCATATTGATAAAGATGTTGCATTCTGGAAACGTGTTCTATGGACTGACGAAACGAAAATAGAGTTATTTGGCCATAATAAAGTGTCTTATATTTACAGAAAATCTGGCGAAGCTTTCCTGCCTAAGAACACCATACCCACAGTGAAGCACGGTGGAGGCAGTTTGATGTTTTGGGGATCCTTTGCTGCCTCTGGACCAGGGCGACTTGTTAAGGTCACAGGTAGCATAAAAAAGGAAGATTATGTTAAAATATTGGATGAAAACCTGAAAGACTCTGCTAAAGAGCTCTCACTTGGTCGTCGTTGGTGGTTCATGCAAGATAATGACCCAAAGCATTCGGCTAAACTGACTAAGAAATGGCTTGAGGACAATCATATTAATGTTTTGGAGTGGCCATCACAAAGCCCAGACCTTAATCCAATTGAAAATTTATGGAGAACATTAAAATTGAGGGTAATGCAAAGGAAGCCTAAGAATCTTATTCAATTGGAGGATCATTGTCAGGAAGAGTGGGCTAAAATTACTACTGAAGAGTGCAACAACTTGGTTGTAAACTATGAAAAGCGACTGAGGAAGGTAATCAAGGCCAAAGGCTATACAATTGATTATTAAATAAATCGTGCCAATAATTTTGAACAAGGGTTTTTTGCAATTATGTTTGTTGTTCCTTTGTTATTTATTTTTTCTAAAATCCGATTGCTGCATCGGAAAGGCCAGTTAAAAATACATAATATACTTTGTTATTTTCTTTAATTTAATCCCTTTTTTAGAATTTATTAGACAAAATTTAACTTTTATTTTACCGTGCCAATAAATATGATCATCACTGTATATATATAACTTTTGGAAAAGCAACATCGCCTGATGAAATCTCTAGTTATCTATAACTAGTTGACCGAAACATATTCATGATTGTGTAACGATACCTAAATGTTTATGTAAAAATAAATCATATATATATATAAAACTTTCCTTGGATTTTACCGTTATTGGATATTCTACTCTTCACCCGACCATCCATTCATGTGAAATCATTTTTCTTTTCCCCCATTCCCTCTGCTTCACTATTTTTTAACTTTTACCAAGTAAGCTTTATGGCTTACTTGTAGTTTCATTAAATATTTTGCAAGCAAAATCCGATTCTGCATTTTGCTAATTCCTACCTCTGATGAGAAGGAAAATATTTCTTTCAAAACTCCGCGGATTAAGGTCAATCCACTTAATTTGTGTCTCCTTTTTGAAAATTAAATGTTTTTAACTCTTCATAAAGTGTTTTTAACATATTTCATTAATTCTTTGTTTTTATCCTTTGCCTTTATTTATGAGAAATTCAATGCAGAAGTTAAACAAAAAATGTTATGGACCACTGCACTAAAATAATCTTATATTGTTATCAAGACCAACATTCGGTATTGAAATTCTTAATTCAATATTTCACATATAAAAAAGAAAAGAGAAGAAAAAAAAGTCAACGCAGTTCAGACTTACGTCTTTGTTTTTCTGAATAAGTATTTTGAACATCTGGTGGCAATGCTTTCATTAGAAGAAGAATATAAAATTCATTTGCTTTTTGAACTTCCTTCTGTTTACGCTGAAAAGACAAAATTAACAGACATTTTTTTTTTTTTTTTACAATCAAACATCTTAAAATGGAGCAGATAAATAATTCCACTAAAACTTCCAGAAAATATTTACCATTTGAAAGAAGAAAAATGTTTGATACTTAGTTTTTTGTTCTGATCGTAAGATACATTCTTTGCAAAATAAACATTTCTTATTTAGCATTTTGAGACATATTCCTAAATATTCCAATCAAATGAGAAAAATATTCAAAGAGATTAAAACTAATAATGTATTTCATAAAATACATTTTCTTTTTTTTTAGTTTCCTTTTCTTTGGAAGAGGGAATTTTAATTCTCTGTCCCTTGTAGGATACTACCAGGGTGACCCAACATTACCCGGGATTGCATGATGATCAACAAATGTTTCACACTCTCACATTTTTATTGTCATTGTCATGTTATTGTCATTGTTATTGAAATCGCCCATTTTTCAACGAAATCGATTGATTGCCTGCTCTAGTTAGGGATCCACCATAATGCAATGGGATGAAGTTTCACATGTCTTTCTGCATTGACTTAGTCCATAATACATTGTAATCGACATTGCACTGTTGAGAATCTACTGTTCATCTTATAAAATTATTGTTATATATAACAGCATGAATTTTAGTTTAAAATGAAAAGGTCAAGTTTCATGGTTCAATTGTGCTCTAAACAGAAACATTCATTTCGAACCCCTTGTCATATCAAACAACCTATTGTTGATTTTATATGCCGGGCCTTTCAACTTGTGTAGTAATAAAACTTCTTAAATACACTTGTGGTGTTAGGCTGTATAAGGCGTTAGCATTAGTCAAAATCGCCTGTTTCTTCTTTCATCGGATTTTTGATTATCAATATTTATCAAAGACATTCTGATACAAAACTTGTGTAAAATTTCATAAAAATCAGTACAGCCATTTTGGAGTCCATAAGGAATGAATTCACACACAGACAAAGTTCCTTTTATTTAATAGTAGATATTTGAATGGTTTAAATATATAAAGCCTAAATAATGGATAACTGAAAGAATTGTAAATAAATAATTCTACACAAACTTCAAGAAAAAAAATAGTTAGCATTTATAAGAAGGACAAGATTTTGTTTTTAGTTTCTCTTTTGTTCTAATCAAAAAGTACATTCTTTCTATATCCAAATTTTTTTTAAATACACATTTTCAAAAATATTATGAAATATACCCATTGGATATTGTTAGTCATATCAGCTAGTATATATATATTGGTTATAAATATATATTTGCACTGCAGACGTAACTTATGAACATGATGCATCATAGATAGAGGGGACCAGCCAAGATCAAAACCTTTCAGAAAATGAGCTCTGTCACATAGATTGAAGAAATCATAAGCTGAGACAAAATGACCTCAGATATTTGTTTGAGGGATGGTTGCTATCGGGCAGTCAGATAAAGCATCAAAACTGACTAGACTTATGTTAAAATGCTCAAACAGTTTTGGAAATAATTAAACCAGGAGTTTTTTACCTTAAATCAACAATCATGGCCAAATAAAATTTTGTAAGAACGTGTTTGGTTAATTGAATAATGTAATAAATATTGTCTGCTTCGAGGGGTTTCATTCATAGCTGCAGCATTTTCCCATGGTAGGGAGGACTACTACCTAATGTACATGCACACAATGTCAGCCGAAAAAGCAAAGTATGATTTTGTTTAATTAATAGTTGAACTGGTAATTACTAGTAACTACCAATAACTAGTTATGTGCAGATCGTAGTTTCCTGGGTATATAACACGCCAATCAAATGAATAGCTATTCATGGCGATTAAAACTAATAATTATGTATCTTATTAAAGAACATTTTCTTTTTCTTTTATTTGGTGGTGTTGGGGAGGGATGAAGAGATTTTTATTTTAGTATCTTAAATACATAAAGCCAAAAGAAAGAATATCTGAGAGAATGGGATGGGGGTAAAAAAGCAATAATTACTTACCAACCGCATTCTGTAGGATATATAACTTTTAAAACCAAATCCCAAAGTAACCACAGGATAACCTATGCTGAAATAACAAAAATTAGGATTGGTATAACATATAATGCTTAGAAGCATATAAGCATGTGAAATCACCTTTTTCTTCACCATATTCCTTCTGCTTCACTTTTTGTTATCAAGTAAGATCTTTGACTTACTTGCAGTTTCATCAAATACTTTTGTATGCAAAATCCGATCCCTCATTTTGCTAATTCCTACCCTCTGATGAGAAGGAAAGTATTTCTTCGTAACTCCGCGGATTAAGGACTATCCACTTATTAAATGTTTCCTTTTCAGATTAAATATGTTTTTAACTCTTTTTCAAAGTGTTTTTTAACATGTTTTATTAACTATTTGCTCTTATAAGCTCTATCTCCTACTTGGTTTTATCGAGCTTTTACATCTGGTTGAGATTACTTTATAAATATTAATTCTTTAATATTTATAATATACTTTAGTTTTACCATCTTGGATCATTTTGGTAAATTTATTTGTAATTTTTATTTTATATATATATATATATATATATATATATATATAACAGCTATACGAAAATAGGGTCCATATAAATTTCTTCAACACCGATGGCGGACTTATTAAAAGCATGAGAGGGCGGTACTCACTGCCCAATGTAGCCATAACAGAATTAAAATGTACAAATGACGTGTAAAAACTTCGTTTTTTTTTTTTTTCAAACATATCTGATGAGATTAATTTATTTTTATTTCGGACTATTATTCTCATCTTTATTAGTTGTTTTTGATCTTTTATTGGTTTTGTTTATTCACAACGTTTCGGCCAACTATTCCTCTGGCCTTCGTCAAAAAACAACAACTAATAAAGATGAGAATAATAGTCCGAAATAAAAATAAATTAATATATAATGCTCATCTCAAAAATGAATTCCAATTAAGGAATAATATATATATCTGATGAGATGTTCACTATGAAAATTTTTAAATAACATAAAATTTAAAATTGTCTGGTTGATGTTAAAACAATTGTAATATTCGAAAAATACAAATATGAAGTTATTCCTTCTTGTTTTTGGTTTTTGCCAGTATATATATGAGAGAGAGAGAGAGAGAGAGAGAGAATTCAAATATATTGAACTAAAAAAATATTTTTCAAAAGTGCTCTATGTGCAGAGCTATTATAAGTGAAATTATATTAACATCAAATGCGAATTAATCTATGTTCTAACAGGGATTCATGACTAACTTATGATTAAATGGAAGGCTAATATACAAAATAAAAAGACAGAATGAAACAAGAAATGAAAAAATAAATACACAACAAAATTAAAAATAAAAGGTTATTAGCAAAAGTGACTTTCAATAGTATTACCCTTCCTCTACCATATATATATATATATATATATATATATAACTTTATAAAACATTTCAAAGTCATAAAAATATTCACTTCACTTAATTCACATTCATATTGTTTTATTGCTGCATCTTACACATGTTTCATTTAATGGTATGAACATACCAAAAAAAATCATCAGAGACTTACATAAGTCTCTTCATATTGTAAGTATCTGATTTGTTTGGTATGTTCCTAGCCATCCAATGAAACACATGTAACAATAAGCAGAATATTATATATATATATATATATATATATATATATATATATATATTTAAATAAGGGAGTAGTCACCAACAATGTGCATGTTTAACATTATTTTATTATTCCGTGTCTTGGTTTTTCATTCAGAATTATGTTTGGATCATTGTAATAATGTTTTTAAGTCATTGACATCGTTTTTACGCCCGTTTCAGACGTTCTGTGAAGCGTCCTCGTCAGAAATTATTTTCAAATGTGTTGGAGATGTAAAAATGGCAATTTTCGTAGTTCATTTGTTGAAGTGTTTCCAAGGGGCGGAGGCTTGTAAGTGTTTATTATTCATTGGCATGTTCAATTTTTATTACTCTTTTATTGGGCTTGTCCAGGTCGCTGACCTGTTTGTAGTCACTCTCTCTTTCTGCTAGTGTTTTTTTCTTTTCCTTTAGGGTGGGGTAGGGTGTGTGTGTGTGTGTGTGTGTGTGTGTGTGTGTGTGTGTGTGTGTGCGTGCGCGCATGTTTGTTTTATTGGTTTGAGAATGTGTATACTGTTTTATAGTATTATGAGGTTATTTTCTTCCTTAGGAAGGTGACTGTGATCCGAGGTTGTTACTAATGTGTATGTGTGAGGAGGGGGGGGGACCAGCTCTTCTGAAATAAGGGTAGGGGTGCTTTCATTCTATTTTGATATTTATTTTTTGGATTCTTGGATTTTAGTATTGTGATTTTTCGTTTTAGTCTTTTCGGGTATTCCTTATATTATGTTTGTTTAGAAAGAGGGGTGTAGTTAAAATATGTATAGGGTATTTTTTAATGTTTCTATTTATTTGTCTCCCCATGTGGGTATGGCCAGACCCAGGATCGGTTCCTGGTGTGGGGGAGATTTTGTTCCCCAGAGGGGGGCAATTGGAGGGGGTATAGGTATGGGAGGGGGATGATAGAAGGGATGATAGTCGTTTCAGTCATGAGGGGGTTCTCCTCCACTGACTGAGGAGGGAGCGAGGTGTTGGAACAGATATTATACTATGGTTCTAGGTGTTTCCTAGCGTTGTTGGTTTCGAGGTTAAGTAGGGTTGGTATTGTTCAGTGTGTTGTATTAGAGATAGGGGTGTTATGTCTGTGTGTGGTTGTATGCGCGCACGTGTGTGTGTTTTAATGTGTCGGTTCTGATTTATGTGTGGGTGTGTATATATGCATGTGTATGGATGTGCATGTGAGTGTGCCTTGCATTTCATGTTTTGTGTGATGATATTAGGCTCTGTTAAGTTCAGGAGTGAATCTGGTGATGAAGTTTTTTTCCTATGTAAGTAAATAAAAATAATTGTCTGTTTGGAAGATTGGCATTATTTTAAAGCTGTTTCCACTGCATGTGTGTACGTGTTTTGAAACAGAGGTGTTTGTTATCTGCAATTTTGATGTTGCTCTTATGTAAGGCCACTCTATTGCTGAAATTTTTGGTGGCGCCTATATAGGATTTGTTGCATGTTGTGCATCTTAATGCATATACTACATTTCTGGAGGTGCAATTTAGATCCTTTTTTATTTTGAATGTTTGTGCTGGGTTTTTGAATGTGTATGTGTTACCTTCTATTATTATGTCACATACTCCACATCACGGTTTGTTGCATTTTGTAACCCCTTTTGTAGTATGTGGGACGAGTTTTGAGGAAGTTAGGATGTGTTTTAAGTTTTTGGGTTGGCGTTTGCTTTTTATTATTTTTGTTGTTTTATGTATGTTTAGTTTGTCGTTCTGATTGAGGAGGATAAGATTTTTTGTTATCTGTGTGAATAGTTCTGGGTTGTTTGTGTTGTGTGTGGAGACGTATGCTAAAATTTGTTCTTTGTTGTGTTCATATATATATATATATGAATAAAAACTATGCATCAAGTGTGCTTGAAAGCCAAATCACAAAGTAATATTAGGAAAATACACAAATATTTTACTTGTTTAAAATTTATCACAAATATATTTCAGACGTATCCTCCATTTTCAGTGTGTTGTCTTTTTTTTTCTTTTCTTCTTCCGTGCCATGTTGTTAATTTGGAGGGAGAAGTCTGTAAAGAGCAATGCGTTGTTTCTAGCGGTTGTATTTTGAAATGTTTGAACTGTGCGTGGGCAACGCAAGAATTACAAAAGGAAAAAAAAAACAACAAAAAAAAACAACACATTGAAGATGGAGTATACCTCTGAAATACATTTGTGATAAATTTCAAACAAGTAAAATATTTGTTTATTTTCCTAATATTACGTTGTATTTGGCTTTCAAGCGCACTTGATGCGTATTTTATTTTATTCAAATTAAAACAACGTTTCTATATGAATTCTCATTATTTGATATATATATATTTTGTCTTCAATATATATATATATATATATATATATATATATATATATATATATATATATATATATATATATATTCTGCTTGTTCCTTCCTTAATCTGTACGTTTCACATTGAAAAAAGGACAAATACAATTTTTGATTACCAGCAATGGAAAATTTTGCTTCAAACAAAATCAAATAAAAAACACAATGAAAAGAATTGTTTTGGCATCGTTAAATATGCACAAATTTTTCTGATTATGATACCGATTCTGATACACCCAAATGTTCCGATTTTCCAATTGCTGATTACGATCAATCATCCCAACACTAATATATATATATATATACACACACACATTATGGCTATGTAAAGACCAAATTTAAACCTGTTCGAAAACATTTTTAGATTGTGAAATTAAAAAATAAAAATGAATAAAACGGAAGGTGTTTCACGGATACCTTTCACCCAGTTCTTAAATTTACTATAGAAAAGGAAAGAAATTCTTCCTTTCCTTTTCTAGATGTACTGGTGTGTAAAACACCTTCTGTTTTCTTGATTTCCATCTACCGTAAACCTACGTTCACTGGTCTTTACACACGTTGGGACTCTTTTTACCCCACCAAACAAAAATATAATCTTATCAACACCCTTATCCATAGAGCTTGTATGATATGCTCAGAGACCAAATTAAATGATGAAATCAAATTTATCACCAAGACTCTTTGCAATAATGGTTTTCCTTTGCAAATCGTGGAATCTACAATTAGAAATAAAATTTCTAATTTAAATAAAATTAAACAGGCATCTGTTGACAAATGCCCTATCTACCTACGCCTACCTTGGCTAGGTAATATTAGTGAAAGATTTGGCAAGCAAATTTCTTCTGTCGTACAACAATGTTACTTTGCATCAAATACCCGTGTTGTTTTTTCTTGTAAACCCATTTTGTCTTCAATTTGTAAAGACGCTCTTCCTCCCCCCCACCATAACAATTCTATTATTTACTTATTCAAATGTAGCTGCGGTGTGCGCTACGTCGGGCAGACGTCTCAAAGAGTAGATAATAGGATAAAACAACATGTTCCATCCAAAATTCGAAATGGAAACTACCTATCTTCGGACATTTTGAGCAATACCCATGGCTCTTCTACAGGAGAGCACTTTATAAATAATCGTATTTGTGCTTCAAACTTTTTTTCCATCCTTAGCAAGTCGCACTCTCTTTACCATCGCCAAATTCTAGAAACTATATATATTAAGAGTCTGAGACCTTCTCTTTGCAAACAAAAAGAGAATTTCTTAGGGCTTAATCTAGTTTCTATTTAATAATTAATCCCCCTTTTTTTATACACATATTCCCCTCTACTTTTTCATCTCCGATTCATTGTTCCGCCCTTTTCTTTTTAAAACGTAATTAAGCTCGATTTTAGCTCTGTTGAGCAAGCTTCGAAACCGGTCAGCTGACGCATTCATTTTTATTTTTTAATTTCACAATCTAAAATAAATAATGTTTTCAAACAGGTTTAATTTGGTCTTTACATAGCCATAATAAAATTTTGTACCCCGAAAAAAAAAAAAATATATATATATATATATATATATATATATATATATATATAGCATAAGTATTTGTCTCATAGCCTAGGGTCAATGTACTTACCAATGTGCTGCGAATGGTCTGCAAAGTGCTAGGTTGAAAGGTAGACTTTTTAGTTCTCTTAATCGGACTGAAGCTTCTATGTAAACAAACAATAACCACAAAGATACGGTTGGGAGACAAATGCCTCGTTCTGAAAAGGATACAAAAGAAAAAGAAACAATAAAATTTCATTAGAAATTAAACATTTCAGTAATCATGAGTTGTCTTCCCCTTCAATCACCACTTTTTGAATAACATAAACAACCATTAACCAAAACTTTTGTTGGATTTTAAGAAAAAAAACAAAAAAACTACTGAATGTATTTTTAGATATTTGTGAAAAAGTATAAGGAACATTTTTTTCAACCTTCTTCAAATAGACAAACTAAAGTTTTCCAGGAAGGGGGACGGGGTAACCACTACTTGGTTGATGTAAATGATCATTAGTTTTTATTTTTTTGGGTGGATTTGGGGCAAAAATACTTATGAAGGAAATTTATCCATTTGAAAGAAAATTTGCTATTTTTTTGTTATGTTAGTCTCCTGAAGGACACGCCTTAATTTTACCCACAAAATTTGGTTCTGTCAGTTTTCTGTCTTGCTCATAATCATTTAACTTCAACTAAAATTGGGTGAAAAACTAAGGAATCAATTATAAGAAAAGCAAAAGATCAACCAAATAACGGAGAATAAAAAAAAAACAATTTTCATGAAACTCTAATGAATTGTCGAATTCTTTGTTTGTAACAAATCCTCAAATTATTATCATAGATTGTTTAAATTATTCAAACCACACTTCACAAATTGGTTGTTATCTTCACAATGTTTTGACTTATATATTTTATTTTATGAATGCAAAGTAAACAAAACAAAAGTAGGCACAAGGCCGATCAAAAAATTGGAAGGAGAGGGTCTCTGGTTATCTATGTCAGTGTACTTTTGTTGACTAAGCTAATCCTAGCTAGAGTTCTCAGTCACCATAATACCACATTCAGACCAAGGATCACCCTACTTAAGATTCCCAAATTGTTTTTTTTTGTTTTTGTAATAATATATATATACTTCAGAATAAAATTATCTAACAATCAACTGGTATAGAAACCTGTGATAATAAGTTTTCAATTTGGATGTGAATTTTTATATCCTTTTCATTAACTTCCCTTACTCTATGACATTTAATTACTGAAACAACTTTTAATTGTGATTTTCCATGTCTCACTGACTTTAGCAAATAAGGTGTAAGCCATTATAACTATTTGCTAATATTTTCTCCTCTGAAGAGATGGTAGACATCGAAATCCTATAGGATAAGAAGTTATAATATTTCAAATGTATTCCTTGTCTTACATAGAATAATAAAAATCTTTTGATTTGAAATTCAAACATTTCACGTCATAAATTTTTGAATTCACTGAATGACTAAATATATATATATATAAATCATAAAATTTTGTAAAAAGAACATTTTTATTCAGTAAAAAACATTACATTAGTGTGGGGTAGTTAAAAAAACAAAAAGCATTTTGATTTATGAAATTCTTCAGATGTATCTTTTTGTAATTGGGAATCATTATAATGAACTCGGTAATCTACACGGAATTTCAAACCATTGCACGATGGCTAGAAGTGCTAATTAGCAATCAGTTCTAAGTGACAGTCTTCTGTAGGTCGAAGGTTCAATCCTCACTACAGATGAAAATAATCAAGAATAACAATTAAGAATTCTACTCAGTTATTGGTGAAGGACTGAAAATAATCTACTCCCATGGATTAAATATAGGTTTCTGTTCGAAATTCCATGTAGGTTTGAGTTTGACATCAAGATGTCTAAATGTAAAAAGATGCACCTGAAGAAGGTTAAAGGGTAGCTGAAATAAAACGTTTTTTTTTTAATAGCAACCAAAACGAGAATAGTATTTCGAATAATCAAAATAGTACAAATGATCATCTCAAAGATTCCAAAAATTCTGATTGTCTAATGATATGTTCTTAACAGATCACCAAAATGGAATCTTTTTTTTTTTTTAATCTCTTCACAAATTTTGGTTTTATTTGATAAAAACATTCATTTTATTTCTTCTACTTTCTGATTCTCTGCTCCAACAACATAAAAAAAACAAAAAAACAAAAAAAAAAACAAAAAAAAACCAAAGGAAAGAATGACATATTGAAGATGAAGCTTTGCTCCGAAATCTATTTATGAATTTCATATAAATTTCAAGCAAAATATATGTCTGTTTATTTTGTATTAATGCGTTGTTTTGGCTTCAAACGTATATAATGCATATTTTATTTTACAATACACTATATAACACACATCTATGTAATAAAATAATATTATGAATAACACAATAAGGCGGGGCAAATACTGTAACCAGGAGCTGGAAAAAACATTCTATTCCACATTGTAACCCGAAAAAAAAAAAAAAAAAAAAAAAAATGTATCCTAGGGCCACCATATCCCAGGGTTCTACTGTAACTGAATTAATGTGGTAAGTAAGAGATGGTTTAAGATTATGGCTAAAAAATAAATAGCTATGAAACTGATCTAAGCCCTTAGGACACAACACACTCAAGCAGTAACAATGTCATTAAGACCAAAAGATATGATTTTAATAACTTGAATTAATTTAACAATTGATATAAATAAATTTTAAAAGTAAATGATTTCATACGAGTCAATATGAAGATAACTCTTCAATTCTATATAATAAATTTTTTTTTTTTTTTTTTTTACATGGAGTTCACCACTTATCAAGGCCCAATGGCCACTCAGGGATAAGGGTTATTGTGTGTACAGTAATCAATAGGATAGTGTAGCAATAGTATTGGAGAAGTGGTAAGGTGTCATTACTTAGGGGGGGGCGGTTCATCAGGAATTTGTTTGTGTTGGACTTGAAGACATCCAGGTTGAAGTCGGGAGGGAAACAGGCAAACAGAACAGAGTTCCACAGGCGTGCAGTTCAAAGAAAGAAGCTTTGTTCATGGTATCTACGTTTTGATTTAGGCACAGATAGGGAATGGGGAAAATTATTGACGGTGGTTTCAGCTAGTCAGGTGTTTTTTGAGAAAGATTGGCGAGGGGGGACCAGAGAATGGAGCTCAGACGAGCACCTGCCATGGAAATAACGATAGAACAATGACAGGCTCGCTACGTCTCTTCTGTAGGAAAGAGGTTGCAGGGTAGAGAAAAGGGCATCCCCCACCAAGCCACGGAGTCTATTTTGTACTCCGTCAAAGCAGGATAGACTGTTTTTTGCAGCCCCCACGCAGATGTGGCAGCAGTACTCCATCTTTGGACGTACTTGGCTCTTATATAGATAGAGAATTGCATCATTAGTGAGATATCTTCTGGAGCGGTAGAAGGATCCCACCATTTTCCCAGCAACCTTGGCCACAGACTTGATGCATGTGTTCCATTTAAGATCTGGTGTAAAGGTCAAACCCAGGAGCTTATCAAATCCTGGGGCCTCCCTTAGACGAGAGCCATCCATTTCAATTGATGCCAGATGGGGATCAGAGCGTTTATGATGTAGAGATAGGAGCTTGGTCTTAGATGCATTAAAGGTAACCAGCCACCTCTTTCCCCACTGTACCACGTGCTCAAGATCAGAGGAGAGAGAATCAGAGACAACATCATCATTTACGGCCTTTGATGTGTTGCCATAGATGGTCGTGTCATCAGCATAGACGTCAACGAAAGATTTTAGTATGTGTTTTGGAAGATCATTGATGTAGATCAGGAAGAGAGTTGGGCCCAGTATGGACCCCTGAGGGACTCCAGCATTAATACTGTGGGCCTCAGATTTCTGCCCATCAACAACTACTCTTATGAGCCTATCTGAGAGAAATGACTTAATGATAGAGAAAACATTTCCAGTTATACCGTAGCTGGAAATTTTGTGTAGTAAGCCTTTATGCCAAACCTTATCAAAGGCCTTTGATATGTCGAGAGCAATTGCCCTAGAAATGAAGCCTTTGTCGAGAGATTCACTAATCCTATGAGATATAACCGTTAGCACATTTGCTGTAGATCTAGCAGAGCGGAAACCATATTGCGTGTCGCTAAGAAGGTTATTTCTGCTGAGGTGGTTGACTATTCTCTATTTATTGTGGATTCCAGCAACTTACTCATGACACACAGGAGACTTATTGGTCTGTACTGAGAGGGGGATGACTTATCACCTGAATTCTTAAATACAGGGCATACTGATGAGGTTTTCCAGGGTGTTGGAAAGCACTTCTCCTTAAGGCAACGCTTAAACAGTTTGGAAAGTATGGGGGCAAGTTCTGGTTGTAATTTTTTTAACACTATAATTGGAATACCGTCGGGACCAGTTGCTTTACTGGAGTCAAGGTTCTTGATTAGCTTGGCGACCTCACGCACAGATAGTTGTATGTTGCATAGCGTATTGTCTGTTATAGGAGGGAATATGGGGAGTTGATGGCCTTCGTCATACAGGGTAGAATTTGCCGCAAAGTTTTTGGCAAATAGTTTAGCCTTGTCGGATGCTGTCGAGATGACCTCTGGTCCATTGATAATGGTTGGGATAGAGCGCACGTTTCTGTTCAAGATCCTATTTGCTATTTGCCAGAACTGATGGGAACCAAGTCGCTGCTCAGCTACTTTGGACTTAACAGATTGCGCATATAGTTCTCTTGCATTTTTTATTACTCTTTTACAGTGGTTGCTGGCGGTTTTGAAAGCAGCTTTAGTTTCAGTGCATCTATTACATTGATAGCTATGGAAAAAGTGATTTCTGTGCGCGATGGCAGCAGCATATTTGGGGGAGAACCATAGCTGGCTGTTAGGTTTTTGTTGGAATTTTTTGGATGGTATGAATTGGCCTATGCCTACAAGTAACCATTCGGTCAGATCTGATACTATAGAGGACTCATCCTTTTTAAACATGGAATGGAGAGGGAGATCAGATATGAATGTACGGAAGCTATCCCAGTCCGCCATAGAGTATCGGTATACAGTATGGTGAAGAGGTACGTCTGTAGATTTATTATATTTCATTTTTATCTTAACTGATACGATACAGTGGTCGGAGGATCCCAGAGGAGATAGAACAGAACATGAGCATAGCTCAGGGGAAGTGGATAGAAAAAGGTCTAGGAGGCTTGCAAACTGACCGATACTATCGGGCACACGGGTGGGCTCGCGGACAATCTGAGTGAGGTCATAGGTAATGGCAAAATCATGACAGAACCTCCCCTCCTCATCAGTCTTATTTGAGTGGGTCAGCCATTCCACATTATGGACATTGAAGTCACCGCAAATGTGAATGTTAGCCGAGGGATGAGCAGACAGGATGTGGTCAATTTTTTCTGATATACTCTTAAAGACAGTAACTCCACTGTTGTGGGGGCGATAGAGGGCAAATATAAATGCGGTGGTGTAAGCAAGTGCAACCCGGAAGCACATATAAGGTAGATTAGGGTCTTCTCTGGAGATATCCATGCCACATGGGAAGCCGTCTTTAATGTAGGCACATATTCCATGCCCGTGGCGATCTTGGGGGCCAGATTTAGATGTTAGGTTAGAGTATCCTTTAATTATAAACTCATCTAGGGAGGTGGTCGGTCCTATTCCAGTTTCGCTTAGAAAGAATATGTCAGGTTTCGTCTCCTGTAATTGGGTTTCAACCTCTGGAAGGTTAGAACGTAGACCCCTGATGTTGGAGAAGGAGATATGGTAGTAGGGGTCTACGTAGGAGGATGGGGTTCTAGGTTTATTCGTGTTTTCTTTTTTGAGATATTTCATGTTGAGGATTTTGGGGTTTGTGGAACAGGTCAGCATACTTGGTTAGAGCAGAACAGAGAGGGAAAGTAAGAGAGGAAAGAAAGGAAATTTTTTTTTTTTTGTAGCACATGATAAGGTAAAGCCGTAACAATTACCCACTAGTATGGCATCGAGAGGCCCCACCAGAGACTACTGCATGGTCCAGAATCCATTCACCAAATGGCAATACAGCAGCCCCAGTACTTTGCACCTGCTGATAGGACAGCCTCCTTAGTGGTTATTTCAAGGTTCGGGTCCCTGACTATCAGGCGGTTAACGTCAGCCCAGATGAAAACGTTTACCTCCAGCACTCTTACTAGTGACATGGCCGCAAGGATAGACATAGAGACAGAAAATTTCTGATATCTCTACTGTTCACGAAGTACTACCAACCTGGGAAGCAGCTTTTCCTTCACCCTTTGTCAGAAACATCACTCATTAGAAATGAAGACTGAGGGACAAAAAAGGAGAAGCGAGAGTTACTGGAGCTGCCGATAACAGTAACACATCCACTGCATTATCTACTCTCCATTATAAAAAAAAAAAAAAAAAAAAACGGTAAGAGGGACTTATTTATATCTACTTAGTATAAGTCCTTTGCCCATTCCCAGTTTAGAATAGAATTTGACGATAGTCTCCCCTCCCATATTAATCCGTGGAAGTTTTTTTTATTTTATTTATTTATTTTTTTTTATTTTATTTATTTATTTATTTATTTTTTTTGCTTTTGGTTCCTCGCGATAGAACCTTCGAAATTAAACTTATAATTACGTTTCAATAATGCAACTTGTGAGGTCAGCATTATGTTTTTAGATTGGGGGCATCTTATTTAAAAAGGCTAGTTTAGGATAATACCAGACGTATTTAACAAAAAAAAGTTTAAAACACGAGTAATAAGACATGATAGGTAATGTTACGGAGTTTCAATTTTTAGTAAGACTGCAACTGCAATAAGAGAACAAAGATAAATAAATAAATTATATATAATACACAAAAATTGGCAAAATTAAGACAGGATACATTTCAACAGTTATGGATAATATTTTTAACTTAGCTCTGAAGGCACCGACTCTTTCTTCCGAGGTCATAATAAATGAGCATGTCCCTCTATTAATTAATATAAGCATAACCTTGCCATCAGATATGCGCAAAATCAAAAACAGATAATTCATCTTAATATCTTGACAGTAGTAGTAGTAGTAGTAGTAGTAGTAGTAGTAGTAGTAATAGTAGTAGTAATAGTAATAGTAATACAGCTTTTATTTTATATGTAAACAAGAAGCAGACAACAACTAATTTTTTCCAAATTAACTTCACTACAAAATTTTAGCCAAAAGACTTAATAACCAAAATTTGTATGGTCCTGGATATGACCTTAAACTATATTCAGTGATGAGGCCCCAGCTTGCAGACTTTGGAGAGTGTGGAGCCAGCCTTTAATTGCCATTGCTCCCAGGTCCACTCTGACCCGGAGTGGTAGTACCTGTTAGGGTCCCAACTATGGGTTAAATAGAAACGGACTTGAAAACAACGAATATATTCTATTAAAAAAATTTTTCTTCAATCTTTGGATTCGGCATTAAATAACCTGAAAAGGGTTGATATGCCATAAAACAAAAACAACCAACCAACCAAAATTTGTAAAAATAGAAGATATAAAAACAAGTATAGAACACAGCTCTAAAAATCTGACAAATTTTCTTAATCCTAAAGGGGTTGCTTGTTTTATTTAAAAATATGGTTACAAATAATTTTTTGCAAAATAAAGATGAAACTAAAAATTTAACTTGTACCTTAACGATAAAATAAACAGAAATTTCTTATATGTAATCTAATTTCAAAATCGAAGATTCCTTTTCTACGTCATTTTAACCCCAGGTCCAATATCGCTGCATTTTCAGCTAATAGTGAATGTCTATGGGGGTAATTAGGTTATTTTTTTTTTTTTTTTACCCAGTCAAAAATGTTCACACTAAACTAACCTTGCTGTTGTGGGAAGCAGGTAAATAAATTAAAAACTTTAGAATGATGTAGGAATTGTTTTGATTTATAAAAAAGAGCTTCTTGTAAAGATACCAGACTTGTATTTAAATCCACTTGGGAAAAAGAAACCAGTTGCCACCTGCTTCTTGTTTAACGATACAAATAAAGATGTATTCATACTACTGAAGCAATATTGAATGTGAGATGACATAGAAAAGGAAATTTCCATTAGAAATTAAAATTAAATAAAAATAGGAAATTTCCATTAGAAATTAAAATCAAATAAAAATAGGAAATTTCCATTAGAAATTAAAATCAAATAAAAATAGGAAATTTCCATTAGAAATTAAAATTAAATAAAAATAGGAAATTTCCATTAGAAATTAAAATTAAATAAAAATAGGAAATTTCCATTAGAAATTAAAATCAAATAAAAATAGGAAATTTCCATTAGAAGTTTAGGTTAGGAATTTCAACTGAAATCTTAGGGAAATAATGTCACGAATAAGAAGACAAAGCAAAATAAGCTAGTCTGATCTTTCTCTTGGCTTGTGCTTGTAAGAAGGAATAGACATGTTTTTGAAAGCAGTTCTCTCCTTGGGTAGAATGGGGAGGGGTATATGTAATATTAGTCTAAATTAAGAAAAAAAAAAAAAAAAAAAAAGAGAAAAATATCAAAACACAGATTGTGTGCTGTTGTTACAATATCTATTGCAATTGAAGAAGAAAAAAATCGATTCATCGCATCATCCTAACTATGATTGTTACGACTACAATTTACATTACAGATATAACTTAAACCTCTCATAAGACAAGGAATTATCGTTCCATTTATTTATTGGTATCAAAAGAATTCTCAATGCACACATAAACCTACTATTGCTTTAAGTTTGAATGAATTGCATCCCTAATTTAGCACATATATGACATGATCATGTTCACACACTGCTTCTCATTAGATCACCACAGTTAAGCAATGTTGAACCTAGTCGTAACAGATGGGTGGCCATTTGGGAATGGCACTAGATATTTGGGAAATACTAAATATTTGGGAAGATGGCGACATCTCCATGTAAAAAACTAACATTGTCAAAATCACCTTCCCTAACTTGATATCCATGCAATTGGAGATGACCTCCAAATCTAAATATTCCTTAGAAACTTCCTTCTTCAGAGGAAGCTGCCTCAACCCACCCACAGTGAATGTCACACCAGGTTTTGATTTAGCACACAGTCGTGCTAATGAAAGGCCAAGTAAAATTATTGGTTATAGTCAACTAACGCACTTCCTAACTTCTGGCATAGTGCTACCGGAAGCAGTGAGAAGGCAAATCACTTTTTTCAATTTTATTATTCTTCAGTATTTCTATTGTGAAGCGATTTATTAAAATAAAATATGAGAAAAGAACATTATTGAAAAGTATACAACAAAAAATTAACAAAATTATGCGAATAAAAATAAAACGATTAGTTTTTATTTGCACTTTTAATAACAAACTTAAAAAAATAATTTGAAATTTTATAATAAACTAGATTACCCGTGACCCGTTGGGTCAGTATGTCATATTAGCTATGGAAAAATAGTAAACCCAGGGATACGAAATATGGACAAATTAAAATAGTATATTTAAGCATATTTTACTATTACACCTGGGCAAAGCCCAGCTAATTTATTCTAAGCTCTATTCATTATTCTGGATATTGAGTTTCACTTGCATTTCTGATTTCTACTCAAACTATTACTAGACTACCCGTGACCCGTTGGGTCAGTATGTTGTATTTGCTATGGAATTCATGTATGAGCGTGACATTTGTGACGTAAAGAAAATAGTTTTTTTTTGACATAACAGACACATTTCTATGAAAGTATATTAAAATGAAAATCACGGACGGATCACTCAAACACAAAAAAAATAAATCCTCCCGATTCGTGTAAAGTTACCTATTTTTCCGAATAATCGCTCAAAAATCGAAAATTAAACATGATTTTCCTATGCATCGAAGGCCGACGAAAGTCATTTAGCAGCAAAAACGCACATGAACCTACCCATGAGAAATATGAATGAAAAACCCATATTGGAATCCTTCAACCAAGTTATAGAAACTTAAAATCTAAAAAAAAAAAAAAAAAATTAATAAAACCTGAAGCAAAAAAATAAAACCTAAATAAATAAAACTAATATTGAAACAGATTAGTAAATGTGTCAACAAATTCACCGTTCTCACACAACTAATTTGTATGTAGAAATGTAAACAAAAAATAAAAAAAGGGAAAAAGGACGGATAAAGAGTAGTAGTCTTGGCTTTACTACAATTGTTTTTATGTTTGTCAATGGGTTAAAGTTGTTTAGTTGTAAGAAAATAGCGACAGTATAGTTGTAATAAAGAATAGTTGCAAAACACCCCCACTCTTCCCATGTCAAATAATAAGTGCGCAGGTCAAAATCTGCAAAGGAAACGATTTGTGCTTATTTGTTTACAGTGTTATGGGTTAATGTTTATGCGCGTATGCGCAACCGGATGTTGTAAACCAGAAAATCGGTTATATCACTCGTTACAAGATCATTTGAGTTTTATAATTATACAGATACATGTTTATGAAAGTATAAAAATAAAATTATTGAAATCAAAATAACAAAATTTCAAACATCATAACAAAAACATATCCAGTCCATAATATTCCCCAAATAATTGGCTTTAATTCTCCACTGCCACAGGAAGTTTTGCAGATGACTATTAAAAAAAACTAATTGTGATATTTTTGTCTGAAATACTGAAGAACAATAAAAGCAAAGGAACTGATTTGCTTTGTCAGTGCTTCCATTAGTGCTACACCAGAAGTTAGGAAGTACATTAGCTGACTATAACCAAATTATTACATAGATTTTTGTTTTGATGTCCATTACGTACAAAATCAATGTTTTTTTTGTTTTTTTTAATAAATTTTTCAGATTTGTAAACAATATTTCATTGTTTTTAATCGCAGGCTTTGAAACAGAGTCAGCAGCAAGTTAGATTTTTTAGCAATTCTTTTCGTTTTTTTGTATCGCATAGACTTTCTTTAGATACAGGATGGCATCGTGTTGTGAGACAATTTATAAAACTATGGCATTTAACATGTGTTTATTTTATAGAATGTTTAATGGAATCAGAGAGAAAGAGAAAGGAGAAAAGAGAGGAAAGGAAGGAAAAAGAAAGAAAGGAAAGAGAAAGAGAAGGGTAAAAAGAGGAAGGAAAGAGATGAAGGGAAGGGGTAAAGGAAAGTAGGAAAAGAGAGAATGAAAAGGGGGGGAACAGAAAACAGGAAGAGGAAAGAAAGGGAAGAAGGGAAAAGAGAGAAAGAGGAAAAAGAGAGAAAGGGAAGAAGGGAAATAAGAAAAATAAAAGGGAGAAAAGAGAAAAAAGGAAAGGAGGAAAGAGAAAAAAGGAAAGGGGGAAAAGAGAGAAAAGGAAAGGGGAAAAGAGAGAAAAGGAAAGGGGGAAAAGAGAGAAAAGGAAAGGGGGAAAAGAGAGAAAAGGAAAGGGGAAAAGAGAGAAAAGGAAAGGGGGAAAAGAGAGAAGGAAGAAGAAAACAGAGAGAGAGAGAGAGAAGGGGAAGAGAGGTAAAGGAAAAAAGAGAGAGGATGAAGGGAGAGCAAGAGTGAAGGAAGGCAGAATAAAATAGAAAGGAAAAGAGAGAAATAGAGGTAAAGAAGAGAGAGGATAAAATGAAGAGATTGGGAGGGAAGAGGAAAGAAGAAGGGGAGAAAATATAGGTGTTATTACTTACCAGTGTGCCAAACATAATGCACCCAAACGTATGTGCTGGCCGCAAAGAAAAGCCATTGGACTGGTATGAACAGGTAACACACCACGTCCGATGTGATGGCGATACAAACAAAAAACACGGAAAAAGCCTAAAAAACAAAAAAACAAAAAAACTCTTAATACATCTGACCCCTAGACAGAGAATAGGTAACGTCAAACGAAGAAAGAGAGAAAGGTTTTATCTATGAGATTAACAGTTGACTAAATAGTATGGTGTACTAGTTATGACTGTATGCGCAACAAGCTAGGTTGAAGCTACTACAGAACTTTCATGAATACTTCTTGGAAAGGTATGAATTTATATATTGCCCCTCCAGTTGTGGGTAGACTAACTTTCAATGGTAGATATTCGAAGTGGGTAAATTAACTAGCAAATAGATTGGTGGTTTGCTTAAGACAGAACATATTTTAAAGAAGATGTCAACAAACATTAATCATGATTGATGAATCGAGCTGTGAGAAAGTAAGTTGACAATACATGCGCAGATATGAAATGGTGTTCCAAAAGTAATGCCTCCTATTTTTATTCCACCTGAACGGATTAGAGGGGGATTGCAAATTACATTGTTATGATGACTGAACTTATGCATTCATGACCTGAAAGTTTTATCTCTCTGTTGCAGATATTGACGGTGTGAGACTATAAGAAAGCAATCCAGGTCATGGACGTGTGTCAAAAGCAGGGATGCGCCGTTGAATCCCTCCATGGGAAAAAAATGATCTGATCAACTCTTAAACATTTATGAAGTCAATGCAGTTGATCTCAGTGCAGTTAAGAGACGGGTTCGTTGATTTCAGAGTGGCAACAGATGTGAGTGACAAAGCATGCTCCGGACTTCTATAACCAAGGCATCAAAAGAGGCTGACAAAAGCGCATCGAGAAGTAGTCAAAAGACCAGAAACATCTAACAAACTTTTAACATAAAAAAGCAATTTGCTTAACAAGCTAACACTCTTTCCCTATTTCTCGAATACAATCATAATTATGGCTGATGTAATTAAACAGTCAGTGTAATTGACAATGTGCGACCCAATAAACCGTTGTCCTCTAGACATGCTGTCGTTGACTTATTCATTGCTTGCCCATTTACGCCTGATGACCTTCGATTTCAGCTCCAAATCTCAACTATAGGTGGGACAGACCCATGTAGCGAAAAATCTTCAATGCACACATCGAATGAAATGGTTTTAAATGTCTTTGAGTCGTCTGCATGACTGATATAAAATTCTTCAAGATTCAAGACAAGTATGCCATATAAAACCTTGGTAGGTCACACAATCTAAGAGAAGGAAACTCTGAAATAACAGCAGCCTTTCTCTGCTTATTCTGGCACTGTTTCATGTAGTTCTTGTTACTGGAGAGATGCAGTTGGAATTGTTTCACTACAGACTAGTGTTGGGACAATTAATTGGAATCTGAATCTGGAATTAGAAAAATTGGAATATTTAAGGGTATCGGAATCGGAAAAATTTGCACTGATTTTCCCATGGCAAAACAATTCTTTTGTTTTTTTTTTTATTTGATTTTGTTTAAAGCTAAATCTTCCATTGCTGGCAATAATGATAAAATAATAAATATTTATTAATTTAAAACCACCAGTGAAGCTAAAATTGATATATCATCCCCCCACACGTATATCTTTACCTTTAGGAAATTATTTGCACATTTAACATGCGTGTTTTTACAGTAATCAGAGAAAAAATACAACTATATAGTTAAATATTAAGAGATTTATAAAGAATTGAAATCGAGGAATTTAGTACGGAATCAGTAATTGTATTGGAATCGGGAATTTAGTACAATATCGGTAATTGTATCAGAATCAGGAAAAATATTAGAATCGTCCCATCACTACTACAGACCCTTGTTTCACTACAGACTCTTTGTGCAGGCACCCTTACAGAGGCTATTCATTGTTTCTTGGGACGGAAGAAGGCCACCAGTGAACTAAAAATATTTACTTACCAAGCCTTGATACTTGAACGAATCGTAGACACTTCTCAGCAACAACCAAAATGGCCACAGGTATTCAAACCGAAATTCCAAAATGAAGTCAGCCATTATGACTAGCGCCCAAACGACAAGAAATTTCAGATAAAGGAATGTGCTAGAAGGAATAAAAACCAAAGAAAAAATACATTGATTCAAAAATGAGAAACTATTTTGTATATTTTAAATCAACAATAAATAATTCTGAAAGATAAAGCAAATTTAAAGATAAACAAAAATTTAACAATAAGCAGAGACCTGTGGAAATTCCACAGTTGCTTTTTTTTTACATGTAAATTGATTTTTTGGAAAAATCCAAGTGTTAGTAAATGTAAGAATTTTATATTTTAGTTTCATTTTATGAGGATTTTGCTACTAACGCTTGCCAGCACAACAGTTGCTGCTGAAGATTCTCTATATTTAAGCAATCTCGAACCATTGTTTCAAGCAACTTCTTACTCTCATTATCATTCAGGCAATCTAAGCCCATCAACTAACAGTATTAAAAATATTTCTGGTGATTTTATTTGAAATGAAAATGAAATAGATTTAGTCACAATTTTCAGGCATAAAAATTACATAGAATCTAAATATCGCCTTAAAAAGATATTTGTCAAAATTCTCAATTTTATTTTTTTAATATTACTTCTTAACAAACAAAACAAAAAAAAACATTGTTTACTTTTTACAAAGCTGTTCAGGTTAAATCTTAAAATAAAACAAATTACTATTTCCCTAAAATTCAAAATCTTTAAGATTTTAAATATTTTTTTTACACAATCACAAATTTGCATAACATAAAATTAGAACTGTAATTAAAAAGATCTTTGTAAAAAAATAAACATTTTTTTTGTACATCAATTTTTAAAATAGTAAATGACAATGTAAACAAATTATTTAAGTTCCCTCCAAAAATTGAAATTTATTTTGGCAAATTATGGTTGAAAGTTGTGACCAAATTCATTTTATTTTGAACTAGCAGGCCAACTGGTGTTGCCCGGTCAGAAAATCTGTATAAATATTATATTTTAATTCATATAGAAACTAAGACATGTGCATGCAAGTATTATGCTTTTTTTTTTTGAACAGTTCACTTCTTGTAAGTAAAAAAAAAATATAAAAAAAAAATTACTTAAGCTGAGATCGAAATCAAAACCTTAAGACAGTGAGTCAAGTACAATAACCATTAGGCCAGTTTGTAATGATCTTTAAAAAGTGTTTTCAAACCTACCTATTCTTAATATAAAAAATATAAGAATCTGTCATGTGAACGATTCATGCATGCGCATTTGTGAAACAGTTGACAAACAGATAAAAATCATACCCCCCCCCCTCCAGGTACCAATTTTTACCCCTTAGCAGACCCTTTTCTGGATGAAAACCGATTAAAAGTTTTTCACATCTGAATACCCTATATACCAAATTTCAAGTCTGCAGATCAAAAATTCATTGAGTATATAGGTTGAGAAATGTCCTCACACACATTCTCACTTTTATAGATATATAGATAATACTGCAAGAAATATTTCAGACAGACCTAGATTGCCTGTATGCTAATATGAATTGATGGTTGATCAAACCGACAAGTCCAGATTGCCTAAATAGAGAATCATCAGCAGCAGTAACTGTCAATTTATTTCCCTCCTTTTTAAGAGGTTAGACACAAGGACACGTGTGGGTTTGATGAAAGTGTCTCTGTGGAAATAACTGGATTTGAACTTGGCACATCCAGGTTTTAAATCCGTATTGTTACCCACTTAGCCAGTCACCTTCAGCAGCAACTGTAATGCCTTTGTTGTACCTGGTTATGTTGACAATTTTATAACAAAAGTCCAAATAAAATATTCAGTTTTTTTTTCACTTTAATTTCTATAGTTATAAAACTAGTTGTAGCTACCCAATATTGCCTGAGATGCAGTAAAGTCATTTTAGTTTTTAATCTTTATTTGTTTGCACATTTTCAAAAGTATACAGAAAAAGAAAGAAAAAAACGACTTACATTATTGAAAAAAAGAAAAGTTATCTCCCTTGATAGTTTTTCTTTGTAAGCGACTATTTAAAAATGTTTCATATTATCAGTTGTCTGGGTGAGACTACATTTATGAAGAACAGCAAGTCGTTTTCACTTTCCTACTGATTCAAGCCAGTACCCATTTGTTATAAAGTTTCTGAATTTTAGAGCTGAGGATTGATAATGTGTCTTACTTTAATTGTTCGAACGACTGTTCTCATCTTGGTTCTTATTCTTGCAACATTGTAACCTCCAACATTCTTGAAGAAGGTCTGATGTTACAGAACAAACAACCAAGATCAGAACAGTAGTTCAAACAATCCAGATAACACATTAAAAATCATCATCTAAAAAAATCAGAAACATATCAAATCAATACCTGAATTAATACAAAAATGGAAACGAGCGAACATTCTTTCTGTTTCATAAACATATCACACATTTTGAATGGACTATGGTTCGTTGGAAAAAAAAAAACAAAAAAAAACAAAAAACAAACAAACATTCTTTTCACTATTCAACAATAAGAACCATTGTAAGATACACCTGAAGGTGGATTTCATCAGCTGAACATTGACTTTTATTTATTTTTTTTATTTTTATTATTTTTATTCAAAACTTCTTCAGATGTATCTTGACATTGTCAAGACATAGATTAAATAAAAGGTTCCATTCGAAATTCCGTGTAGATTCATTCCCAAGTTTGACAGATTCACCTGAAGAATGTTGAAGGTTATATTGGCTGAAACGTTGTGAGAATAACCCCCAATATGAGAACAGTAGTCCAAAAAATCCAAACAAGACATGTCAACCTTCATCTCAAAAAACTAGAAGCGTTGGTTCATATGAACAATACTGAAAAATAGATGTGCTAATATACAAAGAGATATACTAGCATTTACTTTTATTAATCTATACTATCTTTGCAATGTCTCTGTCTCTTCAAGGATATAATTGAAAACAAAGCCCTATACCAAAATTAAACCAGTTTTCTCAAGCAAAAGTTTACAAATCATCCAA
Source organism: Euprymna scolopes (assembly GCF_053919585.1). Lineage (NCBI taxonomy): Eukaryota > Metazoa > Mollusca > Cephalopoda > Sepiida > Sepiolidae > Euprymna > Euprymna scolopes. Next base: position 111,051,373 of record NC_136498.1, on the reverse strand, counting down.
CGTTTCGTATTAGGACTTTATTTTTATAATAATATTGTGGGGTCTGCGATTATGCTGGACAACCATAAAAAAAAAGAACTGTCAGAAAAGGAGATCCTTCTAGACAGAGGATATTTTTATGTCATTTTTTTCTCAATCCAGACAGTCTGTCCTTTTTTTTGGGGGGGGGGACAAGATTTTCTGCTCATTAAAAACCAATCTCATGTATAACTTTGTCATCATAGGAAGACAAGTAAAAACAGGGACTACAGTTTACTTTACCTCATTCAAAACTAGTGGTACCTACCCGGCATCACCTTGTACTATATCTACTTGCAATGTCTATTTTTGCTTACGTTAAAGTAACTCTATATGGATAAATACAGAATCATATCCCTTCATTTAAAAAAAAAAAACCAAAAAACAGTAACCATTTGAAAATAAATCTGACCTGGACAAAGTATTTTCTGGAAGGAACTAAATCAAATTAGATTTTATTTATAACAGCATACTGCAATGATCCATAAGAAACATTAAAAAATATTGATTTTGTAGAAAGAAAGCAATCACGCTGACAAAAAAAAAATGATAAAGAGATTAACTGCTTTATATATTTGACTAGTATATCCGTCCCAGGAGAGGTAAAATTAATTACCAAACAGTTTTATGTTGTTAGTCTACTGGAAAACACCGTAAAATATTAAAATGATCGATTATTATGATTGAAATTAAATAGTAGATTATTATTATTATTGGTAAAAATGTATTGTTAGATAGAAATATTTTAAAGACTTATGTTAAACATTTACATTAAATAATTGTTAGGAATGTTAACTTGATGTTAATTTGACCAATGGACTTTAAGCTAACCATAATATAAGCAAAAATATACGTGACAAAACTGAGCAAAGATCTTTAGACTACGTGCAATGATGACGTAATAAAAACATAGATTTTGTGATGTAGACGTAGGAGAGTATTTCGATACGCAACGGGTTAGAGACAGATGGGGGTTTTATGACTGGACACCCAATAGAATCAGAAGGGGGAGACTTAGAAAAATGTAATCTTATACAAAGCGTGCTAACTCTGAAAAAATAAAAAAAAAACTCTGCAAAGAATAAATGATTACGTTTAAAAATATGATTTCCATCTGAACGTTTTCACTTTTGGAGAAAAGCACCTTCAATTTCAGGACGCACGGAAAAGACGCATGGAAAGAAGATGTGAGATGTTTTTGCTGGTGTTCCAACCGACAACGATTTCTATAAACTGTTAATTTATGTTTACACACATCAACATCCAATAGAGAATACACTAGGCCAGTGCTTTTCACCTTTTTGCTGGAGCGCAACCCTATGAAAACATTCCACTGGCTCATGGAACCTCTATGCAATAATTTAGTTGTCTTATGCAAAAAACACATCATTTACAAAATTAAAATGAAATGAAAATACTCTTAAGATTTTTAATGCGATTCTTTTGGCATTGATTGTATAATAAGAATATATAAAAGCAAATCTAAAAATGTCAAGACAAATTAATTTTTCAAATGTAACGAGTTTAATTATTTAAAATTTAGTATATTTAAACAATAACGTTTTTTAAATATGCATACAATGATAAAATAGATTTTCAAAATTGAATTTAACATTCTGTTTATTGTTTTTTGTTCTAATTTAGAAATTACAGAACCCCTGGGATGTGCTGGCTGAACCCTAAGGTTCCACAGAACCCTGGTTGAAAAGCACTGCACAAGACGAACCACATGCAGAACGTTAATACTCCTAAATTAAAAGAGACTCATTATAGAACATACATATATATACACACACGTATATATATATATATATATAAGACCAACATATATACACTCACAATACAACTATGATGGTTATACAACATAACAGTTGATGCCATTGCAAAACCCATTTATATTATATATCATCTGTTTGACCCCCCCCCCTCCGCTATGTAACAAGAGAACAATTCTGCACCATTTTATATCCCCTTACAAACATTAAAATTAACATAAAACAATTTATGTCTAGAATCCTTATTCCAATTTTCATCAAATTTCTATTATATGATTTTGATTCGAGAAAATAAGATTTAAAGCGTAAAAGGATCTTGAGAAAATTTTTTTTTTTAATTCAAAGAATCTTATTTTGCATCTAATGATAACGAATCAAATTCAATGAAAATCTGAAATATTTTAATTTTCAGATGGGAGGTTGTTCCCATATTTCGTAAAAATATTTTTAAATATTCCAAAGAAATTGGAATTGGATAATATTCTTTAATTGATGTCTAATAGCTATTGTTAAAATTTCATAAAAATCAGAGGTATATGAATTTTCAAAAACGGCTTCCACCTCCTTATTAACCTCTTTGTATAAAACTAAACTAAATCTAGCTAATATCACAATTCCTTGCGCCTTGCAGCTGGGAGGTGACAGTGGTTCAAGGAAGGTAATGGTGGTTCAGTGGTTAACGACACTGACTGATGACCTGTATGCCCTAAGTTCCAATCCAGTTCATTCCACACAAAAATGACTTTCACTTAGGATTTTGACTAGCTTCACATGGTCTCTCCTGTAAGTATTCAATGTCTTTCTAAAAATAATTCTGATTAGAAAAATACCAGGGAAACCAATGCCAACAATAGAATCCTCAGATTCACACAATGATGAAGATGATCTAGCAGCTGTGTTCCAAAATGTAGAAAATCATGCTATTTAAAGTAAATAATAATAATAACAAAAAAAAAGAAGATACCACACAAAATAGTTGTGAAGGGTCAAGGAGGATGGAAGGATTGAGAAAGGAACCCAGGATGAGTGTAAAAAGACCTTGGGGAGACTTACTGACACTCAAAGATCAATGGATGTTACCAGCAATAAATCAATGGTAAGCGGCTGTTGCAATGCTGCAAATTCATTTGCAAAGGTTATAAAAAAGAGGTGGAGAGTATTTGTTGTTACTCAGACTCAAGGGAACACCAACAACTATTATCAGTGAGTAATCTCTGATGATGACTTATGTGAGAATTCCTAGTAACAACAATAATAATAATAAAGAAAAATCCTTGTGTGCAGAAACCAAAGCATATAACTGAATTAGGCCAAGTAATCAGAGATCAGTTGAAATGGAATAACACCTTAAACACAACTAGAAATACAGAAGGGATATTACATGAAACCAAAGAAACTTGAAACTACAAGAGCGGATAAGAAAAAAAAATTACATAAAGTGCCGTTGCAACAGCATCAACTGGTACTATAGGATCAGGGTGGGTAGCGGTCCACTTTCAATCTTGGCTTGAGGTAGTTGCTAATATAGCCACACTGAAGAGCTGTGATACAGCGAAACAGATTGTATGTGGATGATTATAAATGCTCTCTATCTTGGGTTGAGCATATTGGACAGTGAAATAACAAACTGCCGCTAGCCTACAAAACAATGATCTTTATGTTAACAAATAAAGCTTAGGCATTTGGACAATGTTTAAACATTGTAAGTTCGCATATCCATCTTAGTAACAGCCAAATAGCATAATGGTGAGAAGTGCTGACTGTCACCTAAGCGGTTGAGTTTCAATCCTAGCTTGAGGTAGGTGCTAGTCTAGCCACACTGAAGAACTGTGATACAGCAAAACAGTCTGTATTTGGATGACTATATATATATATATATATATATATATATATAAAGTGCTTATTTGTATGTGTGAAGAATGGTCTCTACCAAACTCCTTCATCAATTTTTAGTCTGTAGACTTGAACTTTTATATTTAGGAGATTGAGACTTGTGGAACAAATTCAATTTGATGTTAGCCAGTAAATATAGTTGTTAAGAGGTCAAAATTGAAAAAAAAAAAAAAAAAAAAAAAAAAAAAAAAAAAACGGCACTTGACAGGCATAAGGCAACTTTGTGATCTTCTACACATGCGCAAATATACAGTTATAGGATGAACATTATTTTTTTCAATCTTTTTATATGCGTATGGACGTGACTCAGAGGGTAACGAATAAGACTGGAGAACTATGTTATGCTTTTAATTCTAGCTGATGGCACCGAAACCATTTTTTTAATTACTACTACATATTGGGTACAATATAATAATCAATAGAGAATTTGCTTTATAATAATAAATACGAAATCTGCATAAATCAAAATATTATATTTATACATATGATTGGGCCATGTGGGGCGGGCACCATTATATCTTGGGTACCATATAATAATCAATAGAGAATTTGCTCTATAATAATAAATACAAAATCTGCATAAATCAAAATATTATATTTAAATATATTTTACGATGGGGAAATGCCAGGTGGCTTGCTAGTCATTAATAAACAGCTGTTATGAGAATGCAAAATGAATTGCAAGACTTTTTGAAAGAGATGGATCCCACCTACTGTTGCCTTGGTGAACACCATTAATAACCCATGTGAGAAGAACACCTAGTGAGTCAAATAAAGACGATGGTATCTTTGGGATTCTGGGAAGATGGAAGGACTGAATGTGCAGCAATGAAAATGCTATTTCAAACTTAACCAACGACAAATTAGCTGACAGACAAAATCTTTTATAGAGATGTGTGATAGACTGACACTGATGAAAAAAAAAACAAAAAACAAAAAAAAAAAAACGTTTGGCTGCATATAAAATAAAATACATTCCAGTTAGCAAAATACTTTACTACTTGAACCTGTAGCACTTGTACCCCCCTCGATGTAAATACTCCTGACAAACAGCAAAATCTCACCCCTTCACTGTAGAGATTCTTAGATGCCAGAAAGCTTCCTGCTCTGATAGTTCTTTCCCTTCAAACTGCAAGACTTTGGGATTCCCCCCCCTGTTTCCTGCTTCCTTGACTATACTAATATGCAGAAATTCAAATGTAATGCTCAACTCCCTAAATAGTACTCCTCTAGGCTTGGCCCAACAGAACAGCCCCTTACATACAAGTGGTAATATTTGGGGTGAACAAAAGTAAAAAGAAAAGCCTCTTTATGGTACAAATGATAGTTCTTAAAGATCCTTCGAGGTGCCCATTCCCCATTTTTATTTTGTCTCTACTCAAACAATTGGTACTTATCTTGAAGGCCACCACGCAATCCAGACTGCTGACATCAGAGAGATGATATGGTCTCTGAGAGAGATAGACATTATACCGGTTGTGATAGGAGCAACTGGCTTAGTGAAAAAGAATCTTAACAAGTACTTGGAAACAATACCTGGGAGACCAAGTTGCACAGATTGCAGCCATAAAGGGAACAACATCTATTCTAAAAAAGCCCTCAGATATAAATCCAAATCATAAGGAAATCAAGTGTTAGATCCGGGAGGAGTTAGCTCCCTTGATCTCTTAAAAATTTAAGTTAGCTCCCTTGATCTCTTAAATATTTACTCAAGTAAAATAAATAATTAAAAAAAACAAAAACTGAACCCTATCTAGCTATTATCTTTTTATCTCCCAATACTCCCGTTTTTTTTTTTCCTCCCCACTTAGAAACTGTCTCGCATGTTTTTAGCTTTAGAAACAATCTGCAAAAACCAGAGCAGCTCATACTTAGATAAATTTGGGAGGGTCCTAGTAATCAGCAGATTTAGCATTTTATTTTTCAGCAGTTTCTGTTTTTTTGTGTTTCTTTTTAGACACACTGTACACTCCAAACGATGAATTTGTACATATACTTTTGTAAATTAAAATGTCAAATCATTGGAGATAATGTCAAGCAGATTTCACCCATGGAGTGAATGTGGCATTTTGGTTCGTGAAATTAGTTTAGACAATCGACAAAGAGAATGACAGTCGACCCAGTTTTGACCTTGTGCCACATCTTATTTTAGAAAGAACACTTTTTTTATGCTGTGAACTTTTTTTTTTTTTTGTAAAATTTTAAAGATAAATAAAATTCTATCAATCTGCATCTCTAACGATGAAAATATCATTTCAAACTAACACACAACACACTGGAAAATTGACTTATGAATAAATCTGCTTGAAAAACCTCAAAATAAAAGTATTTTATTTTAAATTTTTTTTTAAGTATTTATTAATAAACTAACAGAGTCAGGAGGGGTGGTCTTGCTGGGTTGTAAAATATACTTATATATATCTTAATTGATGCCGATTTTCTATTTATTATTACAAAGCCAATTTTCTATTGATTATATATACAGGTTGAGTCACAGGAAACGGATGTTTTTAGAACGCTCCTTGCTCTCCTTGCAGAGTTTTGTTTCCTTAAAAACATCCGTTTATATATATATATATATATATATATATATATATATATATATATATATATATATATATATACATATATATTCATATTTGCTTTCGAAGGAAACATTCTTGTTCTTTCTTTCAAAAAACTTTTTGTATTCCTACATGTCAACACACAGAAAATAAATACAGAAAAGATATAAACATTTATATTTTTTCGTATTGATTTTTTATTCATACATATTTAAATATATATATATATATACACACACACACACACACACACACACACACACACACACACACACACACACACACACACACACAGAGGGTGAGTTACAGAAAGCGGGTGTTTTTTAAAGAAACAAAACTCTTCGAGTAGAGCAAGAATTGCTTTAAAAAACACGTTTCTTGTGACCCACCCTGTATATGTGTGTGAATTTTCAGACAACTTAGTTGTTGTGGTGGAACCTCATACGTCAAAATCGACGGGAGAGAGTTCATTGTTATATATATATAGTACTGATTTCAAAAGTTTAAAAAAAGAAACTTGAGTGCCATCAGTTAGAATCAAAACGAAAACATTTAGCACACTGAGAGAGAGATAAGATTTAAAATTAAACCACTTCTAGCTAATGATTGCATTTGCGCACGCATAAACCTAATAGAAATATGTCAGCAAGTTGAAATAAACATTTTGCATTTCAACTTGCCAACATATTTCTATACGTGTTATTCATTCATCCAAACAAAGATTTCACTTGTTATAAATCATCCTTGATGTATGATTACTATTTCCTGTTAATTTTGGTATTATGTGATTAGTAGTTTAGGAGTTTATCAGTTAAATATTTACACACACACACACACACCTGTTTTATTTATATAGATGAACAAGCAGTGCGTGTATGGTCCTCCTCTTATGCTGCATGTGAGATGATGCCACAAAAAATAGTGAAGAAATGATGAATGTGAGAAGTGTGAAGGGCCAACGTTGCCTTCACATTTTTGCCAAGTTTCAGAAAAAAATCTAATGGATGGGGCAAAAGTTATGGGGTCAAATGTGTAATTTTTTTTAAATTTTAGAGCATTTTTGTGACTCCTTTTCAGCTCCTGGAAATGCCTAATCCCAGTGAAAATGGACAAATGGTGCAGTTTCATGTCTTAAGAGATGTATATTTGAATTTAGCACCATGGAAAACCACTATATAGACATAAATATCAAGTTCTTGAGTAATATGAAAAAAGAGCTCCACAAAGACATGTTTTTTTAGCTCTAAAAGTCCCAGAGGGATGCGAACCAGAATTTTGCCAGGGTCACCCATACTGAATTCATATTAAGAACTATGGCCTCCACATTTTGGCCAAGTTTCAGGAAAATCTAATGGATGGATCAAACGCTATGGGGCAAAAAGTGTAATTTTTGGCCATTTTGTGGCATTTTTTACTTCTCTTGAGCCCCTGGATATGCCGAATCCCAGTGTAAACGGAAAACGGTGCAGTTTCACGCTTTAACACATGTCTATTTGAGTTGACCACCATGAAAAACCACTATATAGTCAGGCATATCAAGTTTTTGTTGAGAAATATGAAAAAAGAACCACAAAAAGGGGCGTTTTTAGAACAAAAAGTCCCCAGGGATGCGAACCAGAATTTTGCCACGGTCACACCAATACTGGATTTATATTAAGAACAATGGGCTCCATATTTTGGCCAAGTTTCAGAAAAATCTAATGGATGGATCAAAAGTTATGTCATTTTTGGCCATTTGGGAGCATTTTTGACCTCTTTTGAGCCCCTGGGGACAACAGGAATTTTTGCAAAACAAATTTTTTTTTCTGTGCACATCTATTTAATGAAATACAATTTGTGGCAAAATTTCAGGAAAAACTAATGGATAGTTATTTGGCAATAGTCTGGACAGACGGACATACAGACGCATGGAAGCACGGACGCCACTGAAATCATAGGCCTCTCTTCGATAAATTGGGGGACCAATATTAATATATTTTGATTATAGATTTTTTTTAGATTACTTAAGATTATTTTACTCCGTTAATTTCAAAGACAAAATAAATTTTGTATCTATAGTCGAAACTCCCTGAAAAGTGTGAGTAAAGTTTTTTTTTTTTACATTTAAATTCCAATTTTTTTAATACTTTTCATTTGCACTTTCAGGCTGTTCTCACTTTGTAAAAGTGGTCACTGAGTTTTGAATATGGGTGAAATAAAATCTATTTCGTCCTCAAAATGAAAGAAGTAAAATAAATGTAAGTGATTTTATTAAGATAGTATAATTCTCTGAATTGAAGTGGATTTTTTTAAATTTTTTTTTTTAATCCATGGAATTCATTTTTTGTTTTGTCAAAACAACAAATTAATTTCACTTTCACTGCTCACCCCTACGGCACTGTAGATAAATTAAAATAAAATCTAAAATTAAAATGTGGCATGTTATTTAGCTTCCTTTCACGACAGGATGATGCAACATAAGGGTCGGAAAGTGGGATTTGAAAAGCCAGCACTCCAGAGGAAGAGCACCTCGGCCTGCAATAAATGCCTGGGTAGCACTGTCTGCATTCCCCGTCTGGGGTGCCTACGGCGATTAGCAATGAACTAACCCTTTCTCAGAGAGAGAAAGCAAAGCCTATCAGAGTAGATTCCCTAGAAGTGCACAAGACCAGAGGCATAACTCAGCCAACAAGGAAAAAAAGTCATATCAATTATGGCGTATACTCTGTTGGCTTTGGAGCATACAGAACCTCTTGAGATGCATGGATGCATATAAAAATGATATTTTAAATTTAAGTGAACACATCAGTGATGGCCCATGGACCAATATCTAACCACAATTCGCCCATGCATGACGTATTGTTGCCACATTTGGGCTGGTGCATCTACCACTAGCCTCTCCCCCTTGGATAGGACCCAAAAAAGAGTTGTCAATCTAATCGTTCCCACTTTGTCAACTAAGCTCCAACCCCTGTCCCATCGCCCAATGTTGCCTGTGCCTGTTTTACAAATATTTTAATGGAATGTGTTCTGATGAACTAGTTGCACTTGTGTCCCTTCGACAAACCTGTTTAGCAACAAAAATCTCATCTCTTCACTGTTGGGATCCCTAAATGCCAGAAAACTTTCTACTCTAATAGTTTCTTCCCTCGAACAGCTAGACTTTGGAATTCCCTTCCTGCTACCTGCTGTCCTGATATGCAGAAGTTTAAATGTAACATAAATCAACATCTTGTTAATCTTTCCTAGGCATGGTCCCAAATAGTAGTCCCTTACATCCAAATGGCGATATGCTTTGTTCAGGGTGAAAGTGAGTAAAAAAAGTGTGACAGACCAATAAAATCCTATTTTAAACTGAAGCATGACAGACTGATAGGCAGATTAAATGGACGCATCTTATTTCAAATACATCCAGTCATTGAAAATAAGGGTCTCCATCCATATACATCTATTATATAAAGGGCAGCTGTTTTTTTTGTTTTTTTTCATTTTATAATTTTCTCGTCAGTTTGTTTCAAGCTGGAGATGGGGCATCCTACCAGATGCCAAAAACTCAGATATTCTAACCAAGAGATCTTTTTAAGATTCTGACTGTCCCTTTAAGTGCAATTGTTTGAAACTCTTTTGCACTTGGTTCAGCAGGTATATTTGCCAAGTAGTTTTTGAAATTCTTTTTCATAAGTCCAGTTATTCCTATAATAACTGGAATGATGGAGATCTTCCTAAGATTCCAGTTTCTTTTCATGTCGTACATAAGATCTTGGTATTTCGTTATCTTTTTTCCATTTCAGTTGTTTAACCCAGCCTCATTGGGGACACTAACTTCTACTAAGGTTGCTGCTTTCTCCTTCTTGTCCCATATCAATATGTCCGGTTTTAAGGCTCCGTTTTCTATGAATACTAAAATTTAAGAAAAAAAAAAAATCATTTTCTGATAGTCAACTAGTCCGGGATTCGTCGGAGGGGGGGGGGGATTTTCAGTGTTATTATTTACTATTTTAGAAAAAAAAAATGCCGACTTGTTCCATAAGAAATCTATTATAAAAAAAGAAGAGTTATGTGTGTATATGTGTATGTCAAGCTGAATGACTGGGCAGAAAAGAGAGAGAGAGAGAAGTTTTAATAGAAATATGTTAAATTTTTGCTCCGGGCAACATCGGGTAGCCATGCTAGTCTAAAATAAAGCTCTCCGTCTATAGGTCAATCAGTCTCGCTTAAGTGTGTTATAACATATCCGTTGGTCTGTCAAACGTAATTTTAAAATAATATTGTTAGATGTGTTCAAGTGTAAACACTAACAGACAAAAAAAAATATATATATATTTCATGCTATACAAGTGCACCTAAAATTGCCGTTTCAAACTTAAACATTACAAACTGACCGCCGGACCAACGGAGCCTCTTATTACGACGCCTGGTCACATCCAATAAATATAAATAAATTTGACATCTTTTGTTATGGTCGACACCAATACACGAGAGATGCCGGAAGACAATTCAGCTCGTCATTATTTCCGCTTCAAAAACGACAAGAGATAATAGTATGCTGCTCCTGCTGCCGCAGCCATATATTAATGCGACTGCTTGTTGCTATAGCAACACTATAATTTGCAGCCATGTTATTCTTGGTTACAAGCACTGCAGTCAATGATGGGCGTGATAATAAAGATATCACATAAACTGTGGTGGCTGCGCTGCGATATAGACAGTCATTGTTCATCTCCAACTCTGAATCACAGCGAATGTAATGAACCCACACAGAGAAATCAATTTCAGCATGACGAATAAAAAAGAACTATATATATATATATATATATATATATATATATATATATATATATATATTAGTGATGGGACGATGGTGATATATATATATATATATATATATTAGTGATATATATATTAGTGATGGGACGATTCTTCCAATATTTTTTCCAATTCCGATATAATTACCGATTCCATACTAAATTAACGATTTCGATTCCAATCTTTTTTTTTTATATAAATCTCTTAATATTTAACTAAAATTGTTATCCCCCCCCCCCAAAAAAAAAAAACAAAAATTACCTTAGAAACACATGTTAAATGTGCAGATATGTTCTCAAACGTAAAAATACACTTTTGGGGATCATCTATAGATTTTAGTTTTACTGGTATTTTAAAATCAATAAATATATATTATTTTATCATTATCATCAGCAATGGAAGATTTTGCTTTAAACAAAATAAAATAAAAGAGATAATTAAAGGAATTGTTTTGGGCATCGGAAAATAGGTACAATTTTTTCCAATTCTGATACACTGAAAAGTTCTGATTTTTCCGATTCCCGATTCCGATTAATCGTCCCAACACTAATATATACAAAAAAATTTTTTCTTGCTCTGACATTGATATTAAAAGTCTACTTTGTCTATTTAAAATTATTAAAACGAACTTCTTAATAAACTCAGTCATGGATATGTAAGCGACTACATGAAGGTTAACTAATTTGTATATTCCTTTGAAAAAAAATGAGCGTTAATTACTTATTCATTTTTTATGGTTTCTTATTAGTTGATTGGTTTCATTTAATTATTACACTGAATTCTATTTATGCATAGTTTCTACATTCTGCATAATCATGTAGAATTTAAGATGAAATATATATATATATATAAAAGTGAACTTGTTGGTGTGTGTGCAAAAAGCTTCTACCAAACCCCTCTCTGAATATTTGATCTACAGAGTTTAAATTTGATATATAGAGTATTTGGACCAGTAGTACATTTTCAATTTGATTTTAAGCCAGCAAAAATTGCTACTAAGAGGTAAAAATTTAAAACAAAACAGGTGACCTTAACAACTCCTGCTGTTACTTTTGCACATGCTCAAGATTAAACATTTATAGCTCAAAGCCGCTTAATTTTTAACGTTTCGTATTCATCTATCGTCAGATGGTAACGACGCTGAAGAGATAAACTAAGGCTGGAGTGCTAAACGTTCTGGTTTCGATTCTAGAGAATGGTACCCAAGTCATATTGTTTTTATAACTTTTGAAAATCATCACTATATATTGGATAATAATAACTACGAAATCTGCATGAATTAATATAATTCATATAAGTTAACAAATTTACCGAATCTCCATTACTAACGGTTACTATATTGTCCAATTTCTACTGTACACTCTTTAACCCTTATCCTCGAGTGGCCTCCTGGCCTTGATAAGTGGCGATGCCTATGTAAAAATATGTATATATATAATATTTATGTGTATTTTACGACCAGGCAACGCCAGGTAGCCTGCTAGCATATGTATACATCTCCAAGGTCTTTGAAACATAATTTTAAAATATATACATAATTAGCTGAGCGCCCTGTGTTGACCAGTCATAAAATATGCTTAAATATGATTCAATATTTAATTTCATATTTATTATATTCTCTATTGATTATTATTATATTGTACCCAATATATAGTCGTGATTTCAAAAGAAAAAAAAATGACTTGAGTGCCATCAGCTAGAATCGAAACCAAAACATAGCACTCCAACCTTAGTCGTTACTGCTTGAGCTATCGCCAGATAGATAAGAAATAGTTAAAAATGAACTGAAAAAAAATGAACATATAACAAAAAAAATGAACATATAACCATATATTTGTGCATGCGCACAAGAGCACTTTAAGTCAACTTATACCTGCCAAGTTCCAATATTTTCAATTTTAACTTTTTAGCAATTATTTTTACTGGCTAAAAACCCCTCCCCCCAAAAAATGCAATTATTTGACCTGTCTCATGCCGCTCTGCAACCTTGCATCTCAGAGGAAATGCACTTTTAAAAAAATGGAAACAAACATAATGAGTATTATAAATTAGATTTATTACTATTTAATGCGTAAGCCTATCACATAAAATATATTTTCTTTCTCCATTATTTACTTAAGCAGTGCTCAATACATGAGTTTAGTAGTAGTATGAAAATATATTTAATGCAAATACGTTACACAGAAGCGGTTGTGTTTTATTACTGGAAGAAATAGTCCGGCATATTGGTATTTGCTTCCCCACAAAAGCAAAATGTGATACAAGGTCATTTTTAATGTGGGGGGGAAAAACCAGCTCCCAAAAAGGGGCACCCTGGAAGTAGGCAAAAATAAAAATTGTCTTAGTATGGAAGGGCTTCCCCTATATTGACCAAGGACAAATCAACTTAAGTGTAGCATTAGAACAGATACTAGACTGTGATCTTAGCCCGAAGGTCAGATCTACATCAGGCTAATTGTGTTCTTTACTTCTCTCCCACTTCAAGAACTTAGACACCAGGGTAGGAAAGTGGGATTGAGAAGAAGTCAGTGCCTCTGAGGAGGGACACTCTGACCTGCAAAAAGTGCCTTGCATCAGCATTCCCTGGTAAGGGCGCCTCAGGCGATTAACAATAAACTAAGCCCCTTTTCAAAGAGAGAAGGCAAAGTCTGGCAAAATGGACCTCCAAAAACTGCACAGAACTTAACTCCCATTGCAAAATCAACAGGGATTGGATCATTACAGAAATGGTCTAATTTCTGTTGTTGGTTTGGGATGGCCAGGATAAAAATCCAGGCTAATGTGTGGATTTATATTTTATAGTTGTTTTTATAGCTAACTAGTGTTTACTTTAGCTACTAACCAATCAGAGTCTTTAACTTTGCTGCTCCTTCACGATCTATTTATTTCTATTAGCCAGTGAGTTTCACTCCCTTCATTTAAAAGAGATTTTGACACTCCCATGCATGTACGAGTATTTTATTTAAAAACTATGCATTACAGTGGTGTACTGGGGTCTAATCGTTCTGGACAAATAGTCTCTGAGGTAGGAATTGATTGAATCATCAACAACTTTCAGGGGTCAAAAGACCATCCAAAATGATGAAAACCCGATTCACCAGGACAGTGTGACGTATAGTTTTCATTAAGTTGTAGAGCTTTATTTGTTTCTTTCAACTAATTTATAATATAAAAAAAAAAAAAAAAAATTTTCTTATGGATTTATATATGAGTCTCTGATGAGTTGTTTAATCAATCTATACCATTTGACAAAACATGTGTAAAATGTCTCATACAACCAATAAAATATTATGAATGCTATATAAATATACTTGTGATATTGGAATTGTTTACAAATGAGATTATATATATATATATATATATATATATATATATACTAGCATCTCAGCCCGGCATTGCCCGGGTGTTTGGAGGTGTATTTTGAGAAAAAAAAAAAAAAAGTGGTAGTAGGAAGGCAGGCTGGAACCCGTGATGCGAAGGAGGAAAAGAATGTGAAAAAAACGTGACGTCTTTGCTGTTATGACCACCGCCAGACCAGAAGTTATGTAGGTTAAAATTAAGGCTAGACAATCGAAAAGAGGGGATGACTTTCAAAAATATCGGCGAAAAAAGCGACCCCTCCCTGTAGAAAAGTGCCCAGTTGAGGATGTAGAAATTCATGTTTTTAGCCAATTTTTCGATATTTGTCGTATGAAAGGTTGAACTTAAAAACGATCCTAATCTTGTGAAAATCCGTCGCCTCTGTCGAAAGTTTTAGGCAGACATACAAACATACATTTATATATTACTAGCTCAAATTTTCGACCCAAACCGATTAAAAAGCTTGCCCTATCTCTGAATACCCTTTATGTAAAATTTCAAATGTTTAGATCAGAAATTGTTTGAGTAATTTGGTAGAGACCGCAGAGATCAATTTTTTTAAACTTTGACCCCTATTATGACACCTTAAAATTTATTGTTTTAGGCTCAAATCAAGTTATTAAGTTAGATCTATGTCCAAGAAATCTAAAATTTCAAGTGTTTAGACCGAAAATTGGCGAAGGAGTTTGGTAGAGTTCTCAAACTCATTGAACTTTGACCCCTTAACAGCAAAATTTCTGGCCGAAAACGGATTACAAAGATTTCCTCAAATCTCACTACCCTGTGTATCAAATTTCGAGTCTGTAGACTGAAAATTGACAGAGTTATTGCATAGGGAAATGTACACACACACAGACAGACCCACAGATACACAGACACGTTCACTTTTATAGATATATAGATATTCACACACATGTTGGTATATGGTACATGTTTATATATTTCTATGCATATGCTCCACTTACGATTAACCAATAATTATGACTCTTGCAATAAAGCTGCTAAGATAATTGATTGTAATGTAGGCTATATTTAGTTTCATTTATTTTATGAAAACATAGTGAAGAAGGAGAAAAAAAAAAAAAAACTTTTTAAATTTCACATACATCCGATTTTTAAAAAATGTTAATGTAACACAGTGCGGATGTAAATGAGAAATGACGTTACTGGTGAGGTAATAAAACACAATAAAAAAAGAGAAAGAAAAAGACGTTAAGAGAGAGATGAGATAACATTCAAAATCTCGGGAGAGACGCGGAGAACGATCTGCATCATGTGGGTGACGTCACGGCTGTAAAAACAAAGAAATAAATGTTGTTGTACAAACCAAAAAGCGAGTCGGAGTTATTTCCTGTTCTTTTGTCCACTTTGCATCTACAACGTTACATTAACACTAGGTATTAGGCATCAATTAATAAATATTCCACAAACTTATGTTTTCTTGGAGTATTTTAAAAGGCTTTTAGGTGGCATAATATGGACACAGCATCTCATTTGAAAATTCAAATATTTCAGATTTGTATTAAGTTTGATCCATAGTAATTATACACCAATTTCAATTTCTTAAGACTGATTTTTCAACCTCTGTCCCATCGACAAAATGTTGCATCCCTCTGCCTGTTCTACAAGTACTTTAATGGTGGATGCTCTGACGAACTACAAGCCCTTGTACCTCTCTAAGTGTAAATACCTCACCCCCATCCGACAAACCCGACAGTCAGCAAAATCCCACCCCTACACAGTAGAGATCACTAGATGTAAGAAGGCCTTTTACTCTAATAGTTTCTTCCCCAAAACTGCTAGACTCTGGAACTCCCTTCCGAGTTCCTATTTTCTCAACTGTACTGACATGCAGAAGTTCAAGTGTAATGTGATCAGACATCTTGCTGCTCAACTCCCTACAGTTAGTATCCCTCCAACTTATGGCCCCGATAGTAGCCCCCTACATCAAAGTGGCACTGTACCTTGTTGGGGTGAAAACGGAGGGGGGGAGATCAAGCCTTAAATTTTAGATTTTTCAAGAATAAAAATCATGTAATGGATTTTTATTAAAATTAGAATAAGGATTCTAGACTGAAGGTTTAGTATCATTTTAATTCACAGTAACCCTTTACATCTCAGTAGCAGTGTGCCTTGTTCGGCATGAATTGAATTAAGAACAAGTGAAGCATGCATGGTGCCTTGTGAGTGCACAGTGGACAAGGCATGAAAAAAATGACTAAGTTCAGCATTGCCCCCCCCCTCCATTTAGCCCCAAAAGTCCGCAGTGGACATTAAATCCTGGTGAAAATGAACAAACAGTGCAGTTTTAAGAAATGACTAATCCATTATTTGCCCCCCCCCCATTTAGCTCCAAAAGTCCCCTACCTTAACATATTTAAATTTGAGTTCAACACCATGCAAAACTGCTAAATAGACATACACAGAAAATTTTTTGGATAAATATGTTAAAATAGTCTCAAAAATAGAGTGCTTTTATTAGCCCTAAAAGAGCCCCGGGGTCACACCCAAGAGTTATCGCAAAATATAGACAAACAAAATTATATAGAAATCAGTTAGTTACAACTTTTCAGAAAGTTCTATAAAAATCCAAGGCATCAATTTTTTAATAAGCACAAAAGTGTCAATTTTAGCAATTTTAAACCGAAAGCCCCCCACCCCCAAGGGGGGCAACCGGAATTTTCCCAGAAAATCTGTTCTGTTACTTTTTTACTCATATCATGTTTAATGTTTATTGAGACAAGTGCGGACGGACGAATGGACAAAGGTGAATTTACAGGTCCACCCTCCTTTTGTCAGGGGACCAATAAAATTAATAAATAAATAAATTAATCTTCATAAAAGGACAGAAAAGTGGTGAAAAACAGTTATATTCAGGAAATTAATTTTGTGTGTTCACAGATGGGCATTCTTCTAATCTAATATCACTATCTCTACTATTATATAAAAGTCACTTTGTTTGTGTGTGTGAGCACCAGCCTCATAGGTTCCGAAACAGCTGAGCCTATCTTTTGCAAATTTCACACAAAGGTATTTTATATGTCTGGCAGTGTTCTTCGATATGTTTTGCACAGAAATTCATCCAATAAGTAATGATAATCAAAAAAATCCAATCTTAAAAATAGCTTCTCTCTCTTATAGATGAAAAAATGAATTTTTACAGAGGAAAATATTTTATGTTACACCGGCAAGGGAGGTAATAAAATTTCAGTAAATCATTTGTTCTTAATAAAAAAAAAAAAAAAAAAGATTTATTATATACTAGTAGGGGTACCCACCGTTGCCTGGGTTTTTAGAAGTGTGTGTGTGTGTGTGTGTGTGTGTGTGTGTGTGTGTGTGTGTGTGTGTGTATGTGGTGTGTGTGGGGGGGGGGTAAAATGATTACAAAGCGAAGTAATAACCCTGTTTAAATATAAGGTATTTTTTTTAGATTAGATCCACCTCCACAATTTTCTTTTAAATGATGATGTATAAAGGTTTTCGACTATGCTGAATATGGAAATCGCATTGAAATTTTGCAGAAAGAAGTAGTTATCGAGATATATAAAGTTGTTTTATGCATTGTATTCTTTGGCGGGGGGGGGGGCGTGTACCCGGCGTTGCCCAAGTGTTTGGAGGTGTGTGTGGTTGGTAGGGGGTGGGGGTGTTAATGAAAACCTAAGAATAAGCGAAGTAAAAAAAAAAAAAAAAACAGAAAAACGGACGTTAAAACTAATCTGAAAATTAAAGCGGGGGGGATAATAATAAAAAAAAAAACTAACGTAAGGCAAACGAACAATGTTAAATGTAAAAATCTGAAAAACAAAAACAAAAAAGAAAACAGAAAAACGAACGTTAAAACTTCTGAAAAATAAAAACCAAAAGAAAAAAAAAAAAAAAAAAAGACGTGAAAAATGGCTTAGATAAGCCTGTTTCGATATTAAAATTTAAAAAATCGGTGGTTAGCCGGGTGTTTTTGGGTGTGTGTGGTCGGCCGGGGTGGGAGTGTTAATGAAAACCTAAGAATAAGCGAAGTAACAAAAAAAAAAACAACAGAAAAACGAACGTTACGTGAAAAATGGCTTAAATAACCCTGCTTCAATATTAAAATTTAAAAAACCGAAAAAAAAAAAAAAAAAAAAGAAAAGACATCTCACACCACGATTTGAACCCAAAATGTTTAGATAATGACCCAACACTAACCAACTGAGCTAACACGACATACATGAAATTGTGTCAGTTCTTTAACCATTTAAAATAAATCAGGTTATGACGTCGTCTGACGCATGCGTAGAACTGATCTCGTCATGAGAGGACGGTTTTTGCTGCCTCCCTCCCCCCTCGTAGAAAATTGTTGATTTCAGGGTGAAAAAATTAATGTTTTTGAACAATTTTTCGATATTTATCGGGCGAAGGATGGGGCTTTCATATGAGACCAAGTTTGTCAATTTTTGTTTAGTCTGTCGAAAGCTTTTAGCAGACACACAAACATACACATACATTTTCGCTTTTATATATATAGATTATATATAATCTGAAGATATAGCTCGATGGTAGAGCATTCGACTACAGGATCGAATGATCCCCTGTTGAAGGCCAGGTGTATGTCACCATTTTATTTTAATTTTTTTATTAACTGAGTTCAATTTACGATAAAAAAAAAAAGTGTATCATTTAAAATTGCTGCAAATCATTTCTTTATTTGGATATTTTAAAACTAAACATTAATCAGAAGTGACTTTTCCAGGGCATTCATCGTCAATCCCAAATATCAGCTGACATGATATTGTAAACAAACGCAGATAGAATTTGATGAACGATATTATCATTATCATTCTTTTTATTTAAAAAGAATTTTTTTTTGTGAATTAGCCTATCGGGCAAATTATTCCTCATAATATATAATAATCAATATAGGATTGATTCTATAATAATATAATGTTTAAGCATATTTTACAACCGGGCAACGCCAGGTGTCTAGCTAGTGGATATATATAGATATTGCCAGTTAATTTATGGATAGTTTTAGTAAGTTTTGTGAATTATTATTCATCGTAATATAAAATAATCAGTAGAGGATTGATTCTATAATAATACATACGCAATCCGCATAAATTAAAATATCATGTTTAAGTGTATTGTACGACCGGGCAACGCCAGGCTGCCAGCTTGTATAAAGTAAAGTCAGTCTCTTTATCATTTCTCTGTCTTGTATATATATATATGTGTAAGATGACAATTTCCAGTCGTTTGAACACACTGTCTTAAAGTTGTGTCTGTATTTGGCATTACAAAATTTCCCTTAATTCTCATGTCCGTTTATGGTGAGCGAGAGGTAACATTCCTAGCAAACGGAGTGAAAGGTGGCTTTGTAGCTGGGTTCAGAACTCTCGACCAATAGCCATTGTCACTTCCTGCACTGATGATTACAAAAGCATAAAACACTAGGACCTATAGGTATAAAAATAATTATTTATTATTACATATGCCATTGTTATAATTATTATTATTATTATACTAAATCAACCTTTATTACCCTAAGATTGCCACTCTCTACGAGGATTACTCCACTTGATCTCAATCCTCCTCCTTATAATGCTGACTGCTTTACAAGGGGTCATCGAGTACTGTTTTTTAAATCTTTGATGTGACTCGACCTAGGATTGAATCCCAATCTCCTAGTCAATTAGTGAACACTCTTGCCCTTATGCCAAATGGGTTGGTGTATAGTGTATTAGGGGAAACGCAAAAAATGGCTTTTAAAATTAAATAAAAAAACTTTTACGTTTTTAAGAATGAGAATAAATATTTATCTATTTATTTGCGGACTATTATCCTCATCTTCATAGTTGTTGTGTCATGACTTTCGGCCAACTAATTCCTCTCGCCTTCATCAGGTGGTTAATTACAGCGGGATAATAATACCGAGTCTTGTAACTGTATCAGTGGATAGAGGCATTAAATCTCTACGGTTCCAGGTGAGCATTGTCTGAAGATAGTGGTTTCAATCCTTCCCAAAGCCGGCCAAAACATAATGAGACAACAACAACTATGGAAGGCAGTAATTACTGAGGATGCAGTTAAGAGACTCAGCATTCCTATCCTGTCACGGGTAATCACCAGACAAAGGCCAGAGGAATAGCTGGCTTAAATGTTGTGGAACAACAACTATGAAGATGAGGATAAGTTTGCAATTAATTAAATAAGTAAATGAATAAATTAAATAAATAAATGAATGAATAAATAAATGAATAAATAAATAATTAAATAAATAAATAATTAAATAAATAAATAATTAAATAAATAAATAATTAAATAAATAAATAATTAAATAAATAAATAATTAAATAAATAATTAAATAAATAAATAATTAAATAAATAAATAATTAAATAAATAAATGAATAAATTAAATAAATAATTAAATAAATGAATAAATAAATTAAATAAATAAATAATAAATTAAATAAATAAATAATTAAATAAATAAATGAATAAATAAATAATTAAATAAATAAATGAATAAATAAATGAATAAATAAATGAATAAATAAATAATTAAATAAATAAATATACAAATTATTAATTTTAGTTGATAATTATAAATCATAAAATAATGAGAATAAATATATTGTTTTGTAATTTTATTCATTAAAGTTTTCTTCAGCTTTGAGATGAGTTATGACTCACCCACATTCTAAGGTCGTGTAATCCGTGATCATATTGGATATTATTATTGTGCAGTTATTCATTTGAACTTATTTTTATTTGTTTCCTTGTTAACTGGCTTTGATGATACATCTTAATATTCACGTTTTCCTTTATCTTCTTGTCAAACATCATCTATCTAGTGGCCCATCAGCCATCGGTGGATCATTCTCAAGAATTCCGATTCAGTCAACATCTGAAACAACACTAGCTGAAAGATCACCCACGGAAACACAGTGCACCCCTATTATTGAGACCCCTGCTGTGAACCCTGCAGAAAACGTAGTTGCACCACCAATTCACAACCTGCATACAGTTCCTGCCTTGAAAAGGGTTCCAAGAGCACTGAAAGCACTAAAAAAAAAAAAAAAAAAAGGAGGGGGGATGAAGGAGACCTGTACCTCAATGGAAGGAGATGTAAATTAATTCTACAAAACTTTATTTTTTTGAACTCGTCTGAAACTAAATCCTACTAACTTTATTTTCTTGAGTCCATGTTGAAAAACAAACTTATTGGATGATGGAAGTGTGGAGTTATCCATTTGAATTTGCATTTATTTCATTTTTCAGATGTTGACTCACTTTGACGATATGTCTTAAGACTCGCGTTCTCCTCGACCTTTTTTGTCAAACAATCATAATTATGGAGACTTTGAGGGATTATTTGACATTATGAGTATGCTCAGTAAACGTCTTAACTTATGCTCCATATATAGTAGTCCAAAAGATTCTATTTTGAAATTGTTATATTCTGCATTGATAGTCACGGTAAATGGGTCTTCATTTGTTATGCAATTATAAGAGATGAAATGGACGATCTTTATATTTTACCATTTTTTACTTTTAATAGGATTTTAAAGTTTAATATTACAATATCGCTTGGTTGTTAAATTATTAATAAAACCAAAGCGCTATAAAACGATAACCAATTTTTAAGGTAATGTTTTAATTTCTACTCATAAAATGATTGGGACTTGCTAAGAATTAAAAAAAACAAAAAAAATTCATTTTTTTTTATTTAATTGTTTGGACTATTCTCCTCAACTTCTAGTTGTTTTTTTCACAATATTTCAGTCAATTACTCCTCTGGCCTTTATCAGGTTTTACCGCGACAGGATAGAAATGTTGAATCCTCCAACTACATCCACAGTAATTACTGCCTCCAACAGTTGTTGTCATCTCACCACAGTTTGGCCAACTAATCCTCTGACCGGCTTATTATTTTTCATAATATAACAATCGGTATGGACCCAACAATTAGAAGAACAAAAATATAAAAATGTGAATTTATCCAACCTTGATTGCTCTTCGGGGATGCGGAATATCTACAATTCCAGGTGAGCATTGTCTGGAGGTAGCGGTTTCAATCCTACCCAAAGCCAGTCAGAGGCTTAGTTGGCCAAATTGTGGTGAGATGACAACAACTATTGAAGGCAGTAATTGGTGCAGATGTAATTGAAAAATTCGGCATTCCTATCCTGTCACAGTTAACCTGACGAAGGCCAGAGGAATAATTGGCCGAAACGTTGTGAAAAACAACAACTAGAAGATAAAGATTATAGTCGAAATAATTGAATAAAAAAAATTATACAAATTACTCATCTCTCCAAAATAATTCAATAATAATAATAAACTTTTCATTTAACAGTTTAAATGCTTCAGAATTTCTTCCAAATTTTGAATGATCACAAAATAATTCATTTTTTTTTTCTTTGT
Organism: Euprymna scolopes; assembly: GCF_053919585.1. NCBI lineage: Eukaryota > Metazoa > Mollusca > Cephalopoda > Sepiida > Sepiolidae > Euprymna > Euprymna scolopes. The sequence goes on along the minus strand of NC_136498.1, from coordinate 111,028,576 downwards.
TTCCAATTATCAACAAAATATTAAAATGGCTGACTTATTTAAGATATTGTGGCACTTGGAAATTTAATAGTATTTTTGAAGCCTTTAAACTAATGGAAAGAAAGTAATTTCTATCTTGAATTCATATTTAAACATGTCTTTTGGTGCTCCTAAAACAAAGAAATATTAATTCTAATTCTTGCCTGTCACTCACTCATTTGCAAAGAGGTGCCAATGGGACTATACAGATTATTTTTGTTCTTAGTCTAGCTAGTGCCTTTTTTTCCTTGAAGTACGGTGGGGGTAGCTATATTCTCCACATTAAAAACTGACTGTGTCAAATTTTGTTCTCATGGGAAGGCGAGTATATAAAAAGAAATTAAAAAATCCCTCATAAAAAGAAAAAGAATAAAAAGGAAAAAATAACCTGTATGAAAACAACTTGAAAGAGATTAGCAAAGGTTATTTTTGAATACCAAGTTGCCCAGAAATTGCTATGGCAACAACAAACTTCAATGCAACCTTTGAAGCCCCCCCCCCCTGCAAAAAATCATAATTAATTTCTTTCATTTATTCTTGACTAGCTGAAATTCACGGGTTTCTCAAATCGTTGTCTACTGCACATATATGAAAAAAAAATAAAAATAAAAAATAAATAAATAAATAAAAATAAAAAAATAAAACAAATAAAAACAAATAATAAAAATAAAATAAATAATGTTGAATATTAACAGAAGCCATATATTATTCAGCTTTAAAATACAATAGTTTTAAAACAAAAAAAAACATATTTCCAATAGCCATAGTATGCACAGTTGAAAGTTGACCATATGTCTGATGAAGGTAGATTTCCTGAAATATTACAATACGAATCCTCAATCTAGCCATGCTGACACAAGTAAAAACACAATACATGTAAAATATTTTATATATAATATAGTATTAATAAAAGTGTATCTGTATAGCTTATTTCATCGTCATATATCTTAATTTGCTTTAGTTTGCAATAGACATCCAGTACACTTCTCCATTGTAGTGCCTTCTATAAATTTAAATTTAATTTATATACACACTAAACAATGTTTCAAGCAAACTACATTAATGGGTTTTTTTTTCCATTTTAAATCAGAAAACTAGTTTTTAAAAGTGTATTATTCACATTTGTGATGATGATTGATATCCGCTAGGAAATAACCGAAACACTATATATAGAAAAAAAAAAAAATTATTTACTGTAAAATTCGAACCCTAAAAGATAGCAGAAAATATTGAAACTGAAGGCAAATGCTTTATCCACATGGCTACCAATCAAATGAAAATATTTTTTTTTTTTAATTAACTTCTATTGTTTGGTTACTGAACTAGGAAAGGAACGCTAAACATGGTCAAACATTTATTTTCAATCAGGGTTGCGAAGTCAGAGTTGAAGTCGGAGGGAGTCGGAGGTTTTATCTGGAGTTGGAGTCGGGTTTCTAAGAGTATTAGGAGTCAGAGTCAAATTTTTTATCAGACTCCTTATTTGTAATAAATTTTTTTTTTTTTTCTGTTTGGTTTTACCAGTTGCACTATTTTGCAGATTTTGTATGATTTGGCTTTTATTTTTGGAGATATATCATATTTTGTACTCTACTGCAATGCTTCTACTTCATCAAGATATTTCAGTCCATCGGATCACTGCAAATCCTGTCTGGACAGCTGTTTTTGTTTTCATTGTGATGTCACACAGGATCAATGAAAATTCTGTCTTTGAGTGGGATCACTGTGGATTACATCGGATAACAATTGGATTGTAATCTGAAAGTTATCTAGTTCCTGAATCAATTGGATTAGTCTGGGATCGATCTGGAATTACAATCTTATCCCCCCCCCCCCAAAAAAAACAGGCCTAAATCAATAAGAAGCAATCCATGCTACTATAGTCCTTTATAGCTTTTTCCTGGTTTTCCTTTGATCCTCATTCCATATAAGCACTTTAGCCCATACCCTACTTGGTATCATATGACGACCCCCACCCCTCCCATGTCTGACATTTTATGGGATATAGTTGAGTGGCACATTTCCGATAGCGGACTCCACTACCCTTGACAAAACCAAAACAGAGTGAAACTATACCCTAAATCTTAGTGTTGGGACTGAGGTTAATCCAAAATGCTCAAAACTGGATCAGAGATGTAATATGCTGCAGTAATATGAACTTATATCTGCCTGGCAGTGAATTAAAACTATTAATATATAAGCGTGATTGGGATAAGTTAATTAAAACCATTAATATGCAAGTTTGATTAGGATGAATAAATTAAGATTATAAATATGTAAGTGTGATTGGGATAAGTTAATTAGAATGATTAATATATAAGCGTGATTAGGATGAATTAATTAAGATTATCAATATTTAAGTGTGATTGGAATAAGTTAATTAAGACATTAATATGTAAATTTGATTGGGATACGTTAATTAAAATTATGGTACTTGTACAGTTTAATGAAGACATTAAAAAATGAAAATATAAAAAAAAGTTTAAATTGTATGCATCCGTTTATGGAATGAAGTTCTCCGAAAAAAAATTTCATTTAATTTCATCAAGTAGTTTTTTTTTTTTTACAGCGAAAAAACAATTTGTTATGATACCGAGCAAAAGGTTCGATTTTTAGGAAGAAAAGCTAGTATTAAAGATAGGGAGGGAGTGTTGGCGCTTTAACTGGAGTTATCTCCCCGTGAGGTCTCTAAAATTTAAACAAAAATTTACAAAAAATCCAAGATGTCTGCCTTCAACGCGCTCTCATAAAAACATTTTTTTCCGCTGTAAAAAAAAAAAAAAAAAAAAAAAAAAAAAAAAAAAAAAACTACTCGATCAAATTCAGTGAAATTTTTTTTCGGAGATCTTCAGTTCAAAACGGATACATACAATATAACCTTTTTTCGATATTTCCATTTTTTAATGCCTTAATTAAACTGTACAAGTGCCAAAATTATTAATATATAAGCATGATTGGAATAAGTTAATTAACATCATTAATATGTAAGTTTGATTGAGATGCATTAATTAATTAATAAGCATAATTGGGATAAGTTAATTAAGGCCACTAATATATAAGCATGATTATTATTAGTTAATTAATATTATTAATATGTAAAAATGATTAGTATAAATTAATTAAGACCATTAATATATAAGCATGATTAGGATGAGTTAATAAAGATTATAAATATATATAAACACTAGCAGGGAGATCTGATGTTGCCCGGGACTGAATGATGATCAACAAATGTTTCAGACTACCTTCTTTCTATTGTCATCGGAATCGGTGAAATCGCCCATTTTTCAATCAAATCGATTGATCGTCTGGGTCTAGTTGGGGACCCATTGTGGTGCATTGGGAAAAAAGCTTTACATGCCTCCCTGTAATGACTTAGTCCACAGTACATAGTACTCTACATTGCACTGTAGAGAAGTTAGTGTTGGTTTTATAAAATTATTTTTATATATAATAGCTGGGGCAACTATGATTTTTAAACAGAAACATTCACTCGAATGTGCCCTTATCATATCAAAGAACTTACTGTTGATTTTATGTGTCAGACCTTTCAGCTTGTGTGGTAATAAAACTTCTCAAATGAACTTGTGATGTTAGGCTGTATAAGGTGTTAACTTTGGTCAAAATTGCCTATTCCTTCTTTCTTTGGATTATTTCGATTGTCGATACATATCGAAGACGTTCCGATGCAAAACCTATCTGCCAGGTACACAAAGTACCTCCATGTGAAATTTCATAAAAATTAGCCCAGCCATTAGGGAACGAACTCACACACAGACAAAGTTCATTTTATAAAATAATAGAGATGATTAGGATAAGTTAAATAAGATTATAAATATATATGTTATGGGGGTAAGTTAATTAATATATAAATATGATTGGGATAAGTTAAGATCATTAATACACGAGAGTGATTGAAAAAAATTAATATCATTAGTATACAAGCATAAGTGGGATAAGTTTATTAAGATTATTAATTTATAAGTACGATTAGGATAATTTAATCAAGATTATAAACATGATTGGGATGAGTTAATTAAGATCATTAATATATAAGTGTGATTGGGATTAGTTCTAACAGCAAACAGAAATCCTTTGTCTAAGATAGAGTTTCCTTTTCAAAAAAGGGGTAAAGAAGAAAAAAAAGAGAATTGATTTCTTCTAATTCCATGCAAAGACTAATTGAAGCTAATCTTACCATCACAATGCAGTTCTCTTTTAGCACTGAATCAAAATGTCATTGAAATCAAAGGACAACATACATTTAATCATGGAAACGCCCCCTCTCTTAAAAAACATCTACAAATCAAAAAAACATTTAAGTGAACAGGAGTAAAAAAAAAATTTAAGTGAACAGGAGTAAAAAAAAAAAAATTTAAGTGAACAGGAGTAAAAAAAAAATTTAAGTGAACAGGAGTAAAAAAAAAATTTAAGTGAACAGGAGTAAAAAAAAAATTTAAGTGAACAGGAGTAAAAAAAAAATTTAAGTGAACAGGAGTAAAAAAAAAATTTAAGTGAACAGAAGTAAAAAAAAAAATTTAAGTGAACAGGAGTAAAAAAAAAAATTTAAGTGAACAGGAGTAAAAAAAAAATTTAAGTGAACAGGAGTAAAAAAAAATTTAAGTGAACAGGAGTAAAAAAAAAAATTTAAAAAAAAAGAAGACATCTACAAATCAAACAGAAAAATAAAATGAATAGGAGTCATTGTTTTATGCACAAATTTATCATCATTGATGGCACTTAAACAAGTCAACCAAAATCTCTTTAAGAGTTTGAGAAACAGATCACACTTTTTTTTTTTTTAATATATTGAAAATATTTTTAAACTGCTGCTACTTTCAATAACCCCCCTCCATAAAACCAGATACAATTGAAGAAAAGTGACATTAACAAGTATTAAGATTGCTCTTTGCACGACTTTTATATCTCCTTATGAAGATTAAAATAAACACATAATGCTATTAAACCTTATGTCTAGAATCCTTATTCTAATTTTGATCAAAATCCATTACATGTCTTGGTACTTGTACAGTTTAATCAATGCATTAAAAAATGAAAATATCGAAAGAAGTTATATTGTACGTATCTGTTTTGAACTGAAGATCTCCGACAAAAAATTTCACTTAATTTGATCGAGTAGTTTTTTTTTTTTTACAGCGGAAAAACACGTTTTTATGAGAGCGCGTTGAAGGCAGATATCTTGGAATTTTAAAAATTTTTGTTTGAAGTTTAGAACACGCCATGGGAGATAACTCCAGTTAAAGCGCCGACACTCCCTCCCCATCTTTAATACTAGTTTTTCTTCCTAAAAATCGAACTTTTTGCTCGATATCATAGCAAATTGTTTTTTCACTGTAAAACAAAAACTACTTGATGAAATGAAGTGATTTTTTTTTTTGGAGAACTTCATTCCATAACGGATACGTACAATTTAAACTTTTTTTTTTATATTTCCACTTTTTAATGTCTTCATTAAACTGTACAAATGCCCATGTCTTTTATTCTAGAAAATGTCTCAAGTTTAAAGTGCCAGCCTAAGGGGGTTAAAAAAAAAATTGAAATTTAAAAAATCTTTATTGGTGTCTCATAATTATGGATCAAATTCAATGCTAATCTGAAATATTTGAATTTTCAAATAGGAGGTTTTTGCCCATTTTATGTCCCTTATAAACTTTAAAATACCCCCCCCAAAAAATAAACTGAAATTTGGGAAATATTATATTCCACAGCTAGCATATGCACACATATTTCACACCTAACACATGCACACGTACCCAACACCTAGCGTATGCACAAATTTTCACATACATGCCCACATTTTCCACACCAAGCAAATGCACAAATTTTTGACACATATGCACACATTTTTCCACCTATATTTCACACGTAGCATATGCACAAGTATTCCTCACCTGATTATACACACACATATAGTTGAATGAGATCCAGTGCAAAACTTTATATTTGGGTTTTAGCCAGGGAAAATCAGTGCAAAAGTGCGAAAATTAAAAAAATGGAATTTGCCAGGTGAAGGTCGAACGACGGCCTTACGAATATGCATGCGTGACGTAATAGCTATTGTTTCATGTTTTTATTTTTAGCCTTGCAGCAAACATATCTTCATAGCTCAGTCATTAACGTCAAAGGAAAAAGTAAATCGTAAGCTAAACGTTTTGATTTCGATTCTCGGTGGTGGTGCATGAGTCATTTCTTTTTTTTCAACTTTTTAAATCATTACTATATGTTGGGTCCAATATAATCTATTATATAAATCTCACCTGTCTGTTTAAATGTATGTATGTATGTATGTATGTATGTTTTGTGTCAGGTCATGTCATATGCTACTGGTACGATGTAACCCAGTACTACTTGCCTCATGGTCGGGTCACCAGTGACTAAACTGGTTCCCCCACAAGACTTGTTTGGTAAGGAGGGCAGCTAGTCTCCCTGAAGGATTAAAAATAAGACCTTTCAAAGGGCGAATGAACCCTTTTTCGGGGTCAACGGCCAACTAGCACCGTGTATATTTGTGTGTATGTATATATGTGTTGGGGTAGAGAGGGCTCCCGTAAGCCGTGGTGAAGGCAACCTTTCTAGGAGAAGCAAATCTCTGATTCAAAAAACCATCAAGCGGGAGACCAGTACCCGCATTAAGCTGATCTGCAGTTTAATTTGTTGCTGGCTATCTTGCTCTTGCTTGTTGCTGGATCTCAACATTTTGAACCGAGAGAGAGATTTAGCTGTCGTACAAAGCTAAGACTCTGTAACATCATCTTTGTATAGATACTCTCTCAGGCATTTGGGCTCATGGACTTTAAGTGTTCGAGGGAGTGGCACTCGTCTGGCAAGATGTTGCAATTATCATGTATGTTAGTACATCTGCTTAAAACTTTCGACAGAGGCTACGGATCAGTATCATTTTGAAGCTTGACTTTTCGGACAACAAATATCGAAAAATTGGCTGAAACATTGATCTCTTCATCCTTAACTGGGCACTTTTCTACAAGGAGGGTCGTTTTTTTTGCATTGCCATTTTTGCAAGTCATCATGTCGGAATGACTTTACTAATTTCGTATCAGTTAGAATGATTTTACTAATTTCAACGTTCCAAACTTCCAGTCGCGTCATAGAGTAGAGGTAAGACGTCAGGTTTTCTTTCACTTTCTTTTCTGTCTTCACGTCATGGGTTCAAACCTGTCTACCTACTACCACTTTTTCTTTTTTCTTTTTTTTTTTTTTGCTCAACATACATCTCCAAACACCCAGGCAACGCTGGGCACCCAGGCTAGTATAATGATAAATACAAAATCTGCATTAATCAAAATATTATATTTAAGCATATTTTACGACCGGGCAATGCCAGGCGGCCTGCTAGTAAAATAAAAATGTCCACCATTGTTAGAAATTCCATTAATTATTTTGAAAGTTTACATTACCTTCTCATGATTACACAACATGAAATTAAGACTGACGTAATAGTAAAACTGCATTTACATTTTTTTTCTAATTATTATATCTTAATTGTTATATTTTAATTTTTATATCTTAATTGTCATATCTTTTAATTTTTATATCTTTTAATTGTCATATCTTTTAATTGTCATATCTTTTATTTGTTAAATCTTTTATTTGTTATATCTCTTGTTATGTCTTAATTGTTATGTCTTAACTGTTATGTCTTTCAATTGTTATGTCTTAATTGTTATGTCTTAATTGTTATGTCTTTCAATTGTTATGTCTTTCAATTGTTATGTCTTTCAATTATTATATCTTAATTGTTATATCTTTTAATTATTATATCTTAATTATTATATCTTTTAATGGTTATATCTTAATTATTACATCTTTTAATTGTTATGTCTTTTAATTATTATATCTTAATTGTTGTATCTTTTAGTAATTATATCTTTCAATAATTATATCTTTCAATAATTATATCTTTCCATAATTATATCTTAATTGTTATATCTTAATAATTATATATTTTAATTGTTATATCTTTTAATTGTTATATCTTTTAATTGTTATATCTTAATTGTTATATCTTAATTGTTATATCTTAATTGTTATTCTTTTAATTGTTATATCTTTATTGTTATATCTTTATTGTTATATCTTTTGATTGTTATATCTTAATTGTTATGTCTAAATTGTTATATTTTTTAATTGTTACGTCTTTTAATTATTATATCTTTTAATAATTATATCTTTTAATTGTTATATCTCTTAATTGTTATATCTCTTAATTGTTATTTCTTTCAAGTGTTATGTCTTTCAAGTGTTATGTCTTTCAATTGTTATGTCTTTCAATTGTTATGTCTTTCAATTGTTATGTCTTAATTGCTATGTCTTTCAATTGTTATGTCTTAATTGCTATGTCTTAATTGCTATGTCTTTCAATTGTTATGTCTTAATTGCTATGTCTTTCAATTGTTATGTCTTTCAATTGTTATGTCATTCAATTGTTATGTCTTTCAATTATTATATCTCTTAATTATTATATCTTTTAATTATTATATCTTTTAATTGTTATATCTTTTAATTATTACATCTTTTAACTATTATATCTTTTAATTGTTATGTCTTTTTATTATTATATCTTAATTGTTGTATCTTTTAGTAATTATATCTTTCAATAATTATATCTATCAATAATTATATCTTTCAATAATTATATCTTTCAATAATTATATCTTAATTGTTATATCTGAATAATTATATATTTTAATTGTTATATCTTTTAATTGTTATGTCTTAATTGTTATGGCTTTATTGTTATGTCTTAATTGTTATTCTTTTAATTGTTATGTCTTAATTGTTATTCTTTTAATTGTTATGTCTTAATTGTTATTCTTTTGTTATATCTTTTAATTTATAATCTTTATTGTTACGTCTTTTAATTATTATATCTTTTAATAATTATATCTTTTAATTGTTTTATCTTTTAATTATTATATCTTAATTGTTATGTCTTTTAAATATTATATCTTAATTATTATATCTTTTAATTATTATATCTTAATTATTATATCTTAATTATTATGTCTTAATTATTATGTCTTAATTATTATGTCTTAATTATTATGTCTTTTAATTGTTATATCTTTTAATTGTTATATCTTAATTGTATGTCTTTTTTTTCTTTTTTTATGAATAGTAATTCCTGTTCCCGTCCATGCTGTTGCATGTCGCCAATCTTTATGCAATAAAGTCAGCAGAAATCAGAAAGAGCAAATTGTGTTCATTTAAATGTAAAAGCAACAGGAAGAATTAGCAAAGAACTAGATGTTTCCAGCTGTTATTTTTGCAGACAAAAGACAGGTGAATCTCTCAGCAGACATTGGAAGACATACAACTACGAAACGAGCTGTCAGGTGAGGTGAACAGTTAGCAACGGAAATTGGAATCGTGAGATTTTTAAATCTCTTACAATTCAACTGAATAAAAAAAAAGAAAGAAAAAAATTATCGAATTGTACCTATCCGCCATTGCTCAGAAGTTCGCTTTTTTATTTTAATTTTTTTTTTTTAATTAAAATTTTTGTTATTTATTGAACCTTTCGGTTTATTTTGTTCCTATTTGCATCCATTCCCTAATTTGCCTTCTTAATTTTTTGTAAAAAAACATTCACATTTTTGCAAAGATAATTCAATGAATGTCATTTCTTTTTTTTTTTTTTTTTTTTAATTATTTTCACAATAAAATCAATGAAAAGTTTTACGGAATGTTGAAATTTAAATCACATCAACATTTTTGTGGGAGTTTTTATTTTAAACTCTTAAATTTATAACTAACAAGGCTACCCAGTGTCACTCAGAATCCTAATTTGCTGAGATTAATGAAAAAAAACAGTAAAACTAGCTTGCAAAGTTTATCCTTAGGTGACCAAAATAAAAATGGTTTCTGCACATTTACTTGCCTGAATCAATAAAAACAAATAAAAGCATTCTAAGCCAATCAGATGCAGTTCTCTTAATTTATAAAAAATTGCCATATTGATCTGCCTTGAATATATAAAACATCAGATTTTTCTTCAAATAGTTGAGTCAAAATCCACAACAGAGCTAAGATTACATTGTCTCAGTTCACCTCTTCGCCTCTTTGTAAGTCTTGGAGTTGCTATCTCAACTCATGCATACAGTCATAAACATACGCATGCAGATACTAACAAACACACATACACATTAACTTTTCTCATTATCATCTGCTATTCAAAAACAAATCTATAGACTTATCCATTTTAATTCTCTCAACATTTCTCACTGGACTTTCTTTCTACAATGAAAACAAATGAACATTGACTCTTATTAATAATTTTCAATCAAGTAAAGTTTGTATAATTGAGTAGGGAAGTTTTGATTACGATTTTCAGATCTGCGGATAATTCAGAACCCTTAAACTATCGATTTAGACTTTCTCGACATCTCAGCTAATGAATCCCTCTTCTTCTACAAAGATTTGAATACTATGAATAAACATTCTATGTTTTCTTATCGACGTAAATTTCCATTTTAAACATATAAATTATTTCTTTTGTGAATTTATACTTTTCAATTCATTATTTTGCTTGTATTTATTATATAACATTTATTTTTTCTCGCACATTTGAGTTAAAAAAACTAAAAACCATTTTCACAAAAAAATATCCCTCTAAAACTGGTTCTCACCAAAATCATCCACCCAAATTGGAACCCTCTAAAAAAAAAAAAAAAAAAAAAGGACTCTACAGAAAACTGAACAATCTGCTTGTGGCGAATACACAAACTATCTTTAAGTATTTGACAAGCAAACAGAGTGACTGATGGCAGCAAGTATAAAATTATGATGCTATTATATACATAAACTACACTCCCACCTTCTTTCTCTCTTCAGAGTCAGAGCAATAAAAGAAAGGAAGGGAAGAAATCATTCATTTTCATTGGTTAATATCAAAGAAATAATGAACACTTCTACACTATCAGAACGAAATTTTGTAGTCAGTTAAATGAGTTTTCAGATAAAAAAAAAAACAAAAAAACAATGATTTCTACGAATTTTTTTTTGCCAATTCTAATAAATTACAATGTTAACTTCCAAATTATGTAGTCGGAATTACCTGAATATAACTGAATTATTAAAAAAGAAAAACTTTAATTGTGTTAGCAGGTGAAAACATGCAGCCATCTTGTTTTCATAAAATAAATCGAAATGGAAAATTACTTCCTTTTTGAACTCTCCTGTGTCTTACATAAGCAAATACAATCATTTTCTTCAAATTCTATTTTCTATAATAAATAATTTTCTACCTATCAATTTTCGTAATTTTTGGATATAATCATCTTAAAAACCATTGTTTTCATGTGAAATTCAGTATTACGATTTCCGAAATTCCATTCTGATAGTGTAGAAGTGCCAAATAATCTGCCACTACATTACAGGATGGAACGATAAAATTGTCGCACTAGAAAAGACAATATGATTCCATTTCCGTTTGATGAAAACCGGTTTTCTTTTTTTTGTTACAGAGCATCTACTAGTTGGCCAGTTGTGTACAAATCCCAAGAGTGATGTCTGAAAATGACTCAATGTTCAATAACTGACATCGGAGATGCGCCACTGTACAACTCATGCTCTCTACTGATCCAAATTGCGACAACAGGACCATTGCAAACACCCTCAAAATGCATCGCTGGGTTGCCACGAATAACAGGGATGTGCTCAGGACAATGAAAACAAAGTTTCCAGCCATGGTTATGGTCTTTGATGTGGTTTCAAGTGAGGGCCATATCATGCCATCTCACATCTTCGAAGTTGGCTTAAAAGTCAACACCAAAGTGTACCTGGATGTGCTGAAGAGCCTTGTGCAATTAGGTAATCAATGGCAGGCCCTGGATATGGGAGCAGGACTCGGTGCCAATCCGCAAGTTCAAGGAGACCTAGGCTTGGCTTCAGGAGTGCTACAGCTTTGTACCCTCGTCTCCTGACCTGAATCTACTGGACTACTTCATTTGGTCATGTCGAAAACATCACCAACATGACCTCCTACAACACCAAAGCCAGCCTGATCACTGCCATCCACAAAGTATTTGTTGAGCTTCTGCTGGCGCTTGTGAAAAAGGCATGCACCCAGTTCCAGACCCATAACAAGGTGGTGGTTGAGGCTGAAGGCAGCTACATTGAATAGATATCAGCTCTACTGCATAATCAAGCTAACTGAATTGATTTTTTCAATAAAATTTTAAAAATAAAGTTGTAGTGTTGTTTTCTTTAGGGCGACACCTTTATCATTCCACCCTGCAGTTATCAGCCTTCTGAGTAGTACTCGAAGAATTTTGAACTATGTAAGAGTTAGTCCCTCTTACTTCCTGTAGGATATTATTGATCAAAACAAAATCTGTTAATTGGATGAATATGAAAATTAATGAAAGCAATTTGAAATTTTTTTTTTTTAACAACGCAGACCAATAATGACTGATGAAATGGAACACGTACATCAAGTCTGTTGCCAAGGAAAGATGGTGGGATCCTTCTACCGCTCCAGAAGATATCTCACTACTGATGCAATTCTCTATCTATATAAAAGCCAAGTACGTCCAAGGATGGAATACTGCTGCCATATCTGGGCAGGAGCTGCTAAAAACAGCTTATCCTGCCTTGACAGAGTACAAAATAGACTTAGTGGCATAGTGGGGGATGCCCTTTTCTCTACCCTGCAACCTCTCTCCCACAGAAGAGACGTTGCGAGCCTATCCTTGTTTTATCGTTATTTCCATGGCAGGTGCTCGTCTGAACTCCAATCTCTGGTCCCCCCTCGCCAATCTTTCACGAAAAACACCCGTCTAGCTGAATCCACTGTGAAAAATTTCCCCCACTCTTTATCTGTGCCTAAATCAAAACGTGGATTCCATGAACAAAGCTTCTTTCTTAGAACTGCACGCCTGTGGAACTCTGTTTTGTCTACCTGCTTCCCACCTGACTACAACTTGGATGTGTTCAAGTCCAACGTTAGCAAATTCCTAATGAACCGCCCCCTTAAGTAAACACTTCATCAAATCTCCACACTAACATAATGTACTTGCAATAACCCTTATCTCTGAGTGGCTTCCGGGCCTTGATAAGTGGTGACCACTGTGTAAAAAAAAAAAAAAAAACCAGATTTTCGTATGCAACTTGTAGTAAAAGCCACTGATCACAAAAGTAAGAGTAGAAAACTGACTTTACTTGATAAGCGGAAAGCCAGACAGGCAAGCCAGATTTTTTATTTACCAAATTATTCTCTTAAATAAGAGTTTGGAAAGTTAAATTTAGTCATTACATTTTTCTTTTTAATTAATTATGTAGCGGAGAGATATTCTGTCTGCAGGATTTCAATCCCACTGACGAGAACCAACAAGAGTTACCTCCAAAAAAAAAAAAAAAAGAAAGACAAAACTCGCTAAAGACTCGTTAGTCGCGAAGACTCACAAACATACTCTCGATGCTACAACCAGCAAGCACACAGTCGACACGACACACTCAACTCGACAGCTTGCAAAGAGACACAATGAACAACTACACACTTATTACAACTATTTTAAAGAAATTATTAATCAACTTTTATTTTTTAACATTCCACAAAAGTAAACTTATTCATACGTTACACATATGCAATATCTGTTGGGTTATTTTTTATTAAAAGTAATGAAATCAAGGTCATTTTTACTGTTTGCAATCTAGTAAGTTATTCACGCATTAAGCCTATACAGCATAATCATGTTGACACACTGGTTTTCATCAGATCACCAAAGTTAAGCAATGTTGAGCCTGGTTAGTACCAGATGGGTGACCATTTTGGGAATTCTAGGCGCTGTATGTGTTCTCCGCTTATCTCAGCATTTGTTTCCAGTCATCCTGTACATACACTTCACTTGCCACTGGTATTTAACAATGTTGACTCAGGAGAAGGATGGTTTCGTGTGCAGGCACCCATACGTGGGTATCCATAGTCTGTCAAAGACTGAAGGAGCCTGTTGAAGCCTCTCTTATTTTAATCAACAATCTGATTTCAACTTATAATAAAAATTGAAATAAAAAACTGAATATCAGATAGCATTACACATTATCAGAAAGTCTTTTTCAACCTAAAATGGAGTACTTTTGCCACATCTGAGCAGGAGCTGTTCGGCATGCTCTATCCAGCCTTGATAGAGTTCAAAACAAACTTCTCTACAACCTCTTTCTCACAGAAGAATGGTTGCGAGCATGTCTCTGCTCTATCGTTATTTCTATGGCAAGTGCTCGACTGAACTCCAATCTATGGTTCCTCCTTGCCAAACTTTCACAAAAAATACTCAACTAGCTACAACCATTATATACGATTTCCCCACTCTTTAACTGTGCCTAAATCTAAACACAGATTCAATGAATAAAGCTTCTTTCCCAGAACTGCCCACCTGTGGAACACTGTGCTGCTGGCATGCTTCCCAGTTGAATACAACATGGTAGCCTTCAAATCTAATGTAAAGAAGTTCTTGTTGAGCTGTCCCCATAAATAACTAAATTTTACCCAATTTACATCATTAAGAATCACATTACCACCTTAGTTCATTAACCCTTATCCTCGAGCAGCCTTCAAGACTTGATAAGTGGTAATTCTCAAGTAAAAAACAAAATTAAAAAAAAAACTGCAGAAAGATCACCAAAAATTAATTTCTTTTTTTCTTTCATATTGTGAAAACATCCTTTTATTTTTTAACGACTTTTGCACATCCGAAATAATTCACACCAATCTATTTTCTAGACATTTTCTTTTCATACCATACAAGAAGAAGGACCCAGCATTGCACAAAATTGATAGAAAATTAAAGCAAAACATCTTTACACAGGTTTGCTATTTATGATACTGTTAGTGTTCTGAATTCCACTGAGAACAATACCAGGCAACATCTCACACTTGCTCTCCATGCCATCTGGTTCAAAGGCTTGACATCAGCCAGGTTGAATGCAGTTACATCGCTTATTAGAGAGGGCATATAAGGTAAACGTATTCTCATAAATGCAGAAATAACAGGTGTTTTTTAAATTGCTATTACAGAGGTTGGACAGAATAATGGAAACACCTTGTGAACCTATAAAAATTGAAATTTACCAAAATGTTTGTTTCAGGTTTTCAGCAAAAGATGAGGCTTTCTGATATAGTGGCAGGAATTTCTACGAGGCCATTGACAAGAAAAAATGTGCTGGCACAAGACTTTTTTTCGACCTCACCTTTCCAATATTGTGTTTCTATTATTTTGTCAAACCCCTGCATTAGCAATTTCAAAAACACCTTTCATTCCTGCCCCACCCTGTAGCAAGTTTCTGATATAGCACAATTGATGAGATCGTTTCTTCCCTTTTGCAGACACACATCCATCTAGCCATACCATGATCATTACACTGAAGCCGGTAACAAATTTGGGGCCCAAGTTTCACTGCCATGAAAGATGCCAGAGTGAACACAAGTTGAAAAACTTTGCCACAAATCTTGAAGGAAATATGTCTAGATTTAAAGATTGATTACAGCTTTCCCTATGCACAGAATGGCGTCATCAACAATGAATATGAGATCATAACCACTCCACTTTTTTCTATGGCTACGTTCACATTCTAAAGAAGGTAGTGAAACTCTGGATCAACAAGGTAACTACAAGTAGGTCATACATTTAGCAGTAAGAAACGGATCCCTGCCTGACAAACCCGAAGATTCAAGCATAATTCTCAACAAACCTTGTTGACAACACTTCACCTGACATCTGGCCTCCTAGCTTGTCAGACTGCAATTCGCGAAGACATTTTTCTTGTATTAATTCAGGTTCATATTGATTTAATATTGTATTTCTAAATCTTCGAGATGAGGATTGATAATTTGTATTATCTGAATTATTCAAACTACTGTTCTCATCTTGAGTGAAAACTGCACAATGTTTCACTTAATATAACCTCCGACATTCTTTGGGTGTGTCGTGTCAAACTCAGAAATACAAGCATAACTCATGACATAATGGATAAAGTACTAGGTAATATTCAGTTGTAAATGACAGTCTTCTGGAGGTTGAAGGTCCAATCGTCAGTCAAGGGAATATGAAGAAAACAATTATGAATTATTTAAGACTTCTATCCGATCATGGCTGACAGAAGAAGAACATGCTACCCTTGTGTATTAAATAAAGCGTTTCATTCAAAATTCTATGCAGATTCTCGATTTTGACAGAAAAATTCCCAAGTTTAACAAGATATATCTGAAGGTCAAAGGTTACTTTGGTTGGCAGAATGTTGTATGAATAATATTCAAGATGAAAGCAGTCACTCAAATAATACCACTCATTAATTCTCATCTAAAAAATTCAGAAGCATTATAATTCTCTGGACTTGTTTGTGTGCGGTGGGGTGGAACAGAACACCAATAGATTCTCCTGCAACACTAAGGAAGAGTTAAAGGCCACAAGTCTTTGTGGGCTGAAGTTAGGAGAGTAATCATGTTTATCAGTAGAAAAATAGTAAAGACAAATTACACGAAAGTAACTATCGGACATCTTTAGCTGGCTTCCATGCAGACTACAACTTGGGTTGGAAAAATTCTTTAACCCTTTCTGACTTGGTTGAATTAATTTATTCACTTGTAAATAAATGAATATAACGGCATAAATAAAATGGGAATTGATTCAAACACGCCTTGTACATATTAATTTGATAGAAAAGTTCCTGAGTTCAACACGATACACCTGAAGAAGGTCAACATCGACCAAAACGTTGTACAAATAACACTCAAGATAAGAACAGTAGTCTGAAGAATTCAAATAATATGAATACTATGAAGGTAGGCAGCATTTTAATGTGTATATTTACGGCCATTTACATCAAAGTAGTTTTAAAGAAATTGTAAAAATCAAAGCATGGTAAAAAATCAAAAAAAAATCAGAAGCTCAGCAAATACAGGGTGGAATGATAAAATTGTCGCCTAAAGATAAAAAAATGAACATAACGGCATAAATAAAGAGGGAACTGATTCAAACACACCTTGTATGCATTAGTTCAGTATCTGGGTAGATACCAAATACCTCCAGATTACAACTAACCTTTGCTTATACAGGGTGACCCTAAAAAAAAAAAAAAACGGGCCCCATGTACACTTTATGTGATATTTCCATTATTTATTCACCGATTGCCCTTATTATACAGGACATGGCAGAATCAATGACCGTGAGTACACCAAGACCCCACTGGGAGCTGGGACAAAGAATACACTGTTAAATTTTACTACAAGAAAGGCTTGTTTAAAAAAACCCAGGACAGTTTCATGCGTCAGTTTGAATGTGAAAAGGCTCCATCCAAAAGCAGAATTCAGAACTGGGTGGACTACTTTGAGAAGTAAGGGACTGTGGAGAACCTCATCGCTGCCAGAGAGAACTGTCCAAGCCACTCGGGACGTCCCAAGAAGCGAACAGCTGAGCTGGTTGAAAGAGTGAGAGAGTCTCTCGAGCAGAGTCCAAAACGATCTGTGCGCAAGCAAAGTCAATCCCTCGGTATGTCCCGTGAGACTTGCAGGAGAGTGCTGGTGAACGATATCAGGGCTTACCCATACAGAATATAGATGCTGCAGACCCTTACAGCCTCAGACAAGAAGCAGAGGAGGGCTAAGGCAGTCAAGATGCTCGAGAAGATCGAGGAGACATCAAGTTTCCTTAACCTCCTTTGGACCTCAGATGAAGCCCACTTTCATCTTGATGGAAAGGCGAACTCCAAGACAAATGTCTTCTGGGGGTTCTCCAGACCCAATAAAGTAGCCACCAAGTCCCTGCACTCTCCTAAGTGCACAGTGTGGGCTGCAATCTTGGCCAGAGGCATCATCGGACCAATCTTCATCGAAGAATCTGGCGCAGCAGTGACAGTCACCAAGGAGCGATATGTGGAGGTCCTCAAAACCTTCAAGAGTGAGCTCCAGACCATCTACCTGTCGCTCATGAGTAAGTTCTGGTTCCAGCAGGACGGAGCAAGTTCTCACACCTCAAATCTGTCCTGAGATTGGCTGAAAGAGAACTTCAGGGGCCGAGTGATCAGTCTCAAGACTGATTTTGAGTGGGCACCCCATAGCCCGGACCTAAGCCCGCCAGATTTTTTTTCTTTGGGGCTATCTTAAGGACAGTCTACGCAGGGAAACCCAGAACCATCATGGAACTCAAGGAAGCCATCAGGGAGGAGATGAGAGGCATTACCAATTCGGTCTGTAAGAACATCATGGACAACTTCGTGCTGCACCTCAAGAAATGCACGGAGCTAAATGGAGGCCATCATATGCTGTAGAACGGAAAAAAAAGGGCAAAGACCCTAGTGTTTTGATGTGATGTTTTGAATATAATAAACTAGTTGTGACCAAAATTTCATTTCATTCGGACAAAACACTAAGAAACGGGGCCTAATTAGAGTTTATTTTGGGTCACCCTATATTCACTATGCTACCATCTGTCTCAGTGAGAGAAGGATTTCGTTTGTTGTCATAAACACTCTTTTTTCAAGCACTATGGATAATAATCAAGACAAGTTTATGAAATGCAAAAATTCTCGGCGGTAATTTAAATATTGAACTTCATAATTTTTCCTGTTTCAAGACAATCATAATATCATTGGCTTTTAAACTAACTAAAATTAATAATAAATATTTTATTAATCATAATTCAGGTCATAAAGGGTTAAAGGTAAATTCAGTATTTTTTTTTTTTACTTTCTTTCCACTTCAACACTTACCTTTAAAATGCCGACCCTTATAGGTTTTTGAGTAGGCTGAAAACAAATATCACATTTAAATTTTGTGCTAACAAGTAGTATTCTGGATATTAAGAACTTTACTATCCAATGTAATTCATTGTCTTCACTGGCAGCCATGTTTTTCCCAACTACATGCATGCATGTTACAAAACACCTCCTCCTCCCTATGTTAAGAATGGCGAACACCACTGACATTTATTAAGTAATACATTGGAGAAAATGTCTTAATATCAAGAAAACTACTTGTGACTCAAAATTTTAATGTGATATTCGTTTTCAGCATATGCGAAAACCTAGCTGTCATTTTAAAGGTAAATGTTGAGGTGGAAAGAAAATAAAAATTTACCTTAAATTTTATTTGGTTATTATTAGACCATGCTGAAGACTGTTGGACAACATCAATGACAAGAAATTGCCATTTTTGAGACATGTGGCCAAAACGGACGGCCTAACAAAAGATCTGCTCTCTGACAAAAGAGGATATGGAAGACCAAAAATGTCAGTCAACGTGAAGGACATTGTGGACATTAGCATGGCTGAGTCGCTCAGAATGGCGCAGGACCGGGGTCAATGGCGACGATTCGTGAAGAGTACCACTGCTGGTCAGTAATGACCATTCCGTTAAAGAGAGAAATGACTAACACCAGAAACATGTCCACATGTATACTCTGCTGCAAAAATGAGAGGTAATTATCCAAAGTTCTGCAGTCATGATGCATCCAGCTTTGCTATAAACTGTTTATTTGTCTGCAGTAATGAAGGCCTGTAGCCAGTTCAGAGATCATCTCAAGATTTTCAAAATCAAAGATGGGTTCATCAAGTGAGAGGGACAGAACAACTCAAAGACAAATCGATGAAAATTTGATAAATAAATTAAAAAAAAAAAAACAACTATTTTTTTAATTTTAAAAATTATCCTATTTTAAAAATTTTTTTCTTAGTAATTTTGCAGATAAATAACACAAATAGAACAAGTAGGATCTCACCTTCGGGCTAAGATCCAAGTGTAGTATCTGTTCTGACGCTACCTACACTTAATTTGTCATTAGTCAATGTAGGAGAAACCCTCCATACTAAGGCAATTTGCATTTTTGCAACTGCCAGAGTTCCCCTTTTTGGGGGAGCTGGTTTTCCCCTATATTAAAAACGACCTTGTGTCACATTTTGTTTTCGCAGGGAAGCAAATAAATACCAACATCTATTATGTTCTTGTTATTAAGGTTACATTTTTTATGTAATCACTTTTCTTTTACACAGGTACGTCATCGTTTTGTGCCATGCTCCATCACATCTCTTGCATATAAAAAGAGACAGGGGAAGGGAAGCTAACTAAAAATTTCTCTTTCTTTCCTCCATGCATCATCTCCCCTCCCAACCCCCATTTCCTCCGATTGACAAAATTGTATAAAGCAATGTCAAACTAAATCTTATTTCTCCTTTCATGTAAAAAAGTTTCATTATTCTGGCAACCTAACAGAAAAATTAGTCACATTCACGCAGCAATAGCATGGAATGACTTGAACAACACTTTCATGGGAATCTTATATATATATATACTAGCAAATAAAAATGGTGCTAAAAATGATTGAGGGCCCGTGGAAGGGAAAATACATCATTTTCTTAGACGGGTCCTTTAGTCTGACAATAGTGATAAGAGGAAATCCAAATCATCGTTACATATATGAAATATTGGAAAGGTTTTCCAACCATATAAACATTTAAAGATGTTTTTTTATTATTATTCTATTCACCTCAAACAAGACACGATGTAACATGGCACGAATGCGTGTATGTAAATGAATGAGAAGTGACTCCACCGGTGGGGCGAGGGGGGGGGGGTGAGAACTGTAAGAAAAGAGAAAGACAAAGATATTGAGAGAGAGGAGATAATGTTCAAAATCTCTGAGGAGATGTGGAGAACGTTCTACAAATCAAAAAGCAAGTTGGAGTTATTTCCTGTTCTTTTGTTCTCTTTCCAACTGAGGTCACAACGTGTGTACAAGTGTACAACATTATATGTGTGTGTTTGTGTGTGTGTGTGTGTATGTATGTATGTAACATACTGTGAATGTGAGTATATTAATGAGAAATGACATCACCAGTGGGATGGAATAAAGCACTATAAAAAAAAAGAGAAAGACAAAGATCTTGACAGAGACGAGATAATGTTCGAAATCTCGGGAGAAACGTGGAGAATGTTCTACATCACGTGGGTGACGTCACGGTTGCAATGACGAAGAAATCAATGTTGTTGTACAAACCAAAAAGCAATTGCAGTTATTTCCTGTTCTTTTGTCCACTTTGCAACTGAGGCCACGTGTGCGTACAAGTGTACAACGTTACACTGAGACATCAGGGTCTACTGCGAATTAGAAGCCAGATCCATGGGGACATCTAAAGTGGGGAGTTGTGCTGCAAGATGCTTCTTCGCATAACATTGAAATTTCTACATATTAGTACAGTCAGGGAAACGGAGGGAATTCCAGAGGCAAGTGGTACGAGGAAAGAAGCTATGCGTAGAAAGCATTCGATTAGAGAAAATCAAAAGGTTGACATACTTGGAATAAAGTAACTAAAATGACAATAATATTCGATGCAGTCTGCTATATATATATATATATATATATATATATATATATATATATATATAAGAGTTAGGTATATCTTACGTGGGAGTACTGATGCCACATCTGGGGAGGCGTCATCCAGATCACTCCTTCTGTTCAGAGTTAAAAATCAATTTCGCAATCTAGTGAGAGACAATCTCTTCTGTTCTCTACAGCCTCTTTCACACAGAAGAGATGCAGCTAGTCTTTATCTACATTATTTAATATGGACAGTGCACAACTGATCTCAAATCTGATTCCTCCTTGTCAAACCTCCACAGAAAGAACCCATCTTACTTCCAACATTGTAAAGAACTTTCTTCCTTCTTTCATAAATACTAAATAGAATTTCCATAAACAGAGTTTAAATTTTGATTTTAAATAATGTATTTTCAAATAAGTTTTCATTATAATACCTTTATTTTACATATCATTTTAACGAGTGTTTTTCACTCTATCTAATCGTTCAAATTACAATCGTTTTAAAATGTATGTCTTTTTTTCAGAATATTGAATACAAGACGGAAAAAAAGCAAATTCGTACAATTTTCTTATTTCAATTCAAGCTAGGCCGAAAAGCTGTTGAAACAACTCACAATATCAATGAAGCGTTTGGCACAGGAACCATTACTGAACAAACAGCAAAATGGTGGTTTAAGAAATTCTGTGGTGGTAGTGATGAGTCTTGAAGATGATGCGTAGTGGTCAGCCATCAGATGTTCAGATGTTGAGAACCTTAGTGGAAGTCAATCTATGCACAATTGTTTGAGAACTTGCTTCTGAATTAAATGTAATGTATACAACGATTTTCATCCACTAGAGAAAGATTGGAAAGACAAAACAATCTTGATACATGGGTGCCTCGCAAATTGAACGACAACCAAAAGAAACGCCGTTATGATGTCTCATCTTCCCTTCTTTATGCAACAAGAACAACCAATTTCTCGACTGGGTTATGACTTGCGATGAAAACTGAGTTCTTTACGACAATCGGCAATGCTCAGCTCAGTATTTAGATGCCAACGAAGCTCCCCAACACTTCTGGAAGCCAGAGTTGCACCAAAAGAAGGTCTTGCTGACTGTTTAATGGTCTGTGATCAGTCTCATTCATTAGTTTTTTGAATGCAAGCAAAACTATTACGGTGGAGAAGCACTGTCAACAAATATATGAAAGGCATCAAAAACTTCGACAACAACACCCAGCATTAGTCAACAGAAAAGGTCCAATTTTCCTCCACGACAGCCCAACTACACATTGCTAAACCAGCCCTGCAAAAGTTGAACAAATTGGGCTACAAAACTCTGCCTCATCCGCCATACTCTCCAGATCTCTCACCTAATGACCACCACTTTTTCAAGCATCTCGACAACTTTCTGCGTGAGAAATGCTTCAAAAACCTAAGCAATATCAAAAACACCTTCAGTGATATACTATCTTTATAAACGATACCGTAATAATTAAACACCATCTTTATAAACGATAGCGTAATAATTAAATTTAACTTTCCAAATTCTATTTAAATAAAAAATAATTGGGTAAAATAACAGTATAACCAAAAGGAGAAAAAGAAAAAAATACAATGCCTGGATGCTACAACTATTTATCTACTAATAATGAAGTTTAAGTGATACAGACAAAACAAGCAAAAAAATGAAATAAAGCAAAAATTAGGAATCATAAATAAATTGAATATATATATATATATATATATATATATATATATATATATATATATATTATACTAGCAGGGAAACCTGACGTTGCCTGAGATCGAATGATGATTAACGATTGAAATTAGTGAAATCGCCCATTTTTCAATCAAATCGATTGATTGCTTGCTCTAGTTGGGGACCCATCGCTGTTCACTGGAGGGGGGGGGAGCTTCACATGCCTCCCTGCAGTGACTTAGTCCACAATACATTGTATTCTACATTGCACTGTAGAGAACCTTCCATTGATTTTATAAAATTATTAATATTATGGCTTGAATTAAAGTTTAAGATGTAAAAGTCAAGTATCTTCCTTCAATTGTGCTCTAAAAGAGACAATCATTCTGAACACGCCCCTGTCATATCTAAGAACCTACTGTTTATATGTTGAGCCTTTCTGCTTGTGTGGCAATAAAACTTCTCAAATGCACTGCTGATATTAGGCTGTGTAAGGTGTAAACTTTGGTCAAAATCAACAGTTCCTTCTTTCATTGGGTTATTTTTGATTATTGATACTTATCAAAGACATTATAATAAAAAAAAAAACTTATCTAAGAACACTGCCAGATACATAAGTAAATTTGTGTGAAATTTCATAAAAATCAGCCCAACCATTTTGGAGTTCATAGAAAACGATCATATGCACACTAAGGTTTTTTTTTTTATATGGTAGATAGATAGATAGATAGATAGATAGATTAGCATGGCTATCTTGAGTTGCATAGGGCCATAAAATAAAAAAATTAATTAGGAGTTTAAAAAGTGTGTTCAACATGTTTATATTAAAACTCATATCTTTCTACTTCTCTCAATCCGTTTCTCTATCTTTCCCTGTTTTCCCACATCTCTCTCCCCTATCCCACTTCCACCATCGTCCAACCCATTCCTCTCTCTTGTTTTAATGTATTAAAAGTAATAATAATGTAAGTCATTCACCTGAGCTTTCAGTTTTAATGTTATACTCCCAGGGAAATGCTTAGTTTCTTCTCCAACCACTTCCTCAAAAATATAATGGAATCTATATTTGTTTTAATCTATTCCTGGAAAACGCTGAGTTTATCTTTTTGTCACCTTCAATAATATAATGAAACCTATATTTATTTTAGCATATTGTCGGACAATACTGCATTTCTTGTCTTCTCTTTCTCTATAAAGCATATACCACATTGAAAATGCACACAACTGCTCGATCTAGGATACTGAGCACTGATTCCTGGGCAAAACAAGAGTATCCTTTCTGGTAATAAATACTATAACAAAATGCTGTGAAAGATCTTTCTCTTGGCAACACAGCATTTAAAAACATCTGCTCTGTGTAAGATTGCTCTATCTAGGATAGTGACGACTCCTAAGCAATGCCAAGTAAGCACACCTGCTCTAACTAGGATATTGAGCACTTTAGATTAACTTATACCACTTATCAAATATGCATTATTACTATTATGACTCCCGAGCAATACTGCGTTTAAACACACCTGCACTATCTAGGATGTTGAGCACTTTTGGATTGCTATATACCACTTACTAAATGTAATACTGTCATATTACATTTATTGCTCCCATTTAAAGTGCTATTGAAACGACTCAAATAAAATTAAGGATGCCTACAGAGCACTACTAAAATCTATCCTTCCTTTCCTGATCTCCCCACACTTCCTAGTCAGAAGAGAAGCTTAAAAGCGTTAAATAATTTCATTTAATTAAAGAAAATGCTGAGTCATTTCTAGAAAGAATATATTTAAATAATAGTGCTTTCTTTCCAAATTATAGCTGAAAAAAATCCCCCCCCATCACCACCACTATCCACTGACGAAATCTGTTACATAACCGCTTAGAGATGCACATAGAGAGTCAGGAACACTTTCATTATTTCAGTTAATTTCACACAAGAATACAATTTTACGCGAGAATACACTTTTAAATTTCCTGTTAGATTCTTTTTCTTTCTTCAAAGCACACACAAATGTACACAAAGACATCATTCCAGTAATTATAACAGCAATCGGACTACTAAAAAGAATTTCAAAAACTATCTGACAAATATACCTGGTGAACCAAGTGCAATAGATATACAAACAATTGCACTTAAAGAGGCGGTTAGAATCTTAAAAGGATCTGTTGGTTGGGATGTATGAGATAGCAAGTGAATGTCTGGCATCTGGTTTGATGGCCCATCTCCAGATAGAACAAAATAAAAAAAAGTATTGAGTTTAGTGAGTTGATGCAGCGATTGCAGGTGATTAAATGACTTACTGACTGGATGGTTTTCTAACGAATGATAAAAAATATTTTTTTGTATAGTTTTAAACGTTAAAAACTTCAAAGACTATATATTTATATATATATATATATAAGCAAACAATAAGGTAAGGCAGAATTTTCGGGTTATTTAATCATGCCAAAATGCACTTTATTTCCTTTTGGTGGATTGATAGTTGCTATTTCATCTGATGAATTAAGGGCAAAATAGATTCATTGCTTGATATTATAGTTAAGTGATTGATTTTGTCAAGAATTATAAATGTCGACTGAATTAAAGGAATAAATTGTAAGATGGTCAACATCATGAAATTTTGAATATAGAGTTTTGTCATATATATATATATATATATATTATATAAAATATAAAAAATCTTTAACAAACAGAAAACAAAAAATCTTTGAAGACATGTAGGTAAAATTTTTTCTCATAGTTTTCCTTAAAAGGAAAATGGATTCCATATTGTTCATTGTAAGTGTTTTTTGCTCACAACGTCTAATGAGAGGGTGTTCTTGTGAAAATTGTCAAAGGATATAGGGTTTGACTTGAAACAATTGTAACGAACGATGAAATACACTATTTGTTACTATCAATCCTTTTGGCCATCCGCCGCTGCCTAGGGAGAAAAGAATGGTTTTTCTAGCGATACTAGCAGTAGCGAGGATGGTCATATGGATCACACGCCTCAAGCGAGTCCGCGAAGGGATATCTGTTCCGGATCGGGATCTGATCGCCTACTTTACACATCTACTTACAGTAAAGATCAGATGCGATTGAAAGAGGTTGCCTCGAGTGGCCTTTGACAAGAGGTGGGTGCATGACGCTAGCTTGTGCATCCGACGAGGCGCCAAATTTGAATTCGTGTTACCA
This sequence comes from Euprymna scolopes, assembly GCF_053919585.1. Classification (NCBI taxonomy): domain Eukaryota; kingdom Metazoa; phylum Mollusca; class Cephalopoda; order Sepiida; family Sepiolidae; genus Euprymna; species Euprymna scolopes. The sequence continues at coordinate 111,002,353 of NC_136498.1, read as the reverse complement.
CACGGTGGTACAAATGAGATCCTGCCCCCCAATTTTTGTTTTTTGGCACTAGAGAACCCTCCGAGGCTACCCTACCACTACCACTGTTTTATCACCCCCTGGTCAACCTCTACTCGAAGGTCACTGCCATCTTCCCCTTTTTTGTTTTTGACAATTATTTATTTTTCCTCCCTACACCCCATAAGAATCCTTCCCAATCCCCACTAGGGATCTTCCCGCTTGTGTTCGGTGCCCCGGAAAACAGTAGGTGATCTAACTTTCTAGATTAGCTAGGGAGGGACCTTACTAACAATGCACTAGGCAATTTTATTTTTTGCATATTTTTCTAGATTCCCCACTTCCCAACACGAACTGTTTTTCTTCCAAAATTCAAGAACTTTTTATTTTCCAATGAATTTAACTTTTTTCACACACACACACACACATTTTAATTTAAAAAAAAAAAAAAAAAAAAAAATTTTTTACACACACACACACACACACACACACACACACACACACACACACACACACACACACACACACACACAAAATAATTGTAAATATATTCTTTTTTGCAAAAACGCTGGGGTTTTCATTAGATAGTTTAGAGTCCACAGAGTGAATGAGGTATTGTGGTAAATGTTGCCAGTCAAGAGTAAAGTCGCCAAAGACTCCATTTTCACTTTAGTAACAAAGATCCTGCAACACTCCCCCACCCAGATCTTAAAGGGCCTTGTGCCTAAATTTGTTTTGTAAATTTGAATTTTGCTTTCAATTTATTTTAATTTTACATTGAATTATTTTGATTGTAATTTTCATTTTCACAAAATAAATTATATATAAAGATCAAAGTGTAGTATCTGTTCTTCAGATGAGGCACTTCCATTTCTCGTTCTCTTTCAGTGGAGGAGAAATCCTTCACGACTGAGACAATGTTTATTTTTGTACCTTTTCTCCACGTTAAAAAACGACCCTGGTGTCTAACCCTGTCCCGTGGGGAGGTATTGTAAATAGGTACAATCAATCCATTCTTTAATGTCTTGATTTTGTTAAAACAATATATATATATATAAATACTAGCATAGGTGACCGGTGTTGCCAGGGTGTTTGGAGGTGTATGTTGAGCAAAAAAAAAAAAAAAAGAAAAAAAAAAAAAAACGGTCAATTTATTTAACTTTGACCCCTATTATAACCCCTTAAAATTTATTGTTTTGGGCTCAAATCAAGTTATTAAGTTAGATCCATGGCCAAGGAACCTATATCTAATATTTCAAGTGTTTAGACCCAAAATTGTCAGAGGGGTTTGGTAGAGTTCTCAAAGGTCAAATCGTTGAACTTTGACCCCTTAATTGCCAAATTTCTGTCCGAAAACCGATCACATTGATTTTCCCAAATCTCAGTACCCTGTATATCAAATTTCGAGTCTGTAGACTTAAAATTGACAGAGTTATTGCGTAGGGAAATGTAGACACACAGACAGACAGATACACAGACATGTTCACTCTTATAGATATATAGATAGATAATAGCAAGAGTTCGCCTGAGCTTCAATCTATGGTTCCCCCAATGCCAAACTTTCACAAAAAACACTCTAGCTATAATCACTACCAAAAATCGCCCCTTTTCTCTATCTGAACAAAGATTTCATGAGCAAAGCTTTTTTTCTAGAATTGCCCGCCTGTGGAACTAGGTTCCCCTAGAATGCTTGCTAACTGACTACAACATGGTCGTCCAATGTAAACAAGTTTCTGATGTCTCACGACCTTAAATAATCACATTCTACTCAACTTGCATCACCAATAATCACTAAGCTGTTGTCTCAGTGACCACCTTACACTCAGTAACTTTTATCTTCAAATGGCTTCAAGGCTTTGATAAGTGTCGACCCCTTTAGAAAAAAAAAATTATTACATGGCCACCATTTGCCCATGCATGTTGCCACATCTGGGCTGGTGCATCCGCCACTAGCCTATCCCTCTTGGATAGGATCCAAGAAAGGGTTTCCAATCTAATAGGTCCCACTTTGTCAACTAAGCTCCAACCCCTGTCCCATCGCTGCAATGTTGCATCTCTGTGCCATTTTTACAAATATCTTAATGGAATGTGCTCTGATGAACTCATTGCAATTGTGCCCCCTCGACATACATATTTCGAACAAATCCGCTTAGCAACAAAATCTCACCCCTTCACTGCTGAGGTCCCAAGAAAGTTTTCTACTCGAATAGCGTCTTCCCTCGAACAGCTAGACTTTGGAATTCCCTTCCTGCTACCTGCTTCCCTGACTGTACTGATAGGCAAAAGTTTAAATGTAATGCAAACAAGCATCTTGTTAATCTTTCTTAGGCATAGTCCTAAATAGTAGCACCTTACATCTAAGTGACGTCAAGGGGATGAATATGATTAAAAAAATAAATAAGAAAGGAAATATTTTTTTATTGTAAATAAAATTTTTTACTGTGCATTTAATTATGACGATATTATTTGATTATTTAATTATTACTAGAACCACATTCTTTTAAAACGAAATGTTCAGGTGCGTGTTAAGATAGAGTCGATAGATCGAATTTGTAAAATATGATGTTTTAAGCAAAAACAACTGTTCTTACTCGTCATGTCGAAAATACTAATATATTTTTTAAAAATACGAAAATTCATAGAGTAGAAAATTATTTATAGTTAAAAGTAATTTTTACAGAAAACTGGAAGAAATGGCATTTTCCCTCGATGTGAACACCTTGAAGATTGAAAATACACGGGACATATTTAACTCCCTTTTCGCTACTGTAATGGCGACGTTTTGTTTTGGGTGATAGCGATAAACTTTTTTTTTTTTTTACTAAAAAGACAATAGCAGTTGTTCTACACCATAAATTTTCATATATTTTTGACATCACAAGTAAGTACTGTTTTCGCTCAAAACTCATGTATTTAAAAAATTGATCTGTCGACTCTATCCTAACACGCACCAAATCTTGTTTTAATCTGTGTGTATATAAACTTTCATGTTTTTTTTTTTTAAATTTAATAAGGATTTCCTAAAGAAAGTTAAAGCCAGTTAAAATTACTTTCTGTTCGACAGTTTGAAAGCTTCAAAATTCCTTTCAAATTTCGAAGTATCACGACATTCTTTTTACTCAATTATGAAAAGATTAAAATCTTTTATTTGTTAATAAGAAAAGAATTTAAAAAAAAACGAAATGCATTCTGGTAGATTTCATTTCGTAAGTAAATTAACTTTTTAAAAGATGTCTACTGTTTATTTTACATTATTGAATTTTTATTTCAATAAATATTCGAATAATAGCAGATAAAAATAAATTAATATATAAATTATCAAAATTACCTCAATAAGAAAAAAAAAAATAGACACGTATATATATAAGTATATTTATTTATTTAAAAATGCTTATAAACTATCGGTTACTGCTTCGACTGTATGCTGTTCAGAAAGTTTGTTTTTCGTAACCCTTTTGGTCATCCGTAGAAGAAACAGAAACCGTTACGCAATTTTCAACGATATTGTGTAATCTTTATTATTTTTTTTTTTACTTTTAATAACGTCAAGGTTTACTCCAATTATTAATTGGTTAACAATTTTACAAAACAAAAATTAAAGTTACAGAAATAAAAAATAAAAAAAAAAATAACAAGAAAGCATTATCGGGAAATGTGCAAGTTTTTGAAACGGAATTCGTTTTCCGAAGAACGCACTTTTTTTTTTTCCTCGTCACACACAAGAATTACAGATTCAAAAAATAAATATGTACAGATATTTCAGATTTTTTTTTTATATGAGCGTTAATAATGTAGATTATTTGTACTTTTCGGACTACTATTTTCATATTTGCTATTTTCACAACGTTTCGGACGACGTAAACACCGACCTTCTTCAGATGTATCTTTTCGAATACTGAACCTTCTAGTCGAACTTGGAAATCTTTATGTCGAACTGATGAAACCCGGAGGAACCTGAAGAAGGTCGGAGTTTTTATCGGCTCGAATATTTTGAACTAAAACATTAGGCAAGCCATGCATCCATGTGGACAAGGGCGAAGTTCGAAATTTCATCCAAGTTGCTAAGTTAGAAAAAGGTCGGAGATTGGTCGAAACGTTTATAACAATCAATGTGAGAATAGTAGTCCGAATATTCTAAATAATTCAAATTCATTTTTCGGTATTATTATACAAACACCGTGACAGCGTTAGGGTTAGGGTTAGGATTAGGGTTTAGGGTTAGGGTTTAGGGTTAGGTTTAGGGTTAGGGTTAGGGTTAGGGGTAGGGTTAATTCGCTGTCACGGTGTTTGTATAGTTTTACCCATTTTTCCCCCCATTTTTTAAAAGCGGTACTAGTGTAGAGAGTGATCCAGACGTAAATAATAACGTTATTTAAAAAAACATTCTTAACATGGGGAGGGGAGGGTGTTTTGTACCTATTCTATACTTCAACCTTACAATTGAATAAAAAAAACATATCATTAAACTTGGAAATACGATTTTAAAAATAGCGCGGATCACTCTCTGCACAAGCACCTTAAAAGCTTACGAGTTGAACTTGTAGAAAAGATTTATTTTTATTTTTATTACGAAAACATTGAAGAATTTTCGGGGAGATTTTTTGTTGTTGTAATATTGAATTACAAAATGTTGATTAAAGCTTTATCAACCTTTTTAAACAAAAAAAAACATTTTAGGAACTATACTGCAAAAAAAAAATAATAATAATAAAACAAAATTTAACAAACAAACAAAAAATCATTTTAGGAACTATACTGCAAAAAAATAAAACAAAATTTAACAAACAAACAAACAAACAAAAAATCCTGCCCCCCCCCTAAAAGCAAACAAAAAGAAAGAAAAAAACACAAATAAACGAAACAACAACGAATCTAGAAACAAAATAACAAAGATATGAAATCATTTGTAAACTAGCCAAACATTCTGGGGTTGTTTAGAGATATACATGGTACATGGATATAACGAAATAGAAGTTAAAATAAGATGTATGTATGTATGTATGTGTGTGTATGATGTATGTATGCTGTGTGTGTGTGCATGATGTATGTATGCATGGGTAATATTATACAAACACCGTGACAGCGAATTAACCCTAACCCTAACGCTGTCACGGTGTTTGTATAATAGTATGTATGTATGTATGTATGTATGTATGTGTCCATGGTGTGTGTATGATGTATGTGTGCATGCATGTATGTGTGTATGATATATGTATGTGTATGTATGTATATACGGGATAATCGCGTTGACACATCGGTTCTCATCAGATCACCTAAGTTAAGCAACATTGAGCCTGGCTAGTACCAGATGGGTGACTACTTGGGAATTCTAGGCACTATATGTGCCCACTCCGCTTATCTCGGCATTGTTTCCAGTCGTCCTGAACCTCCACTTGCCACTGGTATTCAACAATGTCGACTCAGGAGAGATGTGGTTGGAGATTGTGCAACTCTTGCCACAAAAATTTCACGTGCAGGCAACCTTACACTGGGTCAGTGGGTATCTGTTAAGACTGAAGAAAGCTACTATGTATGCGTGTGTGTGTGTGTGTGTGTGTGTGTGAGAGAGAGAGCTCTATTTTTCTCACTCTTTCCTAGTTCAATATAATAAAGAAAAGAAAGCAAACATAGAAAAGTTATCAGCAACTGTTTGATCTAGTTTCAGTGTTGTTTTTGAAACAATGTCAAGTAAGAATGGAAGTAAAATCCCCCCCTCCCCACATACATACTCATTTGATCTCTGGATGTCACAGTGATGTAAGTGTGTTGTGTAGTTTCTGACTTTAGCAGGACACATACACTTAGAATTATGACGTTTCTTTATATTTCAATTAAAATTTTAAATTAATAGTTTGTTTACAAAATAAAACCTTCGAAAGCAAAACGTTTTACAAAAATGTTTAGATAAATTTATATATAAAAAACAGCTGCTGTGCAATATAGTTAATAGTAAAAAAAAAAGATGAAAAATTCTAGAAATAACTGTTACCAAAGGCAATAAAAAGTGACCTTCCTACCTACTTGCCTATGTTTTTTGTGTGTGTTTTAAAGTTTTTGAAGAGCATTTTTTTTTTTTTTAAATTTTACTAAAAAAGTCTGGTCAAATATGTTATGTTAGACTAAAATATCCAAAATGGTGGATAAACATTTTGCTAGACATCTCCGAAGTCTGATTATTTTTTTTCTGTTTAAATTAGTTATAAAATTAAAAAAGTAAACTTTACTTCATTTGGAACACCTAGCTGTTATATATGATGATGTTCCTGTTGATTTCAACATCAGGTTTGCCACAACAACTAATAGTCCGGAAATCTACACAGATGATTTGTTTATAGCGGTGAAGACTTTATGCAGAACCAACCACGTTCTTAATAAAACTGCTAATTTCAGTCGGTGCAATGGTTGCCACAAGACAGAGCAGACAGTAAACCTCAGGTTTTCACATCACAGTTTCCCTTCTCCTAGATACATGTCTTAATGAATACTGTTGGTTCATCTCTCCTAATTCCCAATGAATTAAACACGCCTCAAGATACCAAACTGGCAATTTCTATGTCTCAGCACAGTACATACAGCACATATCATTCCAAATGGTCACCCATATGGTACTGGTCAGGCTCATAGTAGCTTAACTTCAATGATATAGCAAGAACAGTGTGTCCACATGATTATGCCGTAATATATATATATATATATATATAGGGTGACCCCAAAAAACGGGCCCCGTGTACACTTTATGTGATATCTCCATTATTTATTCACCGATTGCCCTTATTTTACAGGACATGGCAGAATCAATGACCGTGAGTACACCAAGATCCCACTGGGAGCTGGGACAAAGAATACACTGTGTTAAATTTTACTACAAGACAGGCTTGTTTAAGAAAACACAGCACAGTTTCATGCGTCAGTTTGAATGTGAAAAGGCTCCATCCAAAAGCAGAATTCAGAACTGGGTGGGCCACTTCGAGAAGTATGGGACTGTGGAGAACCTCAACGCTGCCAGAGAGAACCGTTCAAGCCACTCGGGACATCTCAAGAAGCGAACAGCTCAGCTGGTCGAAAGAGTGAGAGAGTCTCTCCAGCAGAGTCCGAAATGTTCTGTGTGTAAGCAAAATCAGTCCCTCAGTATGTCCCGTGAGACTTGCAGGAGAGTGCTGGTGAATGATATCAGGGCTAACCCATACAAAATACAGATGCTGCAGACCCTTACAGCCTCAGACAAGAAGCAGAGGAGGGCTATGGCAGTCAAGATGCTCGAGAAGATCGAGGAGACACCAAGTTTCCTTAATCTCCTTTGGACCTCAGATGAAGCCCACTTCCATCTTGATGGGAAGGCGAACTCCAAGACAAATGTCTTCTGGGGGTCCTCCAGACCCAATGAAGTAGCCACCAAGTCACTGTACTCTCCTAAGTGCACGGTGTGGGCTGCAATCTTGGCCAGAGGCATCATCGGACCAATCTCCATCGAAGAATCTGGCGCAGCAGTGACAGACACCAAGGAGCAGTATGTGGAGGTCCTCAAAACCTTTAAGAGTGAGCTCCAGACCATCTACCCGTCGCTCATGAGCAAGTTCTGGTTCCAGCAGGACGGAGAAAGTTCTCACACCTCAAATCTGTCCTGAGATTGGCTGAAAGAGAACTTTGGAGGCCGAGTGATCAGTCTCAAGACTAATTTTGAGTGGGCACCCCATAGCCCGGACCTGAGCCCGCCAGATTTTTTTCTTTGGGGCTATCTTAAGGACAGAGTCTATGCAAGGAGACTTAGAACTATCACGGAACTCAAGGAAGCCATCAGAGAGGAGATGAGAGCCATTACCAATTCGGTCTGTAAGAACATCATGGACAACTTCGTATTGCGCCTCAAGAAATGCACGGAGCTAAATGGAGGCCATCATATGCTGTAGAACGGAGAAAAAATGGCCAAAGACGCTAGTGTTTTGATGTGATGTTTTGAATATAATAAACTAGTTATGACCAAAGTTTCATTTCATTCGGACAAAACACTAAGAAACGGGGCCTAATTAGAGTTGGGACCCTTTTTTTTGGGGGGTCACCCTATATATATATATATATATATATAGTAGCATCCAAAACCAAGGGACAAAATTTTAAAACCTAATCTTTGTGAAAAGCTGAAATTTTGACAACTGGTAATCATTATCATCCATAATAGCATACTAAAATTTGAATCATTTGCAAAGGATAGAAAAAGAATTATAACAATTATTTATTTATTTTCAAAATAGGAACATCGAAAAGTAAGGGACAAAATTGAAGCTTGGGGGGGGGGGTCGAGAGGGTTACTATTTTGGAGATCTTTTTATATACTCCCTTGATTATAATATGTACTATTTGTGAACGGATGTCATCTGTACATTTATTTTGATCGACTTTTATAAAATTCACTCTATTCCTACCTTTCGCGCGTTTGTTCTCGTCTTTTTCATATAAAAGTGAAACTAATCGGCGTAAAGTAGGCCGCCTGACTTTCTGGCCGGGACCTCCAGAAACACAATTAGCTTCATCAATGTTGGGGAAACCCTTCATATCAAACAATTGCTATTCATTTGGAGAGCTCCCCGTTCTTGGGGGAAGCTGGTTTTCCCCAATATCGTGGGGAGGCAGAAACTGGCCTGCAGCCAACCTTAATTTCTGCACCTGCATGATTCTTAACTTATTTCCTTCAAGTCAACTTTTAGATTGACACTGATAAATTTGAATGCTTTTCACTTCCTCTCGTGTCTTATCGTCACGGTAAGATTTCAGCTTTTTTTTCACTTACTTCTTTTCCACCTTCACGTCACAAGTTCGAGCTTGCCTGCCTACTAACACCCCCCCTCCAAAAAAAAAACATCTGGGCAATGCTAGGCACCCCCGTTAGTATATAATAATAGTCTTATTCATACAAACATTTGGTTACACATTGAGGTATGCTTCAACCACAGCTTAGATGAGCTACAACTTCCTCAAGATGAAAAATAAGAGAAGACACTAATTTTTAAGTCTGAAGAAATTGTAGTTTATTAAAGCTGCAGTTGAAACATATCTTAATGTGTAGCCAAATGTTTATTTGAATAAAACTTTCATTATACACAAGGATTAAAAGAAAAAAAAATACAATATAGTTTATGTTGTATTTTTCTTTTAACCTTTGTGTATGTTCTGTTCAACATTGAGCTCTCATACTTAAGATTTCCCACAACAACTACTGGATCCTTTTCACAACACCTTTTTACACACACACACACACACACACACACACATACTAGCTGGCTTCGATTGTTTACTACTTAAAAACCTGAAACAAAAATTTTTAATAAGAAACATTCATAAGTTTCTTGTAAAACACAAGACAAAAGCTTTCGCATTTATTCATGTAAAGTGATTTTAGTAATTTTGATACAAATTTATTCATCTTTTACATTAGATTGTAAAGAAATGGAAAGAAAGAAGAAATCAATTCGCCTGAGCGATGGTGTTTGGGGTGGGGCTTTTGTTTTTTTACTTACAATTTAGAAACGGATGGCAATTTGTTGAAAATCAAGTCAGTCCCCCTAAAGAAAAGGCCGGAAAGGAATATTTAAAAAATGCGAAACGTTTGTCCATGAGATAAAAAAAAATCATTAAAAACAACGGAAAAGAAAATGTAAAGTGGGGAGAGAGAGAGAGAAATAGAGAGAGATAGCAAGCGGTCAGTTATCTTTTCTCTTTTCTCAAACTCTTCTTGCTTATATTTCATTAACCCATCTTTCTAGCTAGCGATATTAAGTTAAATTACCTCCCTTGAATCAAAACTATTTCGAAAAATGTTTTAGAATTTATTCTTTTGTATCAAATCACTTTAATTACAGTTAAAATTGATAAAATTATGCCATATTCATAAGAAAAATAGGACAATAAAATTAGAAATTAATAACACTAAACATTAATTTATTATGAATTGTTAAAAAAATGTTACGCAAATTAGGTATTCAAATGTATGTCTTTGAGTCGCTCATCTGTACTGTTGAGAACTTCAAAATCTTAAGTCGTATTATTTATTTAACAGAGACTTGTATAATATCAAAATGATAATGGAAAAATTTTTTGGAATTTATTCATTGTGATTAAAGATTAATTAAGATTTTTACACGATTTCTTATGTCTATGTGCGCTTTTTGCTTGCACGTAACTTTCTATTTTTATTTACTATAAATAGATTATTTAAGTTTTTAAAAAAATGCAATAGCTAAAAATACTAAACAAACTTTTTAAAAATTATTTTTTTCTTATTTAATTACAAAGTTATATGTACCCTCATATATTTCAGTTTTTCATAAATAAGACATTCATTTAAATCTTTTGTTAATAGTTGCAACATTTAAAATTTAATGATAATTTGAAAGTCATTTAAACTGACTTTAAAATTCTTAGCAAATTCTTCATTTAGGAGGTTCCTCAAATAAGTTTCCAGACTTTTTTGTACAGGCATTTAAAATTGTCATAGACTCTTGAAAATTCAGTATGTTATTGCTTTACATCTTATGAGATGACCGATTTCAGGTTCAAATAAACAGCTACAGCAGGAATTGGAATACACTTTACTAAAGCCTGATTGTCACAGCTGGTGAATTTCGAAAAATGCAATCTGGACACGAGGACACTTTAGAAAAAAGATATGCAATAAAATTATTTTTCAACTTGGAAAAAATGCCACAGAAATATATGGAATGCTTCAAACTGTTTTTGGACCATCTTGCATGAATCACGCATCAATTTTTGAGTAGCATAAGAGATTCAAGGAAGGCAGGGAGTCTGTGAGAGATGATGATTTGTGGGAGGAGTAAGGAAGTCAGAACACCAGAGTTGATTGGTCAAATAAAGAATTTTATGGATAAGGACCGTCGTGTGTCTATAGAGAACATAAGTGCATGGTTTGATGTCAGTGTGGGAACTGTACACACAAGGAACTGAATATGCAGAAGATTTGTGCAACGTTTGTTCCAAGGGTGCTGTCCAAAACTCCATCCTTGTCACAGACTATTTGACCAAAATGGGCATCAAGACACTTCCTCATCCCATCCAGACCTTGCTCCCTCTGACTTTTGGTCATTCCCTTAGTTTAAGGAAAACCTTGGAGGCTGCCGTTATGAGACAATTGGGGAGATGAAAGAGGCTGTGACGAAGGTTATCGACACGCTCACACAAGAGGATTTCCATGGGGCCTTCCAGAACTTGTTGGAATGGTACAACAAGTGCATTGCAGCCAGAGGAGATTACTTCGAAAGGGGACTAGAGTTTCATGTGTGTACTATCAATAACAGTGCCCATACGAAAAAAGTCTGGAAACTTATTGAAGGCACATTGTAATTAAAAAGTTGAAAGTTTTGGAAGATTTTTATGGCAATTCTATAGGGATTAAAACATCTTAATAAGAGTTAGTTTTAGAACAATTCGGTTGGATTAATAACCGGTTATCTTGAACTTTTCAGCTTTATGATGGTTGCCATTTAAACAACATTATCTTAACCAAATTAGTTCTTTCGGTTTAATTAGTCTGATGACAAAAAACAATAGCACAATAACTTAAATAACAATATATTTAATTATTAGTTGAATCAAATTGTTATCATAACTAGTACTAATTTGGTTAAGATAATTTTGTTTCAATGACAACCATTTTAAAGCTGGAAAATTCCAAATAACAAATTAATAACCAAATGCTACTGGAATAATTAACTTTTATTATCGTACATTAGGCCCAAATGCTAGTTTATCTATGAAAGAAAAATGAGGTTCTATTTGGGGAGGAGAGGGAATGTGTGTAAACAAACTTTGCGAAAATAAAAATGTGTTTTTAGACTTTACAGTGGAAGATCAATTCAGCATATAAATTAACATAAAATGATCACCCACTTCCTGACCAAATAGCGTTTGAACGACATGGAATCTATTTATTTACACTCTCGTCATTAACAGGATATGCGACAAACCCTCAACGTGTAGCAGTGTTAGCAGGGATGTGATGGTCGCTAAGTTGTTAACAACACAAACTGACAACCTGAGCGTTCCAAGTTCGAACCCAGTTGGTTCCACAGAAACACTTTCATTTAGCGATGTTGGCAATGTTCATGTAGTCTTTTCTGTAACTACCTGATGTCTTTCTAGAAAACATTCGAACTAGAAAAATATTGCGAAAACGAATATCAACAATAATCATCTTATTCATTCAAAACGAATGAATAATGTTCAACAACATCAGCACAAGACCGCAAGTGATCTAAATATGCTGATCTTTGACAGATCTGTATTCCAACCAATGTGATGGACACCATCATATGGAACTTTCTCAAATGCCTTGCCACACCGAGAACCATCATGAATTGACTTGGCTTGACAAGTGCCTCTCCACAGCCACTAGTCAAGGAAACACCCCGATTCTGGTCTCGGCCTGCCAAGCTAGATGTCATCTGACGAAACTTCCTAATGTTCTGAATCGTAGGCTTTTGAAATTTGACAGTTGCAAAAGATTTTCACAAACTTTTCAAGTTAAATCTGATATTCATATTTTATCAAATATTGATACAGTGTAACCCGGGTATAAGAGACTTCTTTGCCAGGTTCCCACAGCTCTCTTATATCAGGGTTAAATTTATATCCGGATTACACTGTATATTAACACAGGCTCTAATTTACAACCAGAGAAGATTTCTCTTATATGTATAGGTATTTATTAAAACATTCATTATGATACTAAATCTGATTTATATTTGGAGATTTTTATTGCAAATTTAAGCTTAAAGCATTTAAGGAGGGCATGTAATACTTTCTTTTAACACCAAGTTTATCGGCCATATTTTTTTTAGAAAGTGTTGACCTTTGATATTTGTCATGCACTTATGTTAGAGACTTTTCATTTCAGTGTGCACACCCCTTTGTTATATGCCCTTAAAACGCTATCCGGTTAGAAACTCAGGTGATCATTTTAAATTAAATTTATACATGTAATCGCCTAAAAAAGCACAATCTCATTTTTTATGGGGAATGTGGTATTAAAAATAGTTTGGTTAAAAAAAGAAAGCAAAAAACAAGAACAAACAGCATAGTTAAAAATAAAACAAAACAAAATTAACAAAAAAAAAAATAATAAAAAAATACCAAAATAAAACAAAAACAACAAAAATAAAATAAAATGAAATAACAAAAACAAAACAAAACAAAAAAAGCAAAAGTAAAATATTCTCCCTGGCAACGTCGAGTTGGTACACTATTTTTTTTTTTAGTTATATTAAGGGAAATTTATTTAAGTTTAACACTTCAGTTTCAAAGGATGAAAGAGACATGCAAAATTTTCTCAACCCTTCAACCAACCCTAACCCCCACAAGTACTGCACATGTATGTACTGTACTAATTCAAAAAGAGTTTGGCTAAGTCAATGAATGTTTGATTACATTTGGTTTTTAACAGCAAATCAACCCTTTACATTCGAATATTAGATATCAAATGATTACCGTAACGAAAATGTCGCTCATCCATTTTTACCTCAATATTATGAAATGGTACAAAAATGTTATGTATTTACATGTTAGGATTAAAAGGGGCAGTAGACCAAAAATTACAAATTCATCAAGCATTTTTTTTAAATAAGAAAAGGCACATTTTAATGTCTAAATGTTTCGTCTGCCATTTTCTGCTTATATTAAGGTCAACAGCAACAGGACATGATTCAACACAGTCATTTTTATACTAGCTAAAATCGTTTACCAATCTCACATTTGATTTCATTTTATAAAAACAAAAATACTGGATGAATTTGCATAAATTTTGATGTACACCCTTTTTTTTCAAACTTAGAGACAAACATGATAAATGGTTTCATGCAATTATAATTTTTAATATTAGGATAAAACTGGATAAGCACCAAAACAATTATTATAAACTAGTGTGTGTGTGGGGGGGGGGCAGCCTTGCACCATCATAAAATATGCTTAAGTATATTTTAATTCATACAAATTTCATATTTAGTATTACAGCGCCAATTCTCTCATGAATATTATATATATATATATATATATATATATATATATATATACTAGCAAAAGTACCTATCGTTGACTGGGTTCAAAAACAGCCTACAGAAAATGGACTCTGATTTATGAAAGTATGATAGGTTATGAAAACGAAAGATTGTAAAGAGATAGCTTCGAATTTGCGGGTATCAAAACCAAAGCAAAATACGATGAAAGCAAAAATAAAATAGATAAACCCCATAATTTATTATACCATACCTGTTCACACTGAAACACTTATCACAATATTCCGTGGATCTATATTAAAAAACCTTGTTAAACTTTGTGACATATTTCCATTCTATGGAGGTCAAGCGCGAACGAACACTCCATAAGTTTAATATACCATATTTCTTCAACCTGAAACATAATTATCAAAGTATACTTACGCAGATAGATATAAAAAGTCTTTATTAAAGTTTGTGCCTATTTTCATTCTTTGGAGGCCAGGCGCGAACGCAGACCCCACAATTTTATTATACCATCCCTATTTAAGTTAAAACATACTTATCAAAGTATTCGTATATACATCTATATCAAAAACACTTGTAAACGTTTTTTTTTAATTTTTTATTTCCATACTTTGTGGATCAGGCGCGAATGCAGACCCGACAATTTTAATGAACCACCGTTCTGCCAGATCAAACATACCCATTCTTGTGTCTCGATACATCTTCTATCATTATATGTAATCAGTTTTTTAAAATAATCAAACATATAGGAGCCTATTTGTGACCAGACACACACACACACACATTCAGCTTATATATATATATATATATATATATATATATATATATATTCCCTCTGCTTCACTTTTTTTGTTTTCAAGTAAGATCTTTGACTTAGTTGTTGTTTCATCAAATACTCCTGCATGCAAAATCCGATCCCGCATTTTGCTAATTCCTACCCTCTGATGAGAAGGAAAGTATTTCTTCAAAACTCCGTGGATTAAGGACTATCCATTTATCTAGTGTTTCCTTTTCAGATTAAATATGTTTTTAACTCATTTCAAAGTGTTTTTTAACATATTTTATTAACTGTTTGCTCATATTATAAGCTCTATTTCCTATTTGGTTTTATCAAGCTAAAAGCTTTTATAAATATTAATTCTTTAATATTTATAATATACTTTAATTTTACCATCTTGGATCATTTTTGTAAATTTAATTGTAATTTTTATTTTATATATATATATATATATATATATATATATATATATATATATATATATATCTCCCTTCCCTATATATATATAAAATGAACTCATTTTTCCCCTATGATTTTGACCTTAATAGGATTAAAATCAAGACATTTAATGCAAATGTAATATGCACAAATTGCAGCACAATATCTGAGGTGTGTTATAGGCATATTACCTCTCCACTTCCTCAATAATCGTAGATTCTTATATTTTTTCTGTTGAGAGTTCAATGCCACAATCGGTTAAAATCAACGGAAGTAGTAAAATCTTTTCTCTCTAATAAATTCCTGCTTTCCCCGCCACCACTTACACCATTTCCGGGATTGTTCACAATGAACAGTTACAAAGTAACACAGGTTTAGGTTTTCTTTACTTCGTAGTTACTTAAAAAAACTGGAATGGAATTTTAACGTTCCTTTTCGTTCTATGCTTTCTACTGGGTGAAACGCACCATGGACTTAACTGATTCGAAGGGTTATTTATGCCATTTTTTTTTTTTGTTTTTCGCTGAGTTTTTTTGTTTTTCCGAACACGTTTATCATTTTCTCTCCTTATTTTTGTTTTTCCGATTTCTTTTTTAAAGAAGTTTTACGTTTGTTCGTTGTTTTTCTTTTGTTTTGGTTTTCCCCGAGTTTTTTAAAAAGTTTAACATCATTTTTTTTTTTTTTTTAATATTTAAACAGGGTTATTACTTATTTTTTATTTTACCCCCCATCTTACACACACACACTTCCAAACACCCAAGCAACACCGGGTACCCCCACTAGTATATATATATATATATATATATATATAGCACTGATTTCAAAAGTTAAAAAAAAAAAAATAACATGGATGCCATCAGCTAGAATTGAAACCCAAACGTTTAGCACTCCAGCCATATTCCCTATTGTTTGAGTTATCAGCAAATAGATTTAAAATTAGACCATTTCAAACTATGAATGAATTTGTGTATGTGCAAAGTAACAGAAATATGTCGGCAAGTTGAACATTCTGCATTTCAATTTGCCGACAGATTATTGTACGCATCATTTACTCGTGGATGACCCGTACTTTAAGAGTTTGATTCAATATTTACAGACACACACATCTACTGCTTTATATATAGAGATTAAGATTCATAACAATTTGGTTCAATTAAGAATTTAATGGTTAAACAATAATGTAATGATTTAATTTAAATCTTAAAATCCTATTTAAAAATAACAGCTCGATAATAAAAGACACAGAACAGCTTTTCTTTTTTAATCGGTCCGTTAAAACTTTTGTAAAATTTGCTTAACACTACTCCCTTCCTCCAAAGGAAATTTTACTTTTTATTGGCAATTACATGTATATAGCTTTAAAATATGATAGCAAAATCAACAAAAGTCTTTTAGAATTTACAGTGAGGGATCAGTTTTGTATAGAAATTTAACATAAAACGATCACCCGCTTCCAGACCAGTAGTCATTAACGATCACCAACTCCTCTCTGATAAATAGCATTTTTTTACAAAATGCTTTTTTCTTTTTAAATTAGATAAATATTACCATGCATTGGTCCAGGATTGATCTTACGGAAAAAAATAAGGAAATAAAAAGACAAGGTTCGTAAAGGTCAAAACAAAAAAGGGGGGGGAGGCAAATGGAGTAACGCACGATATGGATCTGAGTAAGTAGCAATTTTGGTGGAGTGTTCGCTGTTGGAGATTGGAGGCATTTATTCCTCTTGGATAGGGCCCAAAAAACAATTTTCAATTTAATAGGTCCCACTTTGTCAACTAAGCTCCAACCCCTGTCCCATCGCCACAATGTTGCATCTCTGTGCCTGTTTTACAAATATTTTAACAGAATGTGCTCCGATGAACTAGTTACACTTGCACCTCCTCGACATACATATCCCTGACAAACCTACTTAGCAACAAAATCTTACCCCTTCACTGTTTAGGTCCCTAAATGCCAGAAAACTTTCTATTCTAATAGTTTCTTCCCTCGACACAACTAGACTTTAGAATTCCCTTCCTGCTACCTGCTTCTCTGACTGTACTGATATGCAGAAGTTTAAATGTAACATAAACCAACATCATCTTAATCTTTCCTGGGCCGGCCCCAAATAGTAGCCTATTATGTCCAAGTGGTGATATGCCTTGTTAAAGGTGAACATGAGTAAAAAAAAAAAAATATGGATCTGTACAAAAACACCTAAAATCCACGTAATTATTTAATTATAACAAGTTTGAATGTAGTTTTCATCATAAAAAAAGAAGATTAGTCACCCCACCAAACTGATTAAAGAAAATGGCCAAAGAAAAATGGTTACATGTGCTTAAAAATCCTATTGGTCCAGAAGTAGATGATCATTTCATGTTATTAAATTTATGAACAAAACTGATTCCCCACTCTGAATTTTTTTTTTTTTTTTTTTTAATTTTTTATTTATTTATTTTTCTCAACAAGCTTTTTCAGGTTGTTTACATGTAATCTATTTTTTCAACGATGAAAGGAAAAGCATAGGATGAAGGGCTTCAATGATATCTAAGATTTTTGTTAATTTTATATCAACACGTACATATTAATAAACAGTGCTTCTTCAGAATAAGAATAAAAATTGAAAATCAAAATATTAAATTTCAATTTAAATCAATGGTATCTTCTTAAATGTCATGTCGAAATTAGTAAAATATCTAAAAATTACGAAAAATGGTAAAGTAGAAACTTAATTATTAATGAAAATAGTTTTTGATAATAAATTGCAATAACCAGGGGAGGTAACTGTAGTTTATCTTGTTACATTTCCCGGTGCTTCTATATTATACAAACGAAAAAAATATTGAATTTCAAGTGAAACAAATGGTACCTAAGTCAGGTCTCAAATAGTAACATATCCAAAAATTGTGAAAAATAAGGTAGAAAATAATAATGAAAAAAGAAATTTGTGCAAGGAAGCAAAATGACTATATTACGCTTACTAAAAAAGACAAGTTGACAGGGGAGATAATTAAATTCTGTTACTAACGTCACGTGATGAACGTAATTCAAAATGTTGGACAAAGTTTATTCCCTATACAAACTTTATTGAAAACAGTTTTTTATCAATAAATATTTTTCTACTTTATCGTTTTCTGTAATTTTTGGATATGTTACTATTTGTGACATGACAATTATGTAGGTACTATTTGTTTTACTTGAAATTTAATATTTTTCCGTTTGTATAATATAAAAGCACCCATTTTCCTAAAAATGATGGCGATCAATAGAGCATGAAATTATATGTTATGTTAGTAACTGTGACATGACATTGGTTGTTAATAGAAACTCAATTTTATGGATTTCGATTTTTGTTGCTATTCTGAAGGAGCGCTAAATAAACTATTTACTAACTATTAATCAAAATCTAACTTTAAAAATTATTCAATTTACAACACCAAAATACTCTGAGATTTTTGGGCTTTTTTTTTTAAGTGATCAATTTTTTGGTGCAACAAAAAATATGGAAATTTGCACGGCAAAACCATACATGGCCACCAGTGAGAACAATAGGGAATACATTTGATAATAAAGATCTTAATATCATCAAAACTACTTGTCATTCAAAACAGAGCCGAATACACCTTGAAATCAACTTTTTAAATGTTAAGTCTTTAGTCAGTACCCTAGCGCAGTGACATTCAACCATTTTTATTCCTTGGACCACAAATCCTAGGGGAATGTTCTGTGGACCACTTCATTAAATTACTGAAAAATAGATTTTACAAATTCGTTTATTTATTAATTGTAACCAAATTAGTTTTTAAATTTTACAAAAAAGATTGTTTCAAGAAAGTTGTACGATTTAAAAATACATTTTATTGGACTTAAAATGTTTTAAATTAAATATAAAAATTTTTTTTTTTGATAAAGAAAACACGCTGTGGGCCACCAAAATTCTTCTGTGGAACATCACTGCTCTAGTGCACACTGACCAAATATTTATTACTAGCGATGTTATCCGGCATTGCTCTGGCTTGCACCAAGGACTACGTCCTGCTGCGTCTAAAGATTATCATATCAGATTTGTTATTCTTATTTCTTACATTTTATAACATTTGAATTTTGGAATGACGGACCAATCATGTCCTCAGAATTGACTTGATGAAAAAAGGTGCAGAAAGAAAGTGACATTTATTGAAATAATTTTCACTAAATTTATACGTTTCTAAATTTTTTAGATAAGGATTGATTATTCATATTATTTGAATTCTTTTGGGCTACTATTCTCATCTCGAGTTTTATTTTTACAACATTTCAATCGATGTTAACCTCCAACCTTCTTCAGAAGTATGCTTTCGAACTCTGAAATCTGCATAGAATTTCTAACGGAATCCTTTCTTTAATCCACTGTACCAAGGATTCAGTTTGAAATTCCGTGCAGATTCCTGAGTTTGACCTCTGAAGAAGGCCGGAGCTTACATCGACCGAAACGTGAAAATAACCCTAAAGATGAAAACAGTAGTCCGAAGAATCAAAATACAACTAAATTTATGGTTTTTAAAAAACAGGTTGTCTTGAACAATTGAACTCTGTTATAGCGACTAAATATTTTGTTTCACATTTTAATGCACTCTTATTTTTCCCCATTTGAGTTGGTAATTTTTCATGTATTATATTTCTAAAGAAAGAAGTCGTCGTATCAACCTAAGATTTTATTTATTTATTTATTTATTTTTTACTATTCCTAAATTTAGGCATTTAAACTTCTGCTGGCAGACTTGTATGAGTGTGCCCCCCCCCTCTAAAAATGTGATTTTTTTTTTTTTCACCTTTTTTTTTTTTTTTTTTTTTTTTAAATTGTTTTCCTACGATTATCATAGATTACAGATTTAGCAGAAAAAAATCTTAAAAAAAACCTAAATTTAATGATTTTTAAGAAGGGAGTTCACTTTCTCATTACAACGTTCTACTTCATTGCTACCTGACATTTCTTCACCGACGTAATAAAATATAGTCACACCAAATAAATTTATAAGGAAGAACAAAATTTTGGCATCAGGCAAATTATGAAAAATTACAATTTCCCATACTTTGCAGTCACTGAACCGTGTTCTCACACTGTTTTATTTCGGATTACTTGCAATTCAATTTGGACGACTTCTCATCTTTCAGACTACTATTCTCAGCTTGTGTGTTTTTCCCACGTTTCAATTTGGACGGCTAGCTGAGAATAATAGTTTGAAAGATGAGAAGTCCAAATTGAGACGTGAGGAAAATACCCACGCAGTGCTTGTACAGTTTAATCAAGACATTAAAAAATGAAATATTGAAAAAAAAAATTATATTGTACGTATTCGTAATGGCATTAAGTTCTCATTAAAAAAAAATTTTGGGTTTGTATTACTGTACACATAAATTCGAAGGCAAGTTAAGTTACTTTTCTACCAAACTAGATATAATTTTTGTGTTTTTATTCAATGTAACATGTTTATTCAGCTCGAAAAACATGCAATGTTTACCGATGAATTGGAAAATTCAAAATGGCGCCCGACTCTTTCTTAAATACGGTAAGTTTGGGAAAAGGTGTTATAAATAATAAACTTGAAAAAATACTATTAAAAACCCACCGAATATATGTCACGGTAACATATATTGAGCGAATTTCTAACAGTATTTTGTCTAGTTTATTATTTATTACACCTTTTCCCGAACTTACCGTGTTAAAGAGAGAGTCGGGCGCCATTGTGAATTTTCCAATACATCGGTAAACACTATGTTTTTCGAGCTGAATAAACATGTTACATTGAATAAAAACACGAAAATTATATCTAGTTTGGTAGAAAAGTAACTTATCTTGTCTTTGATAACATTTATTTGTTATATATTTGTTTTTTGACAACTTTTTCGAATTTATGTGTACAGTAATACAAACCCAAAATTTCACTTAATTTGATCAAGTAGTTTTTTTATTATTAGAGAGGAAAATCAAATTTTTAATGAGATCGATCTTGTCGCAGACGAGGAGGGGGGGGCTTTAAATGAAAAAGCGGTTAACAAAAGACAAAATGAAAACGGGATTAAAAAAAGGACAGTGAAACTGTAAAATAAATGAAAAAACTAAAATATTTATCTAAGTATTTTTTCTGCCCATGTTTCAAAATAATCTCGTCAAATTTTGACAAACTTTAAACAGTGATTGAGTTATCTCCCTTGGCGCCCCCTTCCTTGTCAGTGCAATAGGCAACATGGCGGGATACGATCGATCTCATTAAAACTTGATTTTTCTCAGTAAAAAAAAAAAAAAAAAAAAAAAACTACTTGATCAAATTAAGTCACATTTTTTATGAAACCTTGATTCCATAACGGGTACGTAAAATTTTTTTTTTTTTTTTTTTTTTTTTTTTTTTTTAAATATTTTTTTTAATGTCCTGATTAAACTAAACAAGTACCCAAACATGCAGGCTGAAAATAGTAGTTTGGAAGATGGGAAATTGTCCAAGTCGGTAGATGTGTACAGTAAGTCA
The DNA here is from genome assembly GCF_053919585.1 of Euprymna scolopes. Taxonomy (NCBI): domain Eukaryota; kingdom Metazoa; phylum Mollusca; class Cephalopoda; order Sepiida; family Sepiolidae; genus Euprymna; species Euprymna scolopes. The sequence goes on along the minus strand of NC_136498.1, from coordinate 110,980,625 downwards.
GGGAGCAAGTAGGTAGAACGTTATAACGAGAAAGTGAACCCCCTTCTTAAAAGTCATAAAATTTTTCTGCTAATGTGATACTTAAGTCTGTAATCGATGATCATCGTCGAAAAAAGTTTTTAAGAAAAGGCGAAAAAAAAAAAAAAAAAAACGCAATGGGGGGGGGGGGGAAGAGCACTCCTTTACACATCCGTACTTGTTTACGTTCGCGCCATTAGGTCGTTGACACGGCATGCGGGCATGGCTTCATCACCAAGCATCAGATTTACGATAACGTAAAGTAACTGTAAGCAAGAAAATGGAAAATATTAAATTGATGTGTATTGTTGCCGCAAAAGGGGGCAACACAATCAGGATCCTCTTTTCAGGATTCGCATTATTCTAAAATATATATTAGATCAAAAATTTTTATGTATTATAGGGTGCTTATTTTGACACTTATGGCCATAAACAAAGATGAAGAAAATTTTTTTTTTGTTGTAACAAGTAGTTACACGGTAAAAAATGGAAATAGTATACTCTAAAAATCAGAAAGAGTGATCAAGTAGATTTTTTTTTTCGGAAAAAAAAACAAACAAACTTTGCCGTTTTTTTTTTACCGATAAGTGAAGGCCGAAGCCATTTTAATATTCTTCAAATTTTGTTTTAATTTATATAAAATGACCATTCTAAAATGATGTTTTCGTTATTTGAAAATTTATGTCCTGGAAAAAAATAGTTTTATTATGTAAGTTTATTTAACAATGAATAAATATCGAAAATTTCAAGAAAATATGATCATTTGATTTTGGCTAGATTTTTAAAACACTTAAAAATAGGTATGTCTACGGCTTCAAAAATGTCATTACATAGGAACGTTGTTTTAAAGCGTCGATAATGTAAACACGATTTTTGTCTCGCATTTTCATTATTTTTGTATGCTATAAAAGTTTTTTTTTTAAATTAGCAGTTTATTTGAAATGTTTTCTTTTTTAAGTTAGGATGATAATATTAAATTAAATTACAGTTACATCGTGTTACATCAGCACTACAGCAGAAAACTGTGGCGCGCGTTGGAGGTACCTACAGAACGGAAATGCGATATTCCGAAAATTATGCATTGATCAAATCGTTTTCTTTTTCTTTAACCCTATGTCTTGATCCGTCATATTTAATAAAGGGAGATAATTCAATTCGAATTACCGAGTAATAGTTAAAAATCATATATATATATAATATATATATATATATATATATATATATATATATATATATATATAACTATCTAATCAATTTACGCGATTTTTGAAATGTGACATTTTTTTGGTGCTTTTCAATAGTATTTTTTTTTTCAAGTTAAATCCAAGTTTTACGATATCTTTTTTGGTAGATGTGACTATCGGAATACCCTGGCCAAATCACCGCTAAAAAATCGTCTCCGTCCATCAAACTTTAAGATCGAACAGGAAACTCGAAAACGAAATGAAACGAAATTTATTTATTTATTTATTTATTATTGTTGTTGTTTTTATTATTATTACTACTATTATTATTATTTGTTTATTTATTTATGTTTTGCCGCACTTATTTTTTTTTTATTTAATATAGTTCACGTACACATTTACCAGAAAAGATGTATTTCCCGTTATTTTAGTAAGAACGAATTACTATTTTCATAACGAAACATTTTAGTAAGAAAAATAACGAAATAGTAATTCATTCTTATTAAAATACAGGAGAAACACATCTTTTCTGGTAAATGTGTACAAATAAATAAATAAATAAATAAATAAATAAAAATAAGTGCACTGAGTGCTGCTGCAGCTGCACTGCTCCAATGCTCCATAGCTAGCGTTTATTCCTACATATAAACATTTCACATCAAATTAAATTTAATGTGTTATTTTATTTAGTAAATAAAATAATATTTACTGTTTAGGTGTTATTATTGTTATTATTTTTTTTTTTTCGTTATTTATTTCGTTTCATTTTCAGTGAATTTTATTCAAATACACATGGAAAAAAAATAAAAGGATTAACAATTTTATTCCATTTTAGTAAAGAAAGATAATGAAATAGTGGTCAATGTGCACTGGCTGTCCAACCTGCAAAGGGTGTTTATTGACTCGTTCTTAACATGAGGAGGTTGAAAAATAAGAAAATGCCTTTCCGAATAAACATCCCCAACCTCCTTAAATTAAGAACGGCTTTCGGAATAAACACCATTTGCAGGTTAGACAATCAGTTCACATTGACCGAAATGGTATTTCGTTCTTACTAACAGGGGAAATACATCTTTTTTGGCAAATGCGTACCTGAATCAAAAAAAATAATAAATAATAATAATGATAAAAAATAAGTGCAGCAAAAAATAAACGAATAAATAAATTTCGTTTCATTTCGTTTTCGAGTTTCCGGTTCAGTCTTTAAGTTTGATGAACGTAAACAATTTTTTTAACAGTGATTTGGGCAGGGTATTCCGATAGACACATTTACCCCCTTTATTTTTATTATTAAATTGTTAGGTGAAAGTACAGCGTAATTACAGAACACCTTTCTCTCCCCATGTTAATAATGGCTTTGTAAATAATAGCATTTTTATTTCAGCACGGATAACAAAAGTGCATACTGCATAAGTGCCCATTTTTCTTATGTGACAAGTACGTACATCAAAAAGATATTTTTCTGTATTTTTTTTTTTTTTTTTAATTAGATCGAATTCTGGATAAACACCCCAAATTCAATACAAGTTTTAACGCGTTTTAAGTAAAAGATTTCCGAATTCGGATAGGTTCCCAGCTTCACAGTTCGATTAAAACATTTTCCCATTTCGAATAGAAGGTTTTTTGGTTACAACTAGAAGATTTCAAAGTCCGACGGAAAGATGCATCCGAAGTAGGCGGGAAGTTATTTTGGCGGAAACGTTTGTGAACATAAAAAAACCTGAGATGAGAATAATTATCGAAAATAATACAATTATTGTTTAGTCCAATTCTCATGCAATAACATTTTAGGGGCACGCGCCCCAACACCACTCCCGCCCCCTGCTTCCCCCCCCCCAATGTAAACAGAAAACAGCTAAATCTAAAAATGTTAAATGGTATTCTAATCAGTAAATGTCGACGCGTTACGGAAAAACTGTTAATTAAACTGCAGGAGCGAGCACCTGTTAAGCTACACAAGTTCCAAAAAAAAAAAAAAAAAGAACGAAAAACAATGTTTGGTGCTTATGTTTTTGTAAACTGCTTGTGAAAACTTTGTTTTAGATCAATTAAAAAGTATTAAAAACTACGTAAGACAAAAAAAAAAAAAAATGAACCACATATATATTTTTTGAAAACTTTATTTCAAATGGCCGTTTAAAGATTCCTGCACTTCACTACGCCCGTTCGCACGCGAACGTATCATGTAAGAAAAATACTATTGAAGGTGGTGAAATAGCGCAAAATAGTCACAAGGTCCAGGGGTTCATACCATGCAAACGGTAAATTTGCGACGGATTTGATTATCAGATTCGTTGTCAGCGACCTCGAATACCTAATACCTATACTAAAAAAACAAAACAAATTAGAGTGGTCGCTGTCTTGTTGTAGCATAAAGTAATATTTACCAATTTTTACTTGGTTTTCCACCTTAACATTTTCCTTTTAAATGACGGTTTGTATAGGTTTTCGGGTATGCTGAAAACGAATATCGGATAAAAACTTGTCGAAAATGCGGTTTTGGGTTTGTTTTAAAAATGAAATGGAAATTTAAATCTCGTTTTGTTTTAATTTTTTTTTTTTTTTTTTTTTTTTTTTTTGCAAATTGCTCTTATTCCACATTTTATTTAAGAAATGCTTAACAAACTATAATTTTCCTCTAAGGAAGTTTAGAGTTATCAACTGCCTTTTTCCTCTCACTCCTACCGAAACAGCATATTTATTTTATTTTATTTATTTTTTTGTGTTCCTGCACTTTTGTTACCAGTGTTATTTTTTTAAATTTCAAGTTTTACGATATCTTTTTTTTTATTAAATTGTTAAGTGAAAGTAGAGAATAGATAGAAAACACCCTCCTCTCTCGCTGTTAAGAATGGCTTTCTAAATAATAGCGTTATTATTTCAGCACGGTAACAAAAGAGGGCAAATGTGTAGTTTAGCGGCGTAAATTATTTGGCCTCGATTGTCGTAAAATGATAAAAAAAAAAAAAAAATTTTTTTTTTCAGCTTTTTCGCTGTTTTATAATAAAATTTTTATAACTTTTGTCTATCAAATGATTTACGGCGCTAAACTACACATTTGCCCCCAAAGTGCATAAGTACCTTTTTCCCCCCGAAAGCATGGGGAGGTTTGAGGTAATAATTAAAAGGCAACTCTTTATAGGTTAGTCTTCGGTGGGCCAATCAGACCAGTGGTCTGGCAGACCACATTGAACAAATTTTCTTTCTCCTAAAATTTCATTATTATATAAAAATTCGGGTTTATATTACTGTACACATAGATTCGAAAAAGTTGTCAAAAAACAAATATATAACAAATAAATGTTATCAAAGGCAAGATAAGTTACTTTTCTACCAAACTTGATATATTTTTCGTGTTTTTATTGAATGAAACATGTTTATTCAGCTTGAAAAACATACATTGTTTACCGATGTATTAGAAAATTCACAATGGCGCCCGACTCTCTCTTTAACACGGTAAGTTCGGGAAAAGGTGTTATAAATAATAAACTAGACAAAATACTATTAAAAAACCACCGAATATATGTCAACCTATGTCACGGGAATATATATTGAGCGAGTTTCTAACAGTATTTTGTCTAGTTTTATATTTATAGTACCTTTCCCAAACTTACCGTGTTAAAGAGAGAGTCGGGCGCCATTTTGAATTTTCCAATACATCGGTAAATACAGTATGTTTTTCGAGCTGAATAAACATGTTACATTGAATAAAAACACTGAAAACATATGCAGTTAGTTAGAAAAGTAACTTATCTTGTCTTTGATAACATTTATTTGTTATATATTTGTTTTTTGACAACTTTTCCGAATCTATGTGTACAGTAATACAAACCCAAAAATTCTTATTTTTGTAACTTGCGCACATATGAGTGGTCGTGTATACATTTTTTTTAAATTATTTTATCGATTATTTTCGATTTTGTTGGCGCATGCGCAATTTAAAAAAAAAGATTGAAACGAAATTTAAATTTCCATTTCATTTTTAAAACAACCCCCAAGCAGGGCGCTTTCGCCAAGTTTTACCGAATTATTTAAATTTTCCGCAAATATGTAGTTTTCTGGATAAAGTGGTGGCCATTGTTGTACGCGAAAGTGCGCGTGTATTTTTTTAGATAGGATTTTCAAGTTAAATTCAATTTTTACGGTATCTTTTGCTTATTAAATTGTTGCGTGAAAAAAAGTATAGAATAATTAACACTCCTCCTCTCCATTTAAGAATGGGTTTCTAACGTTATAATTTCAGCACGGTCGGTATAAGGACCGATTTTTCTTTCGTGAATGAAACCGAAAAAAGATTTTAAAACGAAGAAAGGATGACTCGCATATAACCACTGGGAAACATTTTATCCGACGTTGCCCGGGAGTGGGGGGTGGCCACGCAGAACAAAATATATATATATATTTTTAAGTGCGTGTCTATTTTTTAAACCTTCTCTCTCTCGCAACTGATTCAATATCAATAATAATAATATCAATATTAATAAGAAAGCCAGGAAAGAACGTGTCAGTTGACTGGTTGAGTGGTTGAGCTAGTTTCAGTGTTATTTTTTTAACAGTTTACATTTCATCGTGGTGAAACTGAAACTCCTCAAGGGAATGAATTTTACAATATTTTTTATTTATTAACTTATTTATTTTTGCCATAAGCAGCGACGCGTATGTTTACGTTGAATGCAATGGTGTAAGGTGTCTAAGTGTATCTTGTGCTGTTTCAGACTTTTAGCCGGATACAAACACGGAAATAATTGTGACTTTTCTTTTATATACTAGATTAAAGAGCAATGTTGTGATGTCCCAAATTGAACGATTTGTTTTGTTTTATTATTTATTTATTTTTGAAATAGAAATATATTTCGGTACATGTAGTTATTTTATTAGTATTACATTATTATTATTATCATAATTGAGTAATATGAATTTTTTTCGTCTTATTCTGACACATTGAAAAAGAAACAAGAACCCCCCGCCCCAATGAATAAATAAAAGAATTCCCAGTTTTTGATTCTTCTTTTTATCACTTCTTACCTTCCGTAGAAACTGTCTGTTATTTTGCTGCGTTTCATCGGCCGCCGCAATTTGCCGCTTTCGCCATTTCGTCTCTTCATATTCCAAAAAAAAAAAAAAAATAGAAAAAAAAATATAGAAACTGATGTTTGGGGAGGGGTTTGTTTACGGGCTCCCACAATCGCGTGTGGGGCTAATAAATTAAAACGAATTAAAGTTGGAGCCTTCCTTCCTTTCCTAGAACGCTATTTTGTCGTAGAGAAGAGCCATTCTCTCCGTGCTCGGTGATTTCCGTTTTCGCAACAAATAATTCGGAAACCTCCGTAAACATTCGGCTTCTCCCGGAAAAGAAATATATCGTTGGTTCAAGAATTATTTATTTTTTTATAATAAAGTAAATTTCGTTATTAAAATTCCCATTTCTAGTGAAATATTTCATTAAACTTATTTGTTTCACAAATTTAATAAATTGAATACTGCAAGTTCGCTAAAAAATTGCAGACAACCGCAAACAGATTAAAATCTACGGTGTGGAGTAATTGACATAATTTCTAGATATTGTACAAATCTAAGATCGTTTATTCAAATAATCAAACATATAATAGCATCATATTAATTAGTTCAAGGATACTTTTCAATTTTAGTTAAAGAAAATTGTAATATATTAGAGAAAATGATAAATGAAAAACTATTTTAAGTAAAATTATAACAATTGTGTTAAGTCGTATGCAAGTAGTTTAAAATCTACGGAATCCAATTAGGGATATAATTTAAATTGTTATACAAATCTAAAACAATTTAGTTTAATTATTTAAACCATATTGATATTACCTGAATTATTTTAAAGAAATTCTTGAAATGTTTGTTCACAAAAAATATTAGATATTTGAGATACTGATAAAAGAAAAGAATACGATAATTAAGATTTTGGCAATTATGTTAACTCGTATGTTGCAGGACTGACACTCATGGAACATTCCGGAAAATAATAAATATTGTCAATACATATTTTTGTCATATGTGTGTGTATGTGTATGTGTGAAAATAGGTGCCAATGTTAATATAAATTATAATTTTATTAGAAATAAATATTTTGCCATTGCTCGTGTGAGTAAACCGGAAGTCAAACTGTACATTCGCAAAGCATTGTGGGAGAAATATTACTGAATTGCAGAGTCAGTCTTACAGAATAAAAATGGCTTTACATGTACCGAAAGCACCCGGCTTCTCTTCTATGTTAAAAGATGGCGCCAGGGTAAGATATAAAAACAAATATTTATGAAAATATCTATTTACCCAAAAGTATATGAAATTGATTTGATTACACTGGACATCACTGTTGTTAAAGATGTTTTATGTTCGTTCTTATGCACGTGAAAAAAAAAAAAAAAAAAAATCCCATGCCTCGAATGTTCTGCATAAAAATCGGTTCAATTTTATAATAGTGTCGCGGCTGAGAACCGGTTTTTTAATTTAGCAGCAAATACGCATTAATCGTGACTTTTCACTTAATTTTTTTAGTTCTAGTGAAAAATTATTTTCTATCAATTCATTTGAAATACTTATAAATCATTTTCGGTTTGTGAAAACGCCGGTTAACGGCCATTTTTTTTTTTTTTTTTTCTTTTACGATCATTTTCTAGATTAAAAAAAAAATGATTAGGAAAGTTTCCCCGTCTGAAAATTGCAAGTCGTTTTGCAGCCTTTAATCTGTCAGATCGAAAGTAATTTCTAGCTAGAATTTAAGTTTTTAGACTGAGATGGAGTGATTTTCTTTTCTCTTTTAAAAAAGATCTTTCTGACTCTTCATTAAAAGAACTCTATTTTTAAAATTAAAATTCTTCATGAATTAAAATTAACTTTTTAAAAGATTTTTATTTCAGAATATTTTTTTTATATTATTTATAAAATAAGGTAGTTATGCAGAAAACGAACTGTGCTTTTTTTTTTTTTTTTTTTTTAGGGTAGAATTTTGAAGTTAAGTTAAATTTTTACCGTGTCTTTTATTAGATTGTTAGGTTAAAATACAGAATTTTAAAAAAGAAACAACTTTTACCTAACAATTAAAAAATATTCTAAAATTTAATTTTAAAAAATAACACGGTAACTTCTTTGCGTAAGCACAAAAAAGACCCCCCCCCCCTTATGTTAATCGATTTTTATATAATAACGTTATTTCAGCACGGTCAGTGTTCTGCATAAGTACCAATTATAATTAATTACTAAGTAATAAGTAAATTGTATATATTTTAATTGCGAAATCTCTCCTGACATTCTAGGGTATCTTCTTGCTTCCTTTGAAATTTCACCCACGTGCTTATTTTGTTCTCGCTACTATTAGCACTTGCTCTTTAGTTGAACCAAAATTGAGTATAAATAAGTATTATTGATTTTTTTTTTGTTTTGTTTTTTTTTGTTTTCATGTTTCACTCCATCTAAAAGACTTAATGGATTAGGCGATTTTTTTTGTGTGAATTTACATTTGTTTGTTTTTTTTTTCATCATGGATTAAAAATTGGGGTTTGTATTACTGTACACATAGATTCGAAAAAGTTGTCAAAACAACAAATATATAACAAATAAATGTTATCAAAGGCAAGATAAGTTTTCTACCAAACTGGATATATTTTTCGTGTTTTTATTCAATAACACGTTTATTCAACTCGAAAAGCATACAGTGTTTACCGATGTATTGGAAAATTCAAAATGGCGCCCGACTCTCTCTTTAACACGGTAAGTGCAGGAAAAGATGTTATAAATAATAAACTAGACAAAATACTGTTAGAAATTAGCTGATTATATATTACCGTGAAATAAGTTGACAAATATTCGGTGTTTTTTTAATAGTATTTTGTCTAGTTTATTATTTATAACACCTTTTCCAAAACTTACCATGTTAAAGAGTGTCGGGGTCCATTTTGAATTTTCCAACACATCGATAAACACTGCATATTTTTCGAGCTGAATAAACATGTTACATTGAATAAAAAGACAAAAAACATATCCAGTTTGGTAGAAAAGTAACTTATCTTGCCTTTGATAATATTTATTTGTTTTTTTTTGACAACTTTTTCGAATCTGTGTACAGTAATACAAACCCAAAAATTGTTTTTAGATGGATTTAAATATATTCTGAGGATATTTTTTATTTTTATTTTTTTTTTATTACATTTTCACCCCAAACAAGGCACATTGCCACTTTGGTGTAGGTACTATCAGGAGCCACAACTACTGGGGTACTATGTTGGGATTTGGGCAGCAAGATGTCGGTTCACGTTACACTTTAACTTCTGCATGTCAGTACAGTTGGGGAAGTAGTGGCCTGGAATGGAATTCCAAAGTTCAGCGGTTCTGGGGAAGAAACTACTGGAGTAGAAAAATCTTTTACATCTAGGGATCTTTACTGTGTGGGGGTGGGATTTAGCTGCCTGTCATGTTTGTCGAGGGTGTCTACGTCGTGAGGGCACAAGTGTCTGCAGTTCGCCAGAGCATTCACCATTAAAATACTTGTAGAACAGGCAGAGGGATGCAACTTTTCGTCGATGGGACAGAGGCTGAAGCTTAGATGCCAGTTCAGGGCCTATCAGATTGGCGACTCTCTTTTGAACCCTGTCTAGGAGCGAGAGACTTGTAGCAGATGCACCAGCCCAAATATGACAACAATACTCCATACATGGGCGAATGGTGGCCTTATAGAGGTACAGGATACTTTCGGGTGTTAGTAATTTTCTAGCACACTAGAGAGAACTTACCTTCTTCGCAGCGGTCTTGGCAATGCTCTCAATGTAATTATTCCAACTCATGTTTCCTGTGAATGTTAGACCAAGCAGTTTGAAAGATGGCTTTCCATGTGGTAGGAACATCTCCAGAGAAGACCCTAAATTGCGCTATATGTGCTTTCAGATTGCATTTGCTCACACCACTACTGCGTTTATATTTACTCTTTATTCCCCCCCCCCATAACAGCGGAGTTAGTATATTTAAGAGCATATTGTAGAAAATTGACCCCATCATGTCTGCTCATCCTTCGGCTAATATTCACATCTGTGGATACTTCAATGTTCACAATGTGGAATAATTAGCCCACTCAGACAAGACAGATGATGAGGGGAGGTTCTGTTACAATTTCTCCATTGCTTATGACCAAACTCAGATTGTTCATGAACCCACCCGTGTGCCTGACACTGGTCAATATGCAAGTCTCCTAGACCTTTTTCTCACAACTTGCCCTGAGCTATGTTCGTCTTCCGTTCTGTCTCCACTGGGATCTTCAGACCACTCAGACAAACGCGCATACCAAGATGGCCACCAGCAACAACGTAAGAAATGACATTGCTTAATATCCAGAAAGCTACTTATTTGCACAAAATTTACATGCTATATCCGTTTTCAGCATACCCAAAAACTTAAAAAGGTAATTATTTTTAAAAAAATGTTACGGTGGAAACACGGTAAAAATTTACAAAATGCATGCATCGCATCAGTGAATGAAATTCTTTATCCAACCGCCTAATTATTATTAGATATCCTCAGTTAAAAAAAAAAACAGGTTTGTTTTACAGATTCGAAAAAAGTCTTGACAATAAGTTAAAAAGTAAACTCAAGTTTCACGATATCTTTATTTAATTGTTAGGTGAAAGTACAGAATAGTTAACAAAAAACACCCTTCCTTCCCCATGTTAAGAATGGGTTTCTAAATAATGTTATTATTTCAGCATGGTAGTATAAGTGCACAAGTACTGATTTGATTTTTATAGAAGATAACATTTTAAAGAAAATTCCGCGCAATTAATAATTATCAAATATTTACATATTATACATGAAAATAATTCTGAAACTATTATCTATATGAAAATGGATGATATATGCAGATTTATCTTATCAATTTTAAAATATTCTTCGTCAACTTTGCTCAGTCGTAACTTTGCTTCCTAACGTCGTAAAAATAAAAATCAAACACCAGTAAAAATGGACTTCTTTGTTTATATAGCCTGTAAAATTTCAGCCATATCCAATCAAATTTAATCCCGCGCATATGTATTCAAACGTAACGTATCAAATGAAAACATTGTAAAAAGGGTTTTCATTTTTGTCATCATTTTTTACCGTTTTTTTTTTTTTTTTTGTATTACCTGGAGCATCAAAACATTTAACGCATAAAAGAAAAATAAATTAACATCATTGGAATGCTTATTTTATTCTCTTTCCATCAATATAATTCTTAAAAATTGACTAACAAATAAAAGATATGACTTGTTAAAGCACATTAGGTATGTAATATGGCCGATATCCACGAAAATACAGCATACGCTTGTAATGCTATTAGAAGCAGTTTATCCTGCCTTGAGGGAGTTCAAAATAGATTTTGTAGCCTAGTAGGGGATGCCCTTTTCTTTTCGCCGGAGCCTCTTTTCCACAGAAGAGACGTCGCGAGCCTGTCTCTGCTTTATTGTTATTTTCATGGCAAGTGCTCGTCTGAGCTTCAATCTATTGTCCCCCCCTCCCGCCGTCCTGACTTTCGCGAAAAACTTATCTTGTTGAAACAACTATCAATGATTTCCTCCACTCTTTTATCTATGTCTAAACCTAAACATAGATTCCATGAACAAAACTTCTTTCTTAAAACTGCATGCCTGTGGAACTCTGTTTCATTTTCCTGCTTTCCAACTGATTACAATATTGTTGTCTTCAAGTCCAACGTGAACAAATTCTTGATGAGCCATCCCCTTAAGTAATCCAATTTACCAAATTTCCACTACTAACGATGACTGACACGTTCCCCTTGACCACTGTACACTCAGTAACCCTTATCCTCAAGTGGCCTCTGGGCCTTGATAAGTGGTGACTCTTTTGTAAAAAAAACAAAACAAAGATAGCATTTTTATTATTAAAGATGTAGGGTAACTTGTCATTAGACACTTTTTAACTGACTTTTACATCTGCATCAAAGTTTTTTTTTTATGATTAAACTATTTATCCATTTATTTATTGTGGATTTATTATCCTCATTTTTAGTTGTTGTTTCACGACATTTCGGCCAACTATTCCTCTGGCCTTCGTTAACCGTGACAGGATAGGGATGCTGAATCTTCTAACTGCATCCGCAGCGATTACTGCCTTCCGTAGTTGTTGTCATCTCATCACATTTTAGCCATCTAAGCCTCTGGCCGACTTTGGTAGGATTGAAACCGCTACCTTAAGACAATTCTCACCTGGAACCATAGAGATTCAATGTCTCTATCCACTGTGCCACGAACCCCGAAGGGCGATCGCAGTTGGAATTTTTGGTCTTATAAATCCATGTTTGTTTGTTATCTGATCTTCCATTGTCGGGTCCGTACTGAATGGTATATTTAATTAAAATTCTTATCTCAATAAGGATTCCAATTAATTTTTTTTTTATCAGTGGTCCTGCATTTAGTCTTTGACATGTTAATAAAAAGCCCAAATTCTTTACAATATGTCCAGATTATCCAGTAATAACTGTAAATCCTAGCTGGAGTTACTTAGATTAGACAGAGGATGCCCAATTGTAAGACCAGAACTATATTTTGTTTTTCAAGTAACTGATGCTAGAAGCGCTGAAAGGACCTCATCTTGCTGTACATCCTTGGGGAGTCTGATTGGGTATGATGTGCCTACATCAGTTTTTATTGCAGCAGTCGAAATCATAAGTTATTTTAAGAGGTTCATATATTGTAAAAAAAAATTCTTTTTTCAAAAGTTTCCAAACAGCTGGAAATTTGATGCTATCAAACTTTAGGTAAAATCAATGAAGCCAATGAACACGTCGCTATTGAATTATGTTGACTTCTTTTATCAACGCTAAACTGATAATTTGTTCTACCTCCTGCTCGTTGGTATGCAACTTGAAGAGTTGAGAATGATGCGTAAAGGTCTTTTGAAATGTTCTGCCATTACTATGATAATTTATAAAAATGACTGAAAAGACTGATTGGGCAATAATTTCCACAATCCAGCTAGAAAAAGTGTTGCCTGTTTTCATCAATTTTAAAATTAACATTGGCATTAAAGGGAGGTAAACAAGAACCTCAAATGCCAAACTTCTAACCTCTCTGTGGTAGAAACGTTTGAAACAAATAGAAGTGATACAGTGCAAACTCCTAGCACCTTAAAACCAATTTACTCCGGCTAGGCAGAACTCATTAACCTTGATTAGTAGTTTGCCTAGTAGAGGGCTAATTCTGAATTTCAAAATACCAAAGCCACGAGATTGCAGTATTGCAGTATAAGGGAATGTAGATAAATTATAAAAGATTAAAGTTAAAGTGATTGCAACCACTAACATGTCCATAATTGGTGGCAAAAGTACTTCAAGGGTAGGCAGAAGTATTTTGGCAACCGAGACAAAAACACCCTCTTCCACCTTCTTATAAGCCAACAGGGAAAAACAGGTTGTTAAAACTAGTATGAAACTGTCCAATAAAAATTTTGGCGGCCAAAGAGGGCCACAGTATGTGACCAGAAGCGTACACTCCCACTCCCAGGACTTGTGATTGCAATGAGAAGCAGTTGATGTCAGCGGTCTTCAACTAGCATGAAAGATGTGGTGAGAGGAAATACAATTCATAAACGATTTCAATGCTGGTCATACTACATGAAATCTTTGATGTTAAATGGGATATTATTGGTCTGTCAAAATTAAAGAATCTATGATAAAATGGGTATTGGGATTCAAATATGGTTAAAATAGCAATACACATGAAAAAATTGAAATAGCTTAAAATATCTCCATGGCATACATAGAGCTTGATAAGCAAAGAAAGAATCTTTTTAAATTATTAAAATTTGATTATAAAATTAAGGAAGTTGTCACTATTTTTGTGCCTTGCATGTTTTAATATTTTTCCATAAGAACGTATGCGTTTTGTCACATTTTTTACACTACTTTTTCAGTAAAAATGTTATATTTTTTTTGTTAAAACACAAGATTAAGCGATGAAATTTGCTATATGTGTATTTTTATACAAGGAATCAGAATATGCAACTGAAAATCTCCCAAAGTTCGTGGTTTCCAAATAATCTGCAGTAAATGTGCATAAATATGCTGCAATTCCTTTAAAATGCTATGTATCCATAAACAGAAGTTGGAGTATGTGCTTTATGTACAAAATATCTAAATCTAGGACTGTTTAAAAATGAATTGATAGCAATATTTCTTTAGTATTATTGTAGATTAATACCTTCCACTACCCCTCCCCTCCATCTGACCACCTCTCCAAAAAATGTGATTTTTTTTTAAATTACATTTTCACCCCAAATAAGGCACATTGCCACTTTGATGTAGGGGGCTACTATCAGAGACGTAAGCTACAGAGGTACTACGTGGGGAGTTGGCCAGCAAGATGTCGGTTCACGTTACACTTGAACTTCTACATGTCAGTACAGTTGGAAGCAGGAACCTGGAAGGGAATTCCAAAGTCTAGCGGTTCTGGGGAAGAAACTACTCGAGTATAAGGCTCTTTTGGGGTCTCAACTGTGAAGGGGTGGGATTTGCTGCTTGTCAGGTTTGTTGGGGGTATTTACGTCGAGGGAGTACAGGTGCTTGCAGTTTGTCGGAGCATTCACCATTAAAATACTTGTAGAACAGGCAGAGGGATGCAACTTTTCGTCGATGGGACAGAGGCTGAAGCTTAGATGCCAGTTCAGGGCCTATCAGATTGGCGACTCTCTTTTGAACCCTGTCTAGGAGCGAGAGACTTGTAGCAGATGCACCAGCCCAAATATGACAACAATACTCCATACATGGGCAAATGGTGGCCTTATAGAGGTACAGGATACTTTCGGGTGTTAGTAATTTTCTAGCACACTAGAGAGAACTTACCTTCTTCGCAGCGGTCTTGGCAATACTCTCAATGTAATTTTTCCAATTCCTGTTTCCTGTGAACGTTAGGCCATTCAATAATAATCTGCTGGAAACATTGTAAAAAGGACAAATTAAAAAAATATATAGTGGGTGTACCACTTGTACACATGAACCAAAAAAACATATTTCACATTTTCGGCTGTTCAAAGTAAAACACACTGGTCAAATTTTAACAATATTTATATGGTTGATAACAAAATAGCTCTAACTAAACATGTAAGAAAATTTTTTTAGAATCAGATTTTCCATTTAAAAATTCGATCTGGAATAAAAATCAACAAAAAAAAAACCCTGTTTACAGCCGTGCTGTCGCTGCTGCTTGTGAAGCTATTACTAATACTACAAGACAGTCTACACTCAAACTCAAAATGATTTTTTTGGGGGGGGTATCATGATTTTAAATTGCTAGCTATCACAAGAGAAAACAACATACAATTATAATTTTAATGGATAAAAACTAAAGATTGTTTTATTTAACACTGTGTCTGAAGAAAATTTTATTTCAAAATTTTTAATACTTGTCATGTTGAATTTTTTTTTTTTTTTTTAGCACAACAAAAAAACTAGTAGTCAAAAGTATTTTGGATACCCCAAACTATTAAGTAACATCTCTTCTGGTTAATTTCCAAATTTCATGACAAAATTCTTAATACAAATGCGGTACGAGCATTTACAAATCAGGGGGTCTTTACAAAAGTCTTTACAAAATCTTACCGAAAACACTTTTATGATGTTCAGGTTTTTATCACTTTATTTGCTTAAAACTCTAAAAATATATAATGAACATTTATTATTTATTAATTCATTTGAAAGTATATTCATTCCCATATAAAACGTTGCTATTTTGAAGACTTAGTGCTTTGGTTTGTAAAATATGACTATTTTAGTGAAAGCCCCTTGAAATCTGATTATCCAAAGCGTTTTATCGTCCATGTGTGTTGCTAGTTAAAGTGAGATTTACTCAATGGTGTCCTGGACGTTGATTAAATTTACTTTGGATACTGTTGGTTGACAGCCCTAAACTTTTTATCACATGAATTACATGGGCTTAAATTCTTTCTAATTTTTGTGGTAACATCTCAAATGTTATTTTTCACATTTTCACTATTGGGAAAATTTATGAAAAAGATGCCTTAAAATGGACTCCTTGTATGAGAGGGCCCTAGCATCAGAACCGATACTTTTTTATGTTAATTCTATTTTAAAAAGTAAGCAATAAACCAGGAACGGTTGTGTTGAAATTGTAAAATTGGCTAATACTCAGTGCAGGCAACTGGGCATATACTTTTTTTTGTCTTCCAAGCATTTTGTATTATCAATTGAACTCTACAAGATCTTCATAGCGCACAGACAAGTCAGTGTTGCGTCATATGGTCCCCTTTTACACAATCACAAATGCTTAGGTTGGTTTTGTTGACCCATCTAGCCATAGCAGCTTTTGATCACCCATTCTTGTTCTCAGATGGTTAGATCTCTACATAACCCATGATCTAGAAAGTAGGGGGGGGTATTCTCTAACCTAGTTCAGTCATAGTCGAGTTTCTCTTGTGATATTGCTAGACTGAACATGGCTGAGGAGGTTTTTTAGTATTGTATCATAGATTCATGTCTGAAGGAAATGGCATTCCTTAGTGGTAGCTGGAGGTGGGGGTACCACAGACCCTGCAAATCTTCTTTGGTCATTGAGCTCAACAATTCGGATCGTTTGAATTTCTAAATGAAAGATAAACAGTCATGATTATATTATTTAAATTTTATGACTAAAAATTGCAATCTAAATCAACTTAGTATTTTTTTTTCTTCTTTTTAAAGCTTAATACCTATTTTTAATTTAGTTCTAAAATTTTGTGGAATGGTTGCATTTTTTTAAAAAAAATTTTTCGGCCCCCCTCTCCCAATAAACTATGATGCATGATGTTTGTATTATTTCTTCACTTTTTAAATATCTTGTTGCAGCACTATATGGGCCTGGATGAAGCTGTCTATCGGAACATTGAAGCTTGCAAAGAAATTGCTAAAACAACCCGATCAGCTTATGGACCACATGGTATGAAAAATTTTATTTATACATTTTTTTTTATTTTTTTTTTTACTAACATTATTTACTCAGCATTATTGGAGTGTAGAACTATGGAAAAAAAAGTTACAGAATATATTAGGAGACATCTTATTACAGAATTTCCTCTGTTACCATCTCCAAGGGTTCTTGGATATGTCTTTAATCTGGTGGTAAGACTTCTATTGGAGAGTGTGGAGTTGCCCTTTAATAACCAAAGTTGATTTTGCTTCGATGGAATAAGAAATATTGAATCGACAAATGTTTTGATAAAGCTGATATTTTCTGGATAGTAATTTTTTTTTTCTTTCAGATACCTCTTGTGTAATTCAACATCAATTTGTTTACATTGCACCTTTTTGTTGGCTTCCTGTATTTTAGAATTATCTTATTTTAAGTGGATGTTGCAGTGTTTAACATAAATGCAACACTTTGGTCATTTTCAGGTCTATTGCTTGAAGTGGTCAGTCTTTTGTAGGCAGTTGAGAAAATGAATTTAATTTGAATTTTTACTGCTAAGTTGGATGAGAAAGAAAATCTAGTTATACTGAATCAACATATGAATTTATCAATCCACCTTCAAGGTACATGGGTTGGGGGGGGGTACCTTTTTTAAAAAAAAGTTTTTTTAAGTAAATTTGTAAAAAGCTAAAAATATTATTTGTATATAACAAGTATGCTTTTGTTTTTTCCTGTCTTGTTCAGGTCAGAATAAAATGATCATCAACCACATTGAACAACTGTTTGTCACAAACGATGCGGCTACAATTTTGAATGAACTTTGTGTAAGTATTTTGCATTTTCTATTGAGCATTTTTCAACCTCTTCTACAAATCGTTCAATCTCAATGCAAGTCATATAAATAAAAACATAAAACCAGAACCATAACTTTCAAGGAAGATTCATACTATCAGGTATTCTTTTCCAACATTAAGGGGGGGGGGGATCTACATTCCAACTTTCAAGAGGTTGAAATTTATTTACAGGAGACAAAACCTGACCTGTTGTTTCTTTACAAAACTGACATTGATGACTTCATGATTACAAGTTACTCAAACATAACTTCAAAACCCAACCCCCAAGATGGTCATGGAATCTGCGTCTATATCAGGAATGGTTTTCGATGTGGTTAGAA
Source organism: Euprymna scolopes (assembly GCF_053919585.1). NCBI lineage: Eukaryota > Metazoa > Mollusca > Cephalopoda > Sepiida > Sepiolidae > Euprymna > Euprymna scolopes. The sequence goes on along the minus strand of NC_136498.1, from coordinate 110,962,341 downwards.
CATTTCCTATGAAGACCCTGATTTGCCCATGATGCATTTGCTCCCAGCACGTTTCATCTTTGCCCTCTATTATCCCCTCACTGATGGGGTTACAGTTATTGAGCAAATCTGATAAAACTGACAAGATCCTGTTTCTTCCACCTCACCCCACCCCCTAGCAGTTGTGTCGTTGGTGATTTCAATGTTCAAAACATTGTAATCCACTCAAACAAAACTGATTATGAAAGATTTCGTCACAACCTTGCATGTGAGTTGTTGTAACCACTGCTTATGGACATTTCACAAGCCTTGATCTTTTTCTGACAACTTCCCTAAAGAGTGCATATCTACTGTCCTGTCTCTTCTGGAATCCTCCAACCACTCAGTCTCAGTTGTCTTAGCTACGGTCAAAGTTCAACAAGTACTTTTCCATCATAGTTCATCAATATTCTCAAGCCAATTAGGACAGCTTAAGATTTTTCAGACCTGCAATTCCTCTTGAATCTATCCCCAAAAATGAATGCGTCCTGTTATATATCTAAATGGTTTACCATTATTAGTTGGAGCTATAAAGTTCTCTGAATAACAGTAAAATATTCTAACAGATCAAACAGCAAGCTATAATATGCCTGTGAATATACCATGGATTTTGTCTACAGAAACCACTATTTTATTTTTTATCAACAAATTGGATCCTCTGAAACCAAAGCCTTTTTTTAAACTGCCAGAAACCACTGCAAAAGGCTCATAAAAAATACTAAAGAGTCGAGTGGCCAATCAATTAAATCTAATGTTCAATTAAAGGCTTGATGTGTTTTTTGGAGAATAACAAAGTCCTGAAAGAATGTAAGATCTTGATGCCAACAAGGCAACTTGATTCTGACAACATTCATAGTACTCAAAAACCATTGCAACCTAAAACAACTCTTGTCTTTACAAAGTTGTTAAATTATTGCTTCAAGCAGAAATGCTTCCCATCACCTAGGAAAATTTCATAGGTCTGCCAAGTATTTATAAATACCAGAGGTGATTTGTTAATAGTTCAAATAAGATCTTCCTTGCCTTGTAAAAAGAAGAAAAAGGAAATCAATGAATTTAATCTTTAGTGAGATATATATATATATATATATATATATATATACACACACACACAAATTGTAGCAATAGTGTTAAAACAAAAACTTAGAAAAGTGGGGAAATTCCTTTAGAATTATAACTACATTTTTAGGTTATTGCAAGCAAGCTCTAGTGAAACAGGGACATTTGTTCATCCTCCGTCAGGGTTGGTTGCATATTCTGAACCTTGAAACCGAAGAAAAAGAATTAAAAAGCATTTTTTCATAAGATTTTTAGTTTTTAATTTTTTTACAATAACGATAATTTTATGTTATCAGCAATAATTAAAAACGACAAAACAAATAGTGTCCTTAGATAACAATTCTCGTCAGCTGCAGTAAATATTCTAAAAAAAAAAATTTTTTTTTTTGTAAGGCAAATTTCTTATTCCAAAGAGGCAGGTAATCTTTCAAATTTTACTCATATTTGGAGAGAAAGACTTTGTAAATGGTTACTACTGTTGCTATTGTAATTCTGCAGTTCTATTGTTAGAAGGTGACGTGTGTGTGTGTGTGTCCCCACCCCCCAAAAAAACTTATTTTAGATTTTTCAAATGTTTCTATTGCGTGAATGGAACAATTCTGATCACCATCTTTATTCAGAAACTTTTAAGCATAATAAAATTGTTATAAAAATATTTGTATTTGCACATTAGAAAAGATTAGATTTAGAAAAAAATATTTTATTAAACTTTGAAATCTTACCTTTTTACACTATAACAAGTAGACACAGGGAGGTATACGAATGAATTGTTATCTACTTAGATCAAAAGCAACTTGGAGACGAGACTTACTGAGGATTGTTATCTGGAATCACCAAAACGTATTAAGCAAAATATTTAAAGAGTAAAAAATGATACTTGTTCTGATTGTTCAGTGTTTGTAATCTTTTCTTTTGACAGGTTCAGCATCCGGCCGCTAAGATGTTGGTTATGGCCAGCCAGCAACAAGAGCAAGAATGTGGCGATGGAACTAATGCTGTTTTGATTTTGGCTGGAGCACTCTTAGAACAGGCAGAGGAACTTCTTCGCATGGTTGGTCAACATCCTTTTTCACTTTTGTGTTTTTGTGTCCTTCCCCTCTTACTTGGTTATCTGAAGAAGTCTGTCGATGCAAATTGGTGAATAGGAGATGAGGTAGAAGATGTCATGCATGTCATTGTTTTTTTTGTTTTTTTTTTTTGTTGTTTTTTCACCTTACCTGTGTCAGCATAAAGTGAAAAGGTTTCAACCGAAACATGAACATGGAAATGCTCCACCTGCTTTCCCCAATTCCTAGTTCTTAACCTATGGCTTCTCTGTAATCTCCCTGACCATCTGCAGACTCGCCTTTTTCAAGAGTCGCAATTATCTGCGCATCAGAAGCCCTGATTTCGACCATAGTTATCAAAAATTCTCCATTGCTTCAATAGTGAAGATTTATTCCACATTCCACAAACGTATTGTCTCGTGATGTGAAAGCCTATATTCTTGGAATATTTAGATTTGTACCCAAAAACACTCCATATCGACTCCAACCTTTGCCAACACAAGCCTACAGTAGAGCTGTTAATATGAAACTAGCAGGATCTGTGGAAATTCCAAAGCGAACTCTTTCATATGTAATATATTGATGTTGGCATTCAGTGGATGTTCAGCATCAATGGAAATGCCCTGATATTATTGTAGCTCTTTTGTTAAAACTGCAGAAGTATTTATCTAAGGTAGCAGGGATGTCCGACATAGCCCGGTCATAAAATATATTGAAATATATTTTAATTTATGCAGATTTTGTATATATTGCTATAGAGTCAATGTTCTACCGATTCTTATGTATTATAAAGTTATGATTTCAAAAATAAAAAATATATCCCTATGACTTGGGTGCATCAGCTTGAATCTAAACCGAAACTTATAAGAATTCTTTGGGGAGGGAGGGGGTAAAAAAAATAAATTTGTAGTATGGCAGGAGAGGGGGTGGCAGTTTAGGTGGAGCAAAAAAAGTAATAGTAGGCAGGCAGGTTCGAACCCATGACGCGAAAGAGGAAAGGAAAGTGAAAAACAATGTGACGTCTTAGCCGATGTCTCCATAGCCAAACCGGGAGTGGAGAGTGTTGAAATTAAGCATAGTCCATCGGAAAGAAAACGATGACTTGCGAAAATGTCAACGAAAAATAAGCCCCCCCCCCCTAAAAACGTCCGAGTTTAGGGTAAAGAAATTTTCCCTTTTATATATATACTAGCAGCAGGGGTACCCAGCGATGCCCGGGTGTTTTGAGGTGAAAATAATAATAAAAAAGTTTTGGTAGGTGAGTATGAGGATCGAACTCGAACCCAAACCCGAACCCTTGAGGCAAAGTTGGATATTAAAGTGTGAAAAAAAAAAATGTGCGACGTTAACCATTGGGCCACCGTGACATACAACGGAGACACGTTTAAATTTCTTTATTTAACTATTAAAAACAGGTGTCCGCAATAAAAGTTAACTCTGCTGCTTCCATTTGATCTAATTAAGAAGGTCAAATAGAAGTCACGCAGTTAACTTTTGCTGCGAGGCAACGTTTGGGTTTGTTTACACAAATTTGACTGTTTTTCCCCCAACAGATGTTGGAGAGGGGGAAACGAGCTCCAGATTGAATAGCAATTGTCTGATATACAAGATTGATCAAAGCTGATTGCTTCTGGACGTTTCCCAGCGCGATGCCGAGAACAGGTTGTTAGCTTTTGAATTAGTTTTGCGTTTTATACGAAAAAGCCGAATCGACACGTGAGATGCCAAAATAGCAATAATTTTGTAAAGTCGCTGTAAATAAATCTATACGCTACATGTGTTCTCAAATCCTAGATATTATTATCTACGGCCTATATAAACAGTTCTAAGCAATAGTTTTGGTAGGTGAGTATGAGGATCGAACCCGAACCCTTGAGGCAAAGTCGGAAATTAAAGTGTGGAAAAAAAAAAAAAAAAGTGCAACGTTAACCATTGGGCCACCGCGAAATACTAGGGGAAACACGTTTGAATTTATTTAACTATTTAGAATTGGCAGGTGCACGTTGTAATGATTTAATGCGGTCAACTTTGACTGCGGGGTAATATTTCATTTACTGCGAGAACGCTTTTTTTTAAATTTTTATTTTCCCAAGATGTTGGGGGAGGGGGGAACCAGCTCCCCATAAAAAGGGGATTGTCCAAATTGAATAGCAATTGTCTGATATAAGGAAAATATTTCTACATTGATCAAATCTGATTGCTTTTGGACATTTCCGGCGATTGCGACCAGAAAAATACCGCCAGAATAGGGTCGCTTTTATTATATGAAAAAGCCTAATCCACATGCGGCGAGCAAAAAATGTTGAATATTTATCTTTTCAAGGTCGAGCAAATTAAATAGACAGGCGACCTCCGTTAACTCGTAGATATTATGATTTATATGTGATATAAAAAGTTTTAAGAAGTTGTGAGCCGACCGACCGCTTCTGAGAAAAAAGCCTTTTACAGACATACACAAAAAAGCGAACATACATACACACATTTTCGCTTTTATATATATAGATATAGAAAATGGCTGTTAATAAATTTTACATCTCTCTTTATCATGAATTTTTATTTTTTTAAGTTTAAAAAACTACTTGATCAATTTACATGATTTTTGACATATGACATCTTCATTCTGCGACGAGTATGTAAATAATAAAGTTTTTTTTTTTTTTTTAATGAAGTGTAATTTTAAATAAGCCCCAATTATTCTTTGTAGAATAAAAATAATTTCCTGTGATTTATTTTAAAGTTTGCCACTACTAAAATAACATGTCCGACCACACTTATTGAGTGCAGTGTTAAATACAATCACAATTCAGGGTTGTCGGATCAAAATGGCTAAAAGAGCGAATTAGTGAAAGCAGTTCTTTATTCTGGAGATAAAACTATCCAGTATAGCATATATAATAGTTTATAATGTCATTGAACCTGTTCTATTAACAAAGTTTCTTAGCATACCTCATGCTATTTTCAAAGTGTCAGCTTTTTTTCAAGTTGCAGTTGAATTTAAGAATACATTTTCCTCCAAAAGTAGCCCAATTCAAAGTTTTATACTTTGAAAATAAATTTAATCTAAGGGAGGTAACCTTTAACATTTTATATTATGTTAGTAATTAAAAAATGTTTTTTCTCTTTTCTTTCTTAGGGTTTATCTATTCCTGAAGTGATTGAAGGCTATGAATCTGCTTGTAATAAAGCACTAGAAATTCTTCCTGGTGAGTTTTTTTTTTTTTTAAACATTTAGTGGTTCAGCATGAACACACACAATACAAATTCTTTGATAATTCTTTTTTTTTTTTTTTTTTTTTTTTTTTGTGTGTGTTAGGATAAAAATATTGATTTTTATTTTTTTAATCCTCCAAAAGCTGTACTTATTACTTTGAACCATTCTATTTTAAAATTATCAAAAAACAGTCTAATTCAGACTTTAAAGAAACAACACTGGGGTGGGATGCTACTGTGTGTAAAAAATGTGTATATTTTGTGCCATGTCTTATTTTATGGAGAAGAAAAACAAAACATTAAAGTATTCATGAGATTTAACTCCAAGCGTTTTGAAAGATGTTTGATCAATTTTATTACAAAACTGACTTTAAAAAAAAAAAAATCATTTAATGAATTATCCTCTTAAAAATGTAATTATTTTCTTAGAAGCTGCAAACTGAATGGTCAGTGAGCAAAAATAAAGACTTCCATGCAATGCTGGATAAATATAATGAATATATCATAAAATGTATAAATTGCTTTATTTGAAAGTAATTAAATATGATTCAGGTTTCTATTAATTCTGACTGCCTTTCAAAAATGTCTGTTACTTTTATATAATTGTAGATAAAATTTATAAACTCTGTTCATTTGTTAGATTGAGAAATCATATTTTAAATTACAAGTTTGATATCATAAAAGGATTTTTAATGGTCTTGGCTTCAGAAGAATAGATTGAACAGAAATGAAGAATATTTGAGTTGGATTCCCCAACAGAATTTTTATTGATTGATATTCAACTTGCTGATCTGTTCTTTTCACAAATTTACAATATAAATTTTTTTTTTTTTTTTTTTAAGCCCCTGTGTTATCAATTAATCTTTTTATGAATACACTTCATAGATTTAATTTAAAATTTAATTTTCTGTTGTGCAATAATTTTAGTTCTTATGAAATTGTGAACTTGGCTAAATAATTTAATGTCAATCATACATTTTATTAAATTCCCCTTAAATTAAAAATTCTTTATTCATAAGTGTATATTTTTTAGAATATGGAGGGGGTACTGTTTATTAATGTTTCTCTGCATAAAACCTGAAATAAGATTCTGTAACTTTTAATAAATATTTATGCATGTTCCTTTTTAACTCCTTTAAACTGAACATCATAACTGAGAAATTCCAAACTCTTAGCAAATTGATTAGTATTTGCCATCTCTACCATCATAACTGTTTAACTAGAAATATATTTTCATACTTTTTATAAGCTTATTTTTATAAATCCATGAACACCTTTTTTCTCTCTCTCTCTCTCTCTCTCGGATTAAATTGAAATTTTTTCGTTTCGGATTTTTGTTTTTCCTCTTACCCTTTTTTTTTCCTTAGAAAACTGTTAGGTGCTGCTTAATTATTTATATTGAATTATATCCATTATTTTAATAAAATGAAGTTTTAATTTTCACGAATGAAAAAATGTTATTCTTTATTGTGGCATCTTTTTATGATTATGCCTAAATAGAGAAAAGTGAAAGGCATTGACAATAGGTTCAGACTTGGAGAGAAATTAATTGTGCATTTTTTTTTTTTTTCTTATTGTTTTATTCTACAGTTTATTTGAAATTTTAAAAACTAACATATATATATATATATATATATATATATATATATGAAAGGTATGTAATATATTTAATTTAAAAAGTAGTTAAAAATTGAATTCAATGAAGCTAATAAAACTTTTTTTATATTCTAAATTAAGTTTAATACTTCAAAATTTTTCAGTTTCTTGCTTTTAATTTTACAAGTTTTTTTTAACGTTTTCATACCACCCAAATATACATGTCTAAATTTATTTGTCTCTGTTTATATTTTATTTAGGGGGAATGTTAGCCAATTTTTGAAAAGGGTAATCAAATTATTTTCTGATAAAAATCTACTAAAATAGCATGTGGACTGTTTTGACCACAGATTTTAAGTATTCTAAATTTAATACTGCAGCTAATTTTTTTTTTTTTTTTTTCGACAAAATTAATTGAAGATAGATTTGCCATTAAAAAGAAGAAAATGTCTCTAAATAGATTTTACTTTCAATCAAATCCATAGAATGTGAAAATCGACTGAAAAATTGATAAATTCATCACAAGCATTGTAATGTGAAAAGATTTGAGCTGAAGAAAAGATTAAATAAGTTAAAGCATCTATGTTTCTTTGTTAAACATTTTGGAATAATTAACTCATTGAAAATAGTGCATGATAGCTTAATGTTTTGAATTTGAAAATTATTTTGTTGAACAGAAATGATGAATGTTTGAGTTGGATTCCCCAACAGAATATTTTTTGATTGACATTCAACTTGCTGATCTGTTCTTGTACAATATTTCTTCAGAGATCATTCTTCATACAAGGATATTTTTTTCTTTTCGATTAGAAAATATTTGATTGCCTTTAATTTTATTGAAAATTCATTAAATATTTCTTTACGGAGATTACAAATGTATGAAGAAAATACACCTGAAGAAAGTTGGAGGTTACATCGACCGAAACGTGAAATCACACTCAAGATTAGAACGGTAGTCCAATGAATCCAAATAATACGAATAACCAATTCTCATCTCTAAATTAAGAAACGTTCTTCTCTTTTCACTTTAGTTAATTTCAATTGAAAATTTAATTTAAACTGATTTTCTGCTATTTCATTGCTGAGAACAATTTCTGTGAGATTTATTTGCTTAACATTGGTTCGTGTTTTTAAAAAGAAAATTTTTAATCATTCAAGAATTTTAATATTTAATCCTGATTAATATTTTATTAGTCATTAATAGTTTTCCATATTCAATTACATTGGCTATTACTCTTCCTCACCTGACCTACATTTGACTATGGTGGGGTTACAGGTGTGGTTTATGTGTAAAAAAAAAATTGTTTTCTAGTGTAAGTTAAATCAAACTAACTGTACCTACCCCAGCATTGCCTGACTTTTTTTCTTTTCTTTAAGTTAATCAGTATGCCACACTTGGTGATGTAGTTGCCAGTTTGAAAAGATTTTAATGCTTTAAAATATTTTAAACAAAAATTATGAATATTTGAGTTGTATTCGCCAACTGAGCTGTCCTTGTACAAGTGTGTCTACTTAGTGGTTCTGTTAAATCATACTAACTGTACCTACCCAGCATTGTCTGACTTTCTTTTTTTTTTTTTTTTTTTTGCCTTGGGTGTGTGATTTTGGGTACTTGTACAGTTTAGTCAAGACATTAAAAAAAATGAAAATATTGAGAAAAAAAAAGGTTATATTGTACATAACTGTTTTGGACTGAAGATCTCAAAAAAAAAAAAAGAGTAGGTTTTTTCGTTTTTTTTTTGTTTTTTTTTACAGCGGAAAAACATGCGCATTGAAGTCAGCCATTATAGAAATTTGTTTAACACGCGATGGGGAGATAGTTCCATGTAAAGCGTCGATACTCCCTCCCCATCTTTAATTCTAACTTTTCTTTCTAAAAATCGAACCTTTTGCTCGGTATCATAACAAATTGTTTTTTCGCTGTAAAAAAAAAAAATAGTTGATGAAATTAAGTGAATAATTTTTTTTTTTTTTTTTTCAGAGAATTTTGTTCCATAACAGATACGTCCAATATAACTTATTTTCGATATTTTCATTTTTAATGTCTTTACTAAACTGTACAAGTACCGTGATTAGTATTTTTATAGAAATTTTAAAGTTAATTATTCCAATATTAATTGATCACTAGATCATTAATTGAACTAAATTATGAAACTAAATCTATCGATTAAAAAAAGATTAAAATTTTATTTATTTTTTTTTACATAAGTGTATATAAAAAGCTTCCAAAGCGAGTTTTAATGATTTATTATTCAACAGTTTAAAGGTTTTTCAAATTCCTTAGATTCTAAAAGAAATTTCTTTTATAACTATTTGCAAGATTAAAATGGTTGACTTATGAGACCAAAATGCATTCTGGTAAATTTATTTCATAATATATATTTTTTTTTTTAATTTGACATTTTAGTTTATTGCGAGGTAACATAGATACAAAATAATTTTCAAACACACTATATTATTATAAAAACTTTCTTGAATTGTAATCCTCTGAGGTTTCTGCAAGCAACCATTTTTGCAAATTGTGTGAATAATGACATGATTTTTACTTAAAAAGAAGTAGCTTTAAACAAAGACTTTTTTTTTTTTTTTTTGTGAAACTTTTCTTGGTCCAATTTTTATTTCTATCTTAGATATTTTGTTGAACAGAAATGATGAATGTTTGTGTTGGATTCCCCAACAGAATATTTCTTGATTGACATTCAACATACTGATCTGTTCTCTTACTTTTTTTTTTTTTTTTTTTTGTAGTACTAAATTTATTATTTGTTTATGTATAAAAAAACAAAAGTCTGTTGAAACTAAGAATTTCTTTAAACTGATTTTCTTCGGTTTTTAAACATTAACTTGCAATAAATTTTTACAAATTCTAGTGTAATACTTTTACAAATCTAAATTGTTTTTATTTCTTTCAGACTTGAAAGAAAAAAATTCACTTCCAAAGAATAAAATGTTTCATGTTTGTGGTTTTTTTTTTTTTTCTGTCCCGATTCTGTTTGCTTTGTAAACATATCAGTCCCTGTTATTAAATAGATCTGTCCATTAATTTGGTTTGTTAGAATGAGCAAAGTCAGTAAATATTCTCTCCTTAACAATCCTGTTTTTAGTTTTGAAATAATTTACCTATAAAAAAAATGAAAAATTATTTCATTGAACAGAACTGATGAATATTGAAGTTGGATTCCCCAACAGATTTTTTTATTGATCGACATTCAACTTACTGATCTGTTCTTTTTACAAATCCGCAAAAACTTTTAGTGCTTATGCACTTATGTTACCGCACTATTTTTAAAATTGAATTTTTAAGTTAAATTTAATTTTTAGGATATTTTTGTTTATTAAAATGTTAGGTGAAAATAAAAATAGTTAAGAAACACCCTTCAGCGCTGCAACATAAGTGCATAAGTACCAAACTTTTTTTTATATCTTAAATTTTCTGACAACTCTTTCATCATTCAATTTAAATTTTTGATTTGGTGATGTATTAGTGCATCTTTTTCGCATCAGATGTGCATTTTGGCAGTTCATGGTGAATTTCGTCATATATGTAAAAACTCATCCGAAAACAGTCATAAAATTGAAGTGAACCTTTCCATGAAATTATTCTTATTAAAAAAAAAGATTTACCCAGAACAGTCACGCTTGGGATTTTTAGCAATTATAATCAACCAAATTGGTCAATTAGATGTTTAAGCACTATCTAAATCAATTTTTGTTTCTTACAACCTGCATTATATGCAGACACAACTAACTAGGATTACTCTCACACCTCCCTCTAAAATGAACTAATTGGTTATTCACAGCTGACCATCTGAAGGTCATTCCCTAGTGTGCTACTAGGAGAGTTATTAAATGGTGATGGTTGCTTTACATCACAAGTTTTGACGTTTATATTTCGGTGATTAATTCAAAATATAAATTGATTTAATTTGATCTGCCCCCCCCCCCTTCCCCTCCCGTTTAAAAAAATAATTTTTATTAGATTTCATTCAGAGTAGAATTGTTAAGATTCCTTTTTTTGGTAATTCTTTTTCTATTGTCTAATTTACTGAATTTAATGAAGAACAGATCTTAATACTTAAAAAAAAAAAAAAAAAAAATTTAATGTGTGACTTTAAATGATTTTTATTGACTTTTGAAAACTATTAATAGGAAATAATTGTCCAGCATTATCAATTCTATCATACCCCTTTTACAAAATCAGTTAATGTTTGTTTGAAAAAGTTTTTATGGTATAACATGCAAAGAATTTTAGTAATACATGTATGTGGGTTGGGGCTACATCCAATAATCTAAATTCTATCTTTCAAAGCCATGCATTATATTATATGTATTTCACATATTGTCATAAATAGCAGACGACCTACAAACTCAATATTTTAAGAAAAATCTATTTCTATTCAATTTCTGTAAAATGAAATTGTACCCCATTCAGATGAATTTTACAACAGTAACCTTTTTCAATAATCGCAAGAAGCACCAAATAATATTTCACCTGTTCAAGATTTTCTTTATTTAATGTACACATATTACTTAAGACCAGATGGACAACTGGTTTTAAATTAACCTGTCTTGAGACAAAACTTTGGGTTTTATGTACAGGGTTCAGTTTAAAATAAATATCCACAATGAAGAAGCTAATGTAGCCCAAAGAGGCTTCAAATTTTAAAGAATTGATTTGTATTTTGTTGAACAGAAATGATGAATATTTGAGTTGGATTCCCCAACAGAATATTTCTTGTTGACATTCAGCTTGCTGATTTGTTCTTCAAATATAACAAATTAAGTGTTTATGATAATTAAAAAATAAATTTTAAAAATTCTAGAATTAAAAACTGTCTTTACACATGGTCAAATTAATCAGTAAGCTGCAAAATTCTATTAGAAGTTAAAATATAAGAATATATGCAGATAAACAGAACCCCCTGAGAGCTTTGTTAAACCCCAAATAAATTAAATGCTGTTATCAAAAAATAAAATCCTAAAATTTAATACTGCAGCTAATTTTTTTTTCTACAAAATTAATTGAAGATAGATTTGCCATTAAAAAAGGAAATGTCTCTAAATAGATTTTACTTTCAATCAAATCCATAGAATGTGAAAATCAACTGAATAATTTATAAATATATCACAAGCATTGTAATGTGAAAAGATTTAAGCTGAAGAAAAGATTAAATAAGTTAGCATCTATGTTTCTTTGTTAAACATTTTGGAATAATTAACTCATTGAAAATAGTGCATGATAACTTAATGTTTTGAATTTGAAAATTATTTTGTTGAACAGAAATGATGAATGTTTGAGTTGGATTCCCCAACAGAATATTTTTTGATTGACATTCAACTTGCTGATCTGTTCTTGTACAATATTTCTTCAGAGATCATTCTTCATACAAGGATATTTTTTTTCTTTTCGATTAGAAAATATTTGATTGCCTTTAATTTTATTGAGAATTCATTAAATATTTCTTTACGGAGATTACAAATGTATGAAGAAAATACACCTGAAGAAAGTTGGAGGTTACATCGACCGAAACGTGAAATCACACTCAAGATTAGAACGGTAGTCCAATGAATCCAAATAATACGAATAACCAATTCTCATCTCTAAATTAAGAAACTTTCTTCTCTTTTCACTTTTTAATCTCAATTGAAAATTTAATTTAAACTGATTTTCTGCTATTTCATTGCTGAGAACAATTTCTGTGAGATTTATTTGCTTAACATTGGTTCGTGTTTGTAAAAAGAAAATTTTTATTTTAAATCATTCAAATATTTTATTTTTTATTAGTCATTAATAGTTTTCCATATTCAATTACATTGGCTATTACTCTTTCTCGCCTGACGTACATTTGACTATGGTGGGGTAACAGGTGTGGTTTATGTGTAAAAAAAAAAAAAAAAAAAGTTTTCTAGTGTAAGTTAATCAGTATGCCATACTTGGTGATGTAGTTGCAAGTTTGAAAAGATTTAATGCTTTAAAATCTTCTAAACAAAAATTATGAATATTTGAGTTGTATTCAACAACTGATCTGTCCTTGTACAAGTGTGTCGATTTAGAAGTTCTGTTAAATCATACTAACTGTACCTACCCAGCATTGTCTGACTTTCTTTTTTTTTGCCTGTGTATGATTTGTTTTTTAATAGGATTTTTTAAAGTTAATTATTCCAATATCAATTGGTCACTACATCATTAATTGAACAAAATTGTTATGCAACTAAATCTATCGGTTAAAATAAATTTTAATCTCTATTTTTTTACATAAGTGTATATAAAAAAACTTCCAAGGCCAGTTCTAATGATTTATTATTCAAGTTTAAAGGCTTTTCAAATTCCTTAGATTCTAAAAGAAATTTCTTTTATAACTATTTGCAAGATTAAAATGGTTGACTTATGAAACCAAAATGCATTCTGGTAAATTTATTTCATTTGTTTTTATTTTAAATTTGAAAAACGTTTTAGTTTATTGCGAAGTAACCTAGATACAAATTATTTTTCAAACAATTTCACTATATTAATATAAAAACACTATCAGTCAAGGCTTTCTTGAATTGTAATCCTCTGAGGTTTCTGCAAGCAAAACATTTTCACAAATTTTGTGAATAATGACATGATTTTTACTTAAAAAGAAGTAGCTTTAAACAAAGACTTAATTTTTTTTTTTTTTTTTTTTTTTTTTTTTTTTTTTTTTTTTTGTGGAACTTTTCTTGGTCTAATTTTTATTTCTATCTTAGATATTTTGTTGAACAGAAATGATGAATGTTTGTGTTGGATTCCCCAACAGAATATTTCTTGATTGACATTCAACATACTGATCTGTTCTCTTTTTTTTTTTTTTTTTTTTTTTTTTTTGTAGTACTAAATTTATTATTTGTTTATGTATAAAAAAACAAAAATCTGTTGAAACTAAGAATTTCTTTAAACTGATTTTCTTCGGTTTTTAAACATTTGCTTGCAATACATTTTTATAAATTCTAGTGTAATACTTCTAGAAATCTAAATTGTTTTTATTTCTTTCAGACTTGAAAGAAAAAAATTCACTTCCAAAGAATAAAATGTTTCATGTTTGTGGTTTTTTTTTTTTTTCTGTCCCGATTCTGTTTGCTTTGTAAACATATCAATGCCTGTTATTAAATAGATCTGTCCATTAATTTGGTTTGTTAGAATGTGCAAAGTCAGTAAATATTCTCTCCTTAACAATCGTGTTTTTAGTTAAAGTAATTTACCTATAAAAAATGATGAAATAAAATGAAAAATCATTTCATTGAACAGAAATGATGAATATTGAAGTTGGATTCCCCAACAGATTTTTTTATTGATCGACATTCAACTTACTGATCTGTTCTTTTTACAAATCCGCAAAAACTTTTAGTGCTTATGCACTTCTGTTACCGCGCTATTGTTTTTAATAGAATTTTCAAGTTAAATTTAATTTTTAGGATTTTTGTTTATTAAAATGTTTGTCGAAAAAAAAATTTTTTTCTTACAACCTGCATTATATGCAGACACAACTAACTAGGATTACTCTCACACCTCCCTCTAAAATGAACTAATTGGTTATTCACAGCTGACCATCTGAAGGTCATTCGCTAGTGTGCTACTAGGAGAGTTATTAAATGGTGATGGTTGCTTTACATCACAAGTTTTGAAGTTTATATTTCGGTGATTAATTCAAAATATAAATTGATTTAATTTGATCTGCCCCCCCCCTTCCCCTCCCGTTTAAAAAAATAATTTTTATTAGATTTCATTCAGAGTAGAATTGTTAAGATTCCTTTTTTTGGTAATTCTTTTTCTATTGTCTAATTTACTGAATTTAATGAAGAACAGATCTTAATACTTAAAAAAAAAAAAAAAAAAAAATTTAATGTGTGACTTTAAATGATTTTTATTGACTTTTGAAAACTATTAATAGGAAATAATTGTCCAGCATTATCAATTCTATCATACCCCTTTTACAAAATCAGTTAATGTTTGTTTGAAAAAGTTTTTATGGTATAACATGCAAAGAATTTTAGTAATACATGTATGTGGGTTGGGGCTACATCCAATAATCTAAATTCTATCTTTCAAAGCCATGCATTATATTATATGTATTTCACATATTGTCATAAACAGCAGACAACCTACAAACCTTATATTTTAAGAAAAATCTATTTATTCAATTTCTGTCAAATGAAATTGTATTCTACTCGGATGAATTTTACAACGGTAACATTTTTCAGTCGACAAAATGATAGAAGCAGCAATGTATTCCATTAATTAATATTAAGCTGTTATTTATCATATACTTGGGGGGGGGGTACCTGGCATTGTCCAGGTGTTTGGAGGTGTGTGTATGTGTTTGTTAGATCAAAACAACTCTTGTTTTTTAACGTTGGCCGGGTGTTTGGAGGTGTAAAAGAAAAAAGGTAGGCTCGAACTCGAAGCCTTGACGAAAAGGTGGAAACGAAAGAGAAAAAAAACCCAGACACGTAACCGTCTCGGCTACGAGTGGAGGGAAGTGAAAGCTGTGTTAATTTATTGTTTATAAAATGAAATTAACAGGTGCGTGATGTTTGACCCCGACTCGATTTGCACTGCAAGCCAGTTTCTGTTCCCCCCCGCCCCATCATTCGCTTTTTTATACTGAAAAGCGAAAGAAACTCGAGATCGAAAAATCTGGAAAAAATAGTGCATGAAAGTCGGGCAAATTAAATACATACGCGAACCCCGTTCGTTAACTCGTACTTATTATCATTTAGACAGCATATAAAGTTTTAAGGAATGAGCCGACCGAGAAGCCTGGCGAAAAGTCTTCTGCAGACATACAGAAAAAGTGCACACACACACATACATACATACACACACACATACATTTTCGTTTTTATATATATAGATTTCTTCTATACAAGATTTTCTTTGTTTAATGTACACATATTGCTTAAGACCAGATGGACAACTGGTTTTAAATTAACCTGTCTTGAGATAAAACTTTGGGTTTTATTTACAGGGTTTAGTTTAAAATAAATATCCACAATGAAGAAGCTAATGTAGCCCAAAGAGGCTTCAAATTTTAAAGAATTGATTTGTATTTTGTTGAACAGAAATGATGAATATTTGAGTTGGATTCCCCAACAGAATATTTCTTGTTGACATTCAGCTTGCTGATTTGTTCTTCAAATATAGCAAATTAAGTGTTTATGATAATTAAAAAAATAAATTTTTTAAATTCTAGAATTAAAAACTGTATTTACACAAGGTCAAATTAATCAGGAAATTCTATTAGAAGTTAAAATATAAGAATATATATTGATAAACAGAACCCCTGAAAGCTTTGTTAAACTCCAAATGAATTATGTGCTGTCTAAAGTTTGATGAATGCTGTTATCAAAAAAATAAAATAACTATAAGAAAAGGTTATGTCACTTAAATACCTACTACTGCAACTTGTCATATACACAAGCAGACTCAAGCTGTTTACATCATAAGTCATCGTTTGGTTGATTTTCTGAAAACTAGAATTAATCTATGCAAGTTCTACACTCATTCTCAAGATAGACTTTTCTAATTAGTCAGGTTATTCAAGGTTTTAATTTTCTCTCGGAATTTTAAAGAAAATGAAACCAAATTTTTATATGCCAGTTATAATTTTTTTTTTTTTTTTTTTTTTTTTCTTCCAGATTTGGTTGTTGGTCAAGTGAAAGATTTACGAAACAAAGATGAGGTGAAAAAGATCATCCGATCAACGGTGATGAGCAAACAGTTCGGTTCTGAAGATTTTGTTGCTGAATTGATTACAGATGCTTGCAGTAAGTAAAAATTGAAAGAACATAAAATTACTTGTCAAATAAACTTGATTCGTAAAATTAAAAAAAAAGAGGGAAAAAAAAAAACGTAAATTAGTATGAATTGGAATGATGTAGCTTTTTTTGACCGGCTCGATTCTGTGTTGGCATTAGCTTCCCTGATTTTTTTTGAAATCTGATGCATATAGAGGAAGTACATGAAGGTTGCCAACATCCATAAAGTGGTGCTATGAAATTGGCTGGATTTCAACTTGACATCCTCTTGTTGTCAGTGCACATCAGTGTCCACTTTGCCATTATCATCTCTGAATTATTTAGTAATTTATTTAAAATCATTAATTAAAAATGTTAAAAATTAATTTAATTTAAAAAATAAGTTAAAATAAATATTCTGAGAATGTCTTTACGTAAATAAAGCTGGTGCATTTCTCGCTGTTAACAAACAGTGGCTGCTTTGGAATTCGAGTGGAAATAGACGTCAAGGTTTTAGTAGAGATCTGGATCGTGTTCTCCCTCCCTAGTCTTTCCATCTTCCTTGACCTCTCATAGACATTTTATTTGGTATCAGCACTTTTAATGGAAATTTTATTGTTACATTCAACGAATTTTATCCCGTTGCGCGAGACTAAGAGTTCTAAAAGAAATTTAATCAAAAAAAAAAAAAAAAGAGACCAAAGTAAACTGGTATAAAATTTAATCAAAAAGAAAAATAGAAAAGGAAATGTATAGTTCGACTGGGCTGCCAAATCAGTCCCTCTGGCGGTTCTTAAGAACTCTTTAAACAATTATACTTTTACAAAAAAAAAAATTTGGCGTAGTTGAAACACGTCAACACTTCTTACCCTTTTGTTGTGTTATTCAATGCAGAATTGAGATGCATAAATCATTATCAGTTTCCAATTGAGTTCATCTGACTTCTCACCACTAGAAATAAATCGATGGAGGATCCGTTACCAAAATTTTTCTTTTACTTTGCTTTTTTTTTCACGGCATATCAACCCTTTCTTGGGTTATTTAACATCGAATTAATATTTATCCGGAAATAACGTATAGATACTATTTTATCGAATAAAATAGTAATTCCAACTGTTGTCATGGGAAATTGAAAACAGACTTTGTTTTGCTTGTTTCTTGAATTTGTAATTTTATCTGATTTCGATTCCGTTCAGGATTTGTTTGGGAAATTTAATAATCTCGATGGTTATTATTACTTTCTTCTTGTATTTCAAACGTCACAACACCGCTCTGGTATAATTCAAAGGTTGCAAAACTGCTCTGTTTCTTTCAGTTCATCGCAACACCGCTTTTGTGTAATTCAATTCGACGCAACACCGCTCTGGTGCTTTCAAAGACTAATACCGCTCTGGTGCTTTTTAGTTCCAACGCCGCTCTGGTTCTTTTAGTATCCTGCCAGTTTCTGGTGTTTTTTTTTGTTTTTCTTCTTCCCCAGTTTCTGTTGGTTTCACTCTTTTTAAAATGGCGCGCTCAATGTTTTAGCCAATCGAATCCCGCGTGACACAGCAAGAAGTATTAGCACCAGATACACCGAGAGAGGGGGAGAAAGAGAGAAGAAAATACACCAATTAGAGGGGGAAAGGAAGGGGATGGAGAGAGTAGAAAGACACTAATAGCAGGGAAAAAAGGAAGGGGAGGTAAATAGAAAAAAAGGAAAATAATATTTCTACACTTTGGAAGTGGGGACCAAATTATGGTATTTCTGGCAGTTTCAAATACTTTGAATTCGTATTATATACTTGATTTTTTTTTTCTATTTCAAGTTAGCTATTGTTGGTCATCATTAACTTCTTATATGGATTGTTTTCCGTACTCAAGGATTTTCCTTGTTTTAATCAGCATCATGTGCTGTACGATGCCCATCCTATTGTTGTTGTTGTTGTATTATGTGAATATAAAGAAAGATTTGTACAAAACTTGCATTATTTTTTTTTTTTATTTATTTTTTTTTTCTTCCCAGCTGGAATTCTTACTCAAAAGAATGTCTTCAATGTTGATAATGTCAGAGTTTGCAAAATTTTGGTGAGTTATTTATTATTTTAAGTATAAATCTTCTATCAAAAATGACTTGGGAGTGGGATGTTGATTAAAAAAAAATCTCATTAAGTGAGGATTTTATTTTTTTTTGCCAAATTCGTTTTTCACAGATTTGTTTTATTCTTCTAAACTATTTAAAAGGTTTTGCCTGACAATTTTTTATATTTTTTATTTTTCTCCACTAAATTTTGTTTGATAAAGTATAGATATATGTAAACATACATATTGGTCTTTACCTGGCAAATATACTCTGTGAACCAAGTGCAAAAAAAGATTCAAACAATTGCACTTAAAGGGATGGTTGGACTCTAAAAAAAATCTCTCAGTTGGAATATCTGAGTTAGCGGGTGAATGTTTGCCATCCAGTAGGATGCCCTATCCTCAGTTTAAACAAATTTAGAATTTTTTTTTTTTTTTTGGGGGGGGGGGGGGTCCTTGTTTCTTCCCCCCCCCCCTCGATTAATTGTTTAATTTGATGTCAGATTTAGCAATTCTTATTTGTTTTTACTGTTTGAATGATCTTACTGCAATCATGATAAATATTAAACTTTTTTTAATATTCCAAATTTTCATTTTAATCACAAACGGATATAACAACACTGATAGTTCCATCCACATTCCAGGTTAAGTAGTGAAACCTTGGATCCTGTCAGATTGACCACACTTCATCTGACATTCCATCTCATCTAATTGCAACTCGCACAACTTTGTGTGAAGTGTAGTGCAATGAGAAACTAGTCTTGTGTGTCTTTTAGACAACAGATGCTCCATGAGAAAGTTATACTTAAAATTAGCAAAATGTTCAACTACACTTGTTAGTTACTCAAGTTCAGTAAGAGAGAAATAAATACCCATCCCAAATATGACAAAAATGTCTGATCATTTTGTCTTTATAAATTAGTTAAATTTACTATGGTTATATAATAAAATTTCAGGAATTTCTTTTATGGATCCTCGTCAAGAGAATTTCATCAGTAGATGAGTATGATGGTAGCCTGCATTGTTTTTATTTAATATACGATTTTTCCAATGTTTCTGTAGTAGTTGTTTGATCACTGGAAACGAGAGAATGGATTACATGATTGCTTACGTTAGTTTTTACTGTGGAGAGAGAAGCCTTTATCCAACTTGGTTGCTATTCATCTTTACGTCTGCACATTAATCAGTGGAGATTCTTTTGGTATGGTTGGACTCTGCAACCTGTGTAGCAAAATTTGAACATAAGTCAAAGTAAATACTCTGAGAATGTATTCCATGTCTTTACGTAAACAAAGCTGGTGCATTTCTCGCTGTTAACAAACAGTGGCTGCTTTGGAATGCTTTACAACGGTAACATTTTTCAGTCGACAAAATGATAGCAGCAGCAATGTATTCCATGAATTAATATTAAGCTGTTATTTATCATATACTTCGGGGGGGGGGGTACCCGGCATTGTCCATGTGTTTGGAGGTGTGTGTATGTGTTGGGGGGGGGGTAGATCAACATGGGAGTGTTATAATAATGTTAAACATAATTTTTTTCACATTAACACATTAACGTGTGCGTGTAGGAGGAGGAGTGGGGCACCAAAGATGTAGCTGACACATACAGGAAATTGTATTTTGACCAGACGTTGATGTGTCAAAATAACTTGTCTGATTTTCTTATGTTTTGACGTTTCGGATGCTCTTTCTGACACGTTTGCTTCTCCAACTTAGAGAGATGGAGTGAAATCCTCTGCTCTAGAACGTTATAGTAAAGACTAATTTATGTTTATTTGTATATCTATACTTCTATGAATTATTTTTTGTATTGATATATTAAAAAAAAAACTTTTTTTTTTCTATTTATTTAAAAAGAAAATACAACTTTGTTATATATGGATCCTGAAATTCCATTCATCTGCAAAATATCTAGCTAATTTGCATATTCTTTTAAACATTCATTTTAATTAATTCCAAATTAGTTTTTTTTTTTTACTTTTAAATCATTACTATATATTGGGTCCAATATAATAAAATAATATAAATACAAAATCTGCATTAATCAAAATATCATATTTAAGCGTATTTTACGACTGAGCAATGCCAGGCAGCCTACTAGTTTGTTAATAAAAATATATCTACCCTGTCACACAAAATTTATCAAATTTTAAAATTTAAAAAAAAAAAAAAAAAAATCCAGTCTGTATTTATTTCAGAAGAAACCCTGTAATTCCAATAATGGTTATAAACCACCTCCTTTTTTTTTTTCTCTCCCTCTCTCAAGGGTTCGGGTTTGCTGAATTCCACTGTACTTCAAGGAATGGTGTTTAAACGTTCAGTTGAAGGTTCCGTTGGCAAATCAGATAAGAGCAATATTGCTATTTTCTCTTGCCCCTTAGACTCACTACAAACAGAAACTAAGGTAAGTTTTACATGCATATGTTGTATATATATATATACTAGTGTTATGAATAACCGTTTTTCTATTTTACTACTTTTCATCTAAAAAAAAATGGGTGGGAGTGAAAGTGGTTTTGTAATTGAAACTAATCTGCATTTGAAAAAATTGAGCTAATAAAACATGGTCCTAAAAGAACATTTGTGAGTGTTTTATAAAATTAGGTTGTTTAATGTTTAAATTTTTTATGTTTTTTGTACTGTGATACTATAGACTGTCTTCGCGCCTTCAGCTAAAACTAAATAAATAATTTGTAATATAAAAAAAATAAAGTAAGCTAAGTGGGTGACAATGGAGAGGTCAACAAACGTATTATGCTCCTTAGACCGGATGGCGCCCTGGTTATTGATGGCCTGTTTTTTTTTTGGGGGGGGGGGTGTAGTCGGATGGTGTCTGGCTAAGAATAGCAGATATAATGAGATGATTGATTAGATCAGTCTGAAAATTCAGCTCGGGGGAGATTATGGTAGACCTGGCGAGTTAGTTTGAGATGATGTGCCAGATCAGATCGAGCTGACGAGTAGATGACCTTGAGTAGACAATGACTTGTCTTATGCAAATGATCTTGGTTCTTATGAATTTGAAAGACTGAAGCTTAATTCAGATATGAACTCTAGAAGTGGGGTTCTAATGACAGGCATGCATATACACCCATTAGCAATGTATGTATCTGTATTTTTATTATATTAGTTTGCTTTTGACGCCACTTATTAATCTGTGCGCATGTCATTGGTGGTCGCTAATACAAGAGATGACACAGAAGACGAAGAGTAAGGTAAAGCCATTGCACAAACGATGTCTTGTTTCCAATTGCATCACCAGACAAAAACAAACCTCTACAACACGATTGAACTGTATAAAATCTCATGTGGTATCCAATGGTGATGCTATTTTTTTTTGGGGGGGGGGGGTGATACAATAGATTTAGGCTTATCATTTATATCTAAAGTGTCACAATTTCCTGATTGGCAGGAACCTTATTTCATGCAATTTAGTTTTCCTCTAAAAGTTAATATAAAAATGCTGTAAAAAAAATATATATTATCTGAGTAGGGAATTCTGATCCAATGAATCTAATTTTCACCTACCAAGAGATGGGAAAAGCTAGAATCTTATATTTATAGAAATTCTATATTTAGCAAAGTAAACTCCTGAAATGAATTCCTTGCCTAGAGTTTAAAAAATCTCTAAGGATTTTCTCTGCACACAAATACATTGATGTCTGTTTAAACCACAGACCCTATTTCGAATTAAAAGCAAAAGATTTCCAAAGCTTGCATAGCATTTGTCAGTAGCGTCAGTTGTAATAAACAACTTAATAATCACGTTTTTAATTTTTCCAGGGAACAGTTTTGATAAAAACTGCAGAAGAGCTGATGAATTTTAGCAAAGGGGAAGAAGATCAAATGGAAAAGGTGAGTTAAGCAAGGTCCAAATCGCACATACAAAACTTAGGTACAAGAATGAAACTATTTTTATTAACATAGATAACGGATATTTATAAAGTTGCGCCATTTATCACCCCAACAGATTAAAATGTCCAATTCATATTTACAATAGAAGACAAGTTTTTTAATATGCAATCAAATTAATCTTATTATTGACTAATTTGCATATTTCTTGCAAAAGTGCATCTGATTATTTTTATTTTTTTAACCATAACATAGTTATCTAACGTGGATAGTGACTTAGCATTTTGGGTGAAAGTTTTTCTGTTTAACTTGCATCTTAGGATTGTGATTCTTGGTTACATCAAGTTTGCTCAGGCAATGCCAAGACAGGGGTCCCACTAGTTTTACTCTAAAACTAAGCTATCATAAAATTCTTACTTTTACAGTATTTGGACATTTTAAAAATGTTGGATTTTAATGAATAAAGGAACCATGGAATTTTTCATCCTTGGGTGGCTTTAAAAAAAATTTGGTGGCTTTTATGTAGATCTTTTGATTAAAAAAAAATTCTGTATTTTTTTTTTTTTTTACTTGTCTGTTCAACTTCTATCATATCACCTTGCATGTTTCATATCTTGGTATTTTACATTTGTCATTGACAGTTTCTCTGTAAATGTGTGTGTGTGTGTGTGTGTAAATCAGACTTTTTAACTATTTTCTTTATTTGCTGACTCATAATGCAGCCTACAAAATGGCGACCTCATGTGTGGGGAAAGATATACCCAAGCATACATAGTCACTAAAACTTTTTTTTAAATGTTACTTTTCAGGTTATTTCTAAAAAAGAAAAAAACTGTTCTTTTCTCTTTCAGCACATCCAATCTCTTGCCGAGGCAGGCGTTAATGTTGTTGTGTCTGGCGGCAAAGTTGGTGAATTAGCTCTTCACTACTGCAACAAATACAACCTGTTAATCGTTCGTGTAATGTCTAAGTTTGATCTCAGAAGATTAGCACGCTCTGTATCTGCCACTGTCCTACCAAAGATCGTAAGTATCTTCATCTTTTCTGTTTCATTCAATGAATGAGCAGCAGCTTATTTATGAATGTTAATGTAGGGGAGGGGTTGGTGTATTTTTTTCTTTTGCATACTGCTAGGCTATGATCACAAAAAGTTGGATAATTTATGACCAGATTTATAAGAATGAATAAATCTGATACCAGAATTTCTGTATAAAATATATTGAATCTTTTTGAATTTTTCAGTTATAGGTTTTTGTCTTCACACAAGAAATTCTACTGATACTAACTGGATGAACACCACCACTTTTTTTTTTTTTTTTTTATACCAGGAATTCTTTACAATTCAAAGCTTTTCTAATTGTATTGATGTTGCTAATTTTTGTGTGGGACAATTGCATTTTATATTCACAATTGGATAATTTTCTTTTCTCTATGATAGTTATTTCCTTTGCCATTTCTTTTTGGATCATTTTTCTATTACAAGAATCACTTTACATTCAAAAGTTAACTTATTCAGACTATTTAAAAAAAAAAGTTTATACAAGAAAATTGTCTGAAGCATTGCCATGAAGTGGTGGTCATCTTTTATCCTTTTCTTCATATTCCCATACTGCCAAAAATATATTTAAAACCTCATAATGCAACAGATATAACTCCAATCAGTCCTTAGATTGGAGTCCAAGTATTTTAGTATCTCTACATGTTTTGGGCTAAGGTCACAGTGTAGTATCTGTTCTGATGCTATACCTCACCTTTTTTACTTGAAATTCTTTACAATTCAAAGCTTTTCTGATTGCATTGATGTTGCTAATTTATGCTTTTCTCTACAATAGTTATTTCTTTTGCCATTTTCCTTTTTGGATAAAGTTGCTCTACATGCAAACGTTGGCTTATTCAGTACATTTAATTCTGTCTGTATTTCTAAAATTGTTTCCGAAAATCTACGGATTCAAAATTTCCATCTGAAGTAAAGTTCTCCGGATCAGTTACAGATCCATTCTACAAATTTAATACCTGATATTAAATAATGCAAACAGGCATCTATTGTCATGTTATTAACTACACACGAATCACTTGATGAGGCCATGATAAAATATAATGGTCGATGTTATTTAAAGTATTTTAACTCTAAATCAGGTCTGGCTTAAAAGCTGATGCCAACAAGAAATAAAAAGAAATTATTTTAGCTGTGAGAATTTTCTAATTATCAATAGTAATGCTTTACACCAAATGGAAACCATTATTTCTCTTACTAAAGAGCTCTATCCAATGAATATGGAGAACATCTGATATATGACTGAAATAAATTTTTTTTTTTTTTTACATATTTAAAATCTTGCTAATTCTATTTCTCTGGAAACCTTTTTTTCTTCCCTCATTTAATTTTTTTTTTTTTTTCAGTGTGTTCCTACAACAGAAGAAATGGGTTACTGTGATCATGTTTACGTTGATGAAATTGGTGAAACTTCAGTTGTTATATTTAAACAAGGTTTGTTTTTAGCAGTTGCAACATTTTATTTATTTCCTTTATATTCACTGAAAATTTTGACAGGAATTATTAGTGATTGCTTACTTTTTGGCACTAACAAACGATATTCTCTGGAGTCTGAGTAACAAGTCTCTAGATTTCTAGCGTTCTCTGCCACTTGATATCGCAGCAGTTATTTACTATTGATTTTTCAATATTAACAACCATTGGTTTTCTCTTGAATTTGAGTGGCAATAAATCTGAATTTCAGTGTTGGGGGGGGGTACTTGTACAGTTTAATCAAGACACTAAAAAACGAAAATATCAAAAAGGTTATATTGTATTTATCCGTTTTGAACATATCTCAAAAAAAAAATTTCGCTTAATTTGAGTGAGTAGTTTTTTTTTTTTTTTGTTTTTTACAGCGGAAAAACACGTTTTTATGACAGCACGTTGAGGGCAGACATCTTGGAATTTTTTTAAATTTTTGTTTGAAGTTTAGAAACGCCACGGGGAGATAACTCAATTTAAAGTGCCGACACTCTCTCCCGATCTTTAATACTAGCTTTTCTTCCGAAAAATCGAACCTTTTGCTCGGTATAACAAATTGTTTTTTCGCCGTAAAACAAAAACTACTTGATGAAATTAAGTAAAATTTTTTTTTTTTTTTTCAGAGAACTTCATTCCATAACAGATACGTACAATATAGACTTTTTTCGATAATTTCATTTTTTTAACGTCTTGATTAAACTGTACAAGTACCTTTTTTTTACTTCAGTTGAAGTTCTAAGAAATCAAACCTCTCCATTCCTGGGGCTAACACTTGATCTCTATATGAGATACATAGATATTCGAATATTGCATAATCAAACAAGTCTGTCCCGCCAATAGCTTTAATTAAATACTTATTTCTATTCTGTTACTCATAAAAAGTAAGTTGCTGGAATCTGTTAAATAGAGAAATAATCAACCATCTCAGCAAAAATAACCTTCTTAGTGACACACAATATGGTTTCCGTTCTGCTAGATGTACTTACAGTTGTATCTCATAGGATTAGCAAATCTCTTGACGGAGGCAACTTTTCTAGGGCAATTGCTCTTGACATATCGAAGGCCTTTGATAGGGTATGGCATAAAGGTTTACTTCACAAGATCTCTAACTATAGTATAGCTGGAAATGTGTTCTCAATTATTAAATCATTTCTTTCTGATAGGTTCATAAGAGTAGTAGTTGATGGGCAAAAATCAGAAACACACAGTATTAATGCTGGAATCCCTCAGGGGTCCATCCTGGGCCCAACTCTTTTCCTGATCTACATTAATCTTCCAAATCACATCCTTACATCATTCGTAGACGTTTATCTGATGACACTACAATCTATGCTAGCACATCTAAGACCGTAAACGACCAATTTCTCTGATTCTCTCTCCTCTGATCTTGAGCACATGGTACAATGGGGAAAGGAGTGACTGGTTACTTTTAATGCATCTAAAACCAAGCTTCTATCTTTACATCATCAACGTTCTGATCCCCATGTGGTATCAATTGAAATGAATAGCTCTCGTCTTGGGGAGGCCTCATGTTTTGACAAGCTTCTTGGCTTGACCTTTACTCCTGATCTTAAATGGAACACGTACATCAAATCTGTTGCCAAGGCCGCTGGAAAAATGATGGGATCCTTCTATCGATCCAGTAGATATCTCACTGCTGGTGCAATTCTCTATCTATATAAGAGCCAGGTACGTCCAAGGATGGAGTACTGTTGCCACATCTGGATAGGAGCTGCTAGAAAGGATTTGTCCTGCCTTGATGTCAAAATAGACCGTAGTCTCGTAAGAGATATCCTTTTCTCTTTGCTGCAACCTCTATCTCACAGAAGAGATGTTGCGAGTTTGTCTCTGCTTTATCGTTATTTTCATGGCAAGTGTTCGAGTGAGCTTCAATCTATTGTCCCTCTCTCGCCAAACTTTCACAAGAAACACTCGTCTAGCTGAAAACACTATCAATAATTCCCCCCACTCTTTATCTGTGCCTAAACCTAAACGTAGATTTCATGAACAAAGCTTCTTTCTTAGAACTGCACGCCTGTGGAACTGTCTTCCGTTTTCCTGTTTCCATCTGACTACCATATGTTTGTCTTTAAGTCCAATGTAAACAAATTCTTGATAAGCTGTTCCCTTTAAGTTAACAAATTTACTAAATTTCCATTACTGACAATTACTATATGGTCCAATTGACTACTGTACATTCTTAACCCTTATCCTCGGGCCTTGATAAGTGGTTATGCCTATGTAAAAAAAAAAAAAAAAAAAAAAAATATTTGAATACTAATTATAGGGATCAGTTTCTTGATTTTGTTTTTCTCCAGCAATGTCAGGACACAGCTCATGCTAGTATTAAACAAAATTATGTTGAACAACTGTTCTATGTAATAATCTAAATGCTATTGTTCATTTGAATAAAACTTTGTGGCATAGAATTAGAAAAAAAAAAAAAATCTTTACATCTATGATTTAATGTGATCAAAGTCTCTTTGAAGAAGAAAAAAAAAAATGGGTGAAATTTTTATTTTAGTTTTTGTTTCTGTCTTGAATATTTTTTTGGAACAGAAATGATGAATATTAGAGTTGGATTCCCCAACAGAATTTTTCTTGATTGACATTCAACTTCCTGATCTGTTCTTATACAAAAAATTTTTGTAATTCGTTCATTAATTATTCTGCTGATATAAAAAATCCTTATCTCTATACTTTTAGTCTACTTCCATATTAAGTACGGCACAATCACATTGACATACCGGTTCTCGCCAGATCACCGAAGTTAAACAACGTTGAGCCTGGTCAGTACCGGATGGGTGACCGTTTGGGAAGGTGAAGCACTGTATGTAACACGAGGTAAAATACCAGGTTGAGAAACTGGTGCGGTCTATCCTTCTCGAGAGAGTAGATGGAACCTCTGGAGCCGTGGTAGTCACCCCATCTAGTGATGATGTCACAAAAAATACCTTTGATAGCCCTGGTGAAGCATCAAGTATTCAGCTACCGACAAGATTTGAATTACACTACAAACTCGTGTAGTGAGTTCAATCTCGGCTGCGGCCACGCTGGATAGATGGATTTTTATATACATTTTATGGATTGATTCAGTTTATTTTGAAATTTGGTGATCTATGATCGATTCTGCAGTAATTTGAATTTTTATGAATTTGTAATATTCGTGTTTGTCCCTTTTTAACCGAGTAGTATTTTAATGATAGATATGAACACTTGTATTCAAACCACCAACAATGACGGGGAGGGGTGTTGAGTTTTTGTACATGTTAGCAGAATTGAAAAGATATTGTGGAGTGGGGTAGTTTTTGTTGGTGTTGTCTGGCCAAAATATTTTTCCAACTTATATTTTATCCTTATTTTAATGTTGTACTTAAAATATAAATTTTTTTTTTCTTTTATCTATATATGTAAATAGATAAAGAAGAAACTACAATTTCTACCATTGTGATCCGTGGTTCTTCTGAGAATATAATGGATGATATGGAACGTGCTATTGATGATGGCGTCAACTCTTTCAAAGCCATGACAAAGGTAGGGTTTTTGTGTTGTTTTTCTTTTTTTTTTTTTTTTTTTTATCTCTGAAAGCACTAGGCATACAGTGGAATTAGGTTGAGAGGATGACCAGTTTGTGTGCAGGAATTGCAAGACTATATGAGAAAGACAAAGCATTAAATTGCTGAGCTAATGCTAATTTCAGAGGTCACAACCCTTTATGATCTGAATTATGTTATAGATAATTAAAAAAAAAAAAAATTAATTTTCGATGGTGACATACAATGAACAGTTGCAATTTGGATTAATTTGAATCAATTCTCACTTTATGCTATTGTATTCGTTTATTTACAACTGAACAAATTAGTTCAACCAGGTCATAAAGGGCGAACAAGGTTTATCTGCGTTCCGTGATATTATTTAAAGCACATGAATCCACTTTTTGTAGCAAAAATTGCATTTGTATAAATGATAATTTAAAATAGTGTTTTTTATAGCATTAAAAATATGCTTCATCCAGTCACATAATTTTGCTAGGCTGGAAATATCCTATATCATGGTTAATGAACATATACTATGCTAACTCCCAAAAGAGGCGATAATCCCTTTGAGGATAGTATCATGATGAACACGGACTACCCTCCTCCCCTTCTATGTAATATTTGGTAGGATTAGTCTGCCTCTCCTTAAATATTAGGAGGTAATTCCTGGGAGGACAATCTAATGAGAACACTACCCACATCCATTAAAAGATAATGCAATAACAGATTGAGTTGGTGTTTTTTTGTCTAAATTTATTTAAGAATCATAAAAATCTTTTTATGGTTTCTGATTTTCATATTTTTCATTAGCCAATGCTCATAATGTAGTCCTATTTATTATATTCAATATTTGTACACGTGCTAGCGTTCTCATTACAAAAAGAATTTTTTCCATTAACATAGGGAGAAATTGGGTATCTTCTGTGGCGACAACATTGGAAGATCTTAAAGAAAAAAAAAATTAGAGTTTATTCGTTTAGAAAATGTCAAACAATATAGTTTAATATATTCGGAATTGATAAATCTTTCTGAAGAAATTACTCCAATTTTAAGGAAAATTTTATTTTGGATTGTATGCAAAAATACATGTATTTTTTTTTTTTTTTTTTTTATCTTGATTCAGGATAGTCGTTTGGTTGCTGGTGCCGGAGCCACAGAAATTGAATTAGCAAAAAGAATTACCACATTTGGAGAAGTTAGTATTTTTCTTATTCCTTATGTAAAGGATTTTTTTTTTTTTTTTTTTTTTAATAAATTATTAAATATATTGTCTTAAAAATGAATTGTAAATTTTAATAAAAAAAAAAAAAAAAAAAAAAAAAATTCATGAATTGTTTTTCTATTAAGTTACAAAGTAATAAAATTAAGTTTTAAAAAAAATTTGTTTTAAAGAAAAGCATGCAATTTAAATTTTAACATTTGTTAAGACATTTAATAGATTTTATTTCAAACTGGTGTGTGTATGTCATTGAATTATCTTTCCAATTATTAATCAGTTTTGAGGGAAAATGGTAGACAAGTTGATGTAGTCGAGATATTTTAAATGATTTTGAATCTGTTCTGGGTAAAAAATTGTAAATTTGGATATGAAGATTACTGATAAAAGTGAAAATAAACTTGTGATTCTTTCCATTTATTTCATGTGTTCTAATATATCTGTTCTGCTGGGGTGGAGAACTATGCGATTTAAGAAAATTCTCAGGTTTTGAGATTAAAAAAAAACGTATTTAATTAATTTATACTCTTTTTTTTTTTTTTTTTTTTTTTGCATAGGCATCACTACATTATCAAGGCCAAGAGGCCACTCAAGGATAAGGGTTAAAGAGTGTACAGTACAAATTGGACAATATAGTAATCATTAGTAATGAAAATTTGGTAAATTTGATAACTTATATGGAACGGCTCATCAAGAACTTATTTACGTTAGACTTGAAGACAACCATATTGTAGTCAGCCGGAAAGCAGGAAAACGGAAGACAATTCCACAGGCGTGCAGTTCTAAGAAAGAAGCTTTGTTCATGGAATCTACGTTTAGGTTTAGGCACAGATAAAGAGTGGGGGAAATTATTGATAGTGTTTACAGCTAGACGAGTGTTTCTTGTGAAAGTTTGTCGAGAGGGGACCATAGATTGAAGCTCAGTCGAACACTTTCCATGAAAATAATAATACATCAGAGACAAACTCGCCACATCTCTTGTGAGATAGAGGTTGCAAGGAAGAGAAAAGGACATCTCCTACGAGGCTACGAAGTCTATTTTGAACTCTATCAAGGCAGGCCAAGTCCTTTCTAGCAGCTCCTGCCCAGATGTGGCAACAGTATTCCATCCTTGGACGTACCTGGCTCTTATATAGATAGAGAATAGCATCAGCAGTGAGATATCTACCGGATCGCTAGAAAGATCCCACCATTTTTCCAGCGGCCTTGGCAACAGATTTGATGTACGTGTTCCATTTAAGATCAGGAGTAATGGTCAAGCCAAGAAGCTTGTCAAAACTTGAGGCCTCCTGAAGACGAGAGCCATTCATTTCAATTGATGCCAGATGTGGATCAGAATGTTGATCATGTAAAGAGAGAAGCTTGGTTTTAGATGCATTAAAAGTAACCAGCCACTCCTTACCCCATTGTACTACGTGCTCAAGATCAGAGGAGAGAGAATTGGAGAGAACTTGGTCGTTTACTGTCTTAGATGTGCTACCATAAATGGTAGTGTTGTCAGCATAAATGTCTACAAATGATGTAAGGATGTGATAATGTAGATCAGGAAAAGAGTTGGGCCCAGGATGGACCCCTGAGGGACTGTGAGCTTCTAATTTTTACCCCTCAACTACTACTCTTATGAACCTATCAGAAAGAAATGATTTAATAATTGAGAAGACATTTCCAGCTATACCATAGCTAGAGATCTTATGAAGTAAACCTTTATGCCATACCCTATCAAAGGTCTTAGATATGTCAAGAACAATTGCCCTAGAAAAGTTGCCTCCGTCGAGAGATTTGCTAATCCTATGAGATATAACTGTAAGCACATCTGCTGTAGATCTAGCAGAACGGAAACCATATTGAGTGTCACTAAGGTTATTTTTGTTGAAATGGTTGATTACTTCTGTATTTAACACAGATTCCAGCAACTTACTCATGACGCACAGGAGACTTATTGGCCTGTACTAAGAGGGGGATGAGCGATCACCTGAATTCTTAAATACAGGGCATACTGATGAAATTTTCCAGGGAGATGGGAAACTATTCTCCTTAAGACAACGTTTAAACAGTTTTGTAAGTATGGGCGCTAGTTCAGGTTGAAGTTTTTTGAGTACTATAATTGGAATACCGTCAGGGCCAGTTGCTTTACTGGAATCAAGGTTTTTGATTAGCTTGGCAACATCACGTACAGATATACGTATATCACATAGCGTGTTTTCTGATACAGGAGGAAATATTGGGAGTTGGCGGCCTTGATCGCAAAGGGTAGAATTAGCTGCAAAGTTCTTGACAAAGAGTTTGGCTTTGTCTGATGCTGACGAGATTACCTCAGGTCCATTGATAATAGTTGGGATGGAGCACACGCTTCTGTTCATGATTCTGTTTGCTATTTGCCAAAACTGGTGGGAACCAAGCCGCTGCTCAGCTACTTTTTTTAATGGAGTAAGTCTTAACACATATATTGGTAAATAGTGGAAAACGACTAAACAATTCAGAGATCAGTTTTCATATGAAAAAGAATTTGAAGAAAAAATGTAGATGAAAGGAAATGAAAATATTTAAAGTTTGCAAAAACGCTTTTTGTAATGTCTCTCTCTCTCCCTCCTTCCAAAAATTGAATTCAAAGCACACAATGGGAAGCCATCTTCTGTTGCCATCTAATATCTTGGAGAATTATGACACTTTTGATTCCACACAAAATCTCCATTCAATACTAAACTACATCTTTGTTTTCCTTTCATTTGTAGAGTGCTCCTGGTTTAGAACAATATGGTATCAAGAAATTTGCACAAGCCCTTGAAGTTCTACCACAAGCCATTGCCGAGAACACCGGTGCTAAGGTAAAGACAACTGTGACTTTTATATTTGAAACTGTCGACTCTTCTCTGCCTGACCTTTCTGCACGTCTTTCATTCATATTCAGTTTTCCTTCATAAACTATTTTTGTGTGTATACTTGTAATTAGAGAATTATTATTAGATTAATCCTTTTTTTTTTTTTTTTTTTTTCCTTTGTAGAGTCGTGAAGTTTTATCTAAATTGTATGCCCGTCACCAAAAAGGAGAGCAAAATATTGGTGTCAATATTGAGGTAAGAGTTTTTTTTTTTTCTTTCTCTCTCTCTCTCTCTCTCCAGAAACTGATTTCTTAACCATTTAAAAAAAAAAAAAATGGAAAACACAAAAAAAGCATATAATTTATAGGTTTTATATTTTAAATATTTCAAACAGTCCTCTGTTCTTTTATCATAAAATGTCATTTTCAACCTTGTGCAATGTTTATTCTAAACAGTCACTCGACGCAAAATCTTGAATGGCAAAGAAAACCAATAACTATTTTTTTAATCTTACTGAATTACCATTACAAATAATTTGCATATTAAAACACTCTTATATGTTGAAATGAATAAATGCAAAAGTTTTTTTTTTTATTACCATCAAAATGGTTTACTCTAATTTAAATCAATAGTAAAAATTTGAAATACTGTATGTCTGCACACACACACACACACACACACACACACACACACACACACACACACACACACACACATATATATGGAGAGAGAGGGTGGAACAATAAAGGTGTCACCCTAAAGAAAACAATGTAACAGGCTTAAGCCTTAATCACCACCGCGATACAGACCCGGAACTGGGAGAATGCCTTTTCCACAAGTGCTAGGAGTTCAGCAGCTGGTGCCGATCAGGCTGGCATTGGTGTTGTGGGGGGTTATGTTAGTAATGTTCTCGACGTATGACCAAACGAAGAGAACAGTGAGTGAGAGAAGGGTACAAGGGAGAAGTGAGTGAGAAAGTATTCCTTCTGAAGTCAAGCCTGGGTCCCTTTGAACTTGTGGGTTGGCGCCGAGTCCTGCTGCTACACCCAGGGTCTGCCAATGGCCACCTGATTGCACCAGGGGATTAGTACGTCCAGGTACATTTGGTGTTGACTTTCAAGCCGACTTCGAAGATGTGAGGTGACATGATGTGGCCCTCACTTGAAACCACACCAAAGAACATAACCATGGCTGAAAATTTTATTTTCATCACGTCCCTGTTATTTGTGGCAATCCAGCGATGCATTTTGAGGGTGCTGGCAATGGTCCTGTTCTCGTAACTTGAATCTGTAGAGAGCATGAATGGTACAACAGTGCATCTCCGATCTCACTTATTGAATATCGTGTCACTTTCAGACATGATAGAAGGCTCCTATGGCTCTTGGGATTTGTACACAACTGGCCAACAACTAATAGATGGTCTGCAACAAAATGAAAAAGAAAGCTGATTTTCATCAAACAAAAACAATTTTATCGTGCCTGTGTGTGTGTGTGTGTGTGTGTGTGTGTGTGTGTGTGTGTGTGTGTGTGTGCAAGGTGTCTTCAATAAGTTTCCAGACTTTTTTCATATTGGCACTTTTATTAATAGTACACACATGAAACTAGTCCCCTTCAAAGTAATCTCCTCCAGCTGCAATGCACTTGTACTGTTCCAACAAGTTCATGAAGGTCTCATGGAAGTGCTCTTGTGTGAGCATGTCAATGACCCTCGTCACAGCCTCTTTCATCTTGATTGTCTCATAACAACAGCCTCTAAAGTTTTTTCCTTGAGCTTAGGGAATAGGCAAAAGTCACAGGGGCAAAATCTGGACTATAGGAAGGGTAAGGAACTGCTCATCTTTGTCAAATAGTCTGTGATTATGATGGAGTTGTGGACTGCACCCTTGGGATAAACTTCATGCAAATCTTCTGCAGCTTCAGTTGCGAATAAGTGTGTGTACAGTTCCCACACTGACATCAAATTGTGCACTTATTGTCTCTATGGATGCAACAGTTTTTATTCATAAAATTCTTTATTTGGCCAATCAACTCTGATGTTCTGACTTTCTTACTCTTCTCATACCTCTCATCGTCTCTCCTTCCTTGAATCTTTTATGCAACTCAAAAACTAATGTTGGATTCATGCAAGATGGTCCAAAAGTAGTCTGAAGCGTTCGATACTTCTGTGGCAGTTTGTCTAAGTTTAAAACAATTTTATTGCATATCGTTCTTAAGCGTCCTCTCGTCCAGATTGCATTCACCAGCTGTGACAATCTAGCTTTAGTAGGGTGTATTTCAATTCCGGCTGTAGCTGTTCAATAAAAAACATAAAAATTTGTCAGTCATATCATAGTATGTATAACAATAACATACTGAATTTTCAAGAGTCTACGACAATTTTAAATACCTGTACAAAAAAATGTCTGGAAACCTTTTGAAGGCACCATGTGTGCTTATAGTAACTATCATTTGCGTAATTAGTTTATTTATTACAAGAAACTTTTTTTCTTTTTTTTTTTTTCTTTTTTTTCAAATCGATAACCAGCTGACTAAGCCAGTCATATATTTATAGGCAGTTACAAGTTGCTTTCATCAAATGACTTTTAGTGGCTTTAACACTAAAAGGAAAGATTGAACAGAAATGAAGAATATTTGAGTTGGATTCCCCAACAGAATACGTTTTGATTGACATTCAACTTGCTGATCTGTTCTTTTTTAAATTTCGCAGAAACACCTATTTTATTAAAGCAATTTTTTTTTTATACAAGAACCCAAGTTTGCCCAGCTGAGCAAACTTGGGGCCTTGTAAATATCCAGTAAATAAAGCGTCTAGTAAATCATTTTTTTGCATTTCCATACACCAAACATGGATATAAATATCACTAAAACATCCACTGGGTTATAAGCTTCATTTCGGTGCCCAACTTGCCTGGGTGGGTTGCCAGTAGGCTGAGGTAAATCGCATCTCTCACACACACACACACAGTACGAAAATTTATAAGATATATGGGATTTTGAAAGTTCAATTATGTTATTTTGTTATTAAACAATTAAATGTTTTCATTTCAATTCATAAAATTACTGGATATAAGTCACATCAATAGCTTTAAAATATTTTAATGCATACAAGTTTGCTTTAAATGGATTTTAAACCTTTTATATATACCAGTTTAAATGTTTCCAGATGTTTTTTTTTTTTTTTTTTTTTTTTTTTTTTTTAAGTGTAAATTGGTTTAGTTGTTGATAGATGAACCAAAATGCATTCAGACCCTGGCCAGGGTTCTTTTTTTTACTCCTCTCTTCAAAGTATTTTCAACTATCAGGGAGCACCCGACTGGTCATAAAATATGCTTAAATATACGTTAATTTGTCTGATTTTGTATTATTGTAGAGCCAATTCTCTGTTGAATATTATACTCTACCTAATATATAGTACTGATTTCAAAGAATTTAAAAAAAAAATGATTTGGTGCCATCAGCTACAATCAGAACCAAAACATTTAGCGTTTCAGCCATGTTCCCTATTAGATCTATTGATAGATAAGAAAGATTTAAAATTAAACAACTTCAAGCTATGACAGAATTTGTGCATGCGTAAAACTGATAAAAATATGCTCGCAAGTTGAAATGAATATTTTGTGTTTCAACTTGACACATATTTCTGGGCACATTATTCATCCATCCAAACAAAGAGTTTACTCATTATAAACCGTCTTTGGTGTATGATTACTATTTCCTGTTAATTTCAGTGTTGTGTGACTAGTAGTTGATTGGTTAAACACACATCTGTTCAACTAGTAATAAAAAAAAAAAAAAGTAAGTTTCATTTACAGTGATTACAGAATTTATTAATATCACCTAAAATACTGATTATTTTTCAAACAACTTCCATGAATAAAAACTCAACACTTCCCTGAATTGTAATCTTCTGCAATTTCTGTAAACAAAATATATCAACATGTTGTGTGATTTTTACCAAGTCTTTTAAAAAGTGATTTAAAACGAAGACTTAATTTTATCATGAAACTTAATTTATTTTTAAAATATTTTGTTGAACAGAAATGATGAATATTTAAGTTGGATTCCCCAACCGAATATATTTTGTTGACATTCAGCTTACTGATCTGTTCTTTTTACAAATTCACAATATAACACATTTTGTTTTATTGGTCTCCTGACAGCGGAGAGATTGGAGTTAGTAATTCACTCCTGTTCATCCGTTTGCACTTTTCTCAATAACCACACCTTGAGTTTTTTTTTTTTTTTTTTTTTTTTTTTTTTTAAACAAACATTATCAAACTCAACTGGACGTCTGGTTCAATCTTCATCTGCAAGAGTGAAATCTCTACTTCTGAATTTCGCAAACCATCTTCTGCAAGATCTTTCATTCACACATTCCTTTCCATAAACTGGGTGAATATTTCTAGCCGCTTCAGCTGCTGAGTTTCATCTTGAACTCATAAAGCATTATATGCCTCAAATTATTTCATGTTAGTAGGGTTGTAATCAAGCAAATTTAAATTTTATCGTTCTGTAATGAAAAACTAATCAGTTAAAATGCATCTAAACATTTTGTTCAATTCAAAAACAAAGGTAAAAATTCGGACAGAACTTATGGGATGACCTGATATAATAGTGTTGTTTTTTTTAATGGCATATACCGATCTTACATTAATTTTTATTGTTCTTCTAAACAAATTGTTAGAGCAGTAATTAACTGATTATTGGGCAGAATGGGGGGTTTCATACTCGGACAATACTGAGTAACTCTTAGGTCATTGTGAACAAATACATCACTTGTACTTTCCTTTTTTTACTCCCTTAGGAAATTGGCACGGTTACAGATGCAGTAGAAAATAATATTCTGGATCTCTACACAAAGTTGGTTTGGATTCTGAAATTTGCATCCTCTGCTGCTTGCACAGTTCTCGGTGTTGACCAGGTAAGCAATATTTGTACTTAGGGTGGGTGGGGTGGGGGGTCTCAATAAATTGTGGAATGAGACCAAGTTTTAATTATTTTTTTTGTTTTCCAGTTAAAGAAAATCTTTACTCTTTTAGAAATTCTTTCTTACTAAATAGAAGTAATTCTCATAAAAAAAATGTCAGTATGTGATTTTTTTTTTTAAAATGTTTTTTACATTTTCTTGTGTGTAAATTTAAAAGATGTACAGCACCAGATATCTGGGAGTCTTTGTTCTGAAACCAAATTAAAGCTTAATTTTTTTCGCATCAGTATCTATAGATACAGACGCACCCAAGCATTGTTCCTTTCCAATACACCCGCATGTGTATTGAAATAGAAAATTTGACAATATGTGCATGTCTAAAAAGTGTATAACATTTGGAGCTAATTTGAAGAATAGTTTCATTACTTGATATAACCTAGTGATAAACTAATATTGGGATCATCCCCCCCCCTCTCTCTCTTCTATTATATTTTTTATGTTTGATCTGTTTAAAAACAAAATGTAACTTGTCTCTATCCTAGTGTTTCTGTACCTTTTCAAGATTTGCCACTCATGTTGGCATAGGTCATGTAAATAAATAACTGATTAAATTTGTCAACAGATTTGGAGTAAACCTAGAAAACAAACTTTACAGTATTCGAACCCGTGCGTTAGGTTATCCCTCTTTCAGGAACACCTGTTAAATTTTGTAAGAGTTTTTGCTTTGCACTTTTTTTGAATCCTCAGCCCATGAACTAAATAATTACAAATTCTAGTTTCTGCTGATTGGTTGATTCATGAAACTGCAATAAACTGTCAAGATTAACGTTTATTTATTGAATACTTACTAAAAATTAAGCCCTTTTTTTTTTTTTTTTTTTTTTTTTTTTTTTTCAAAACAAAAATACAAAAAAATCTTTACAAAACCTATGATGTACATAGTTGTCATCGGACGAAGGTGTTATATTACAAAAACCACTTAAATTAAATAGGTTTTTTTTTTGTTTTTATTTTATTTTTAAGAAAATTAAATTTTATGACTAAACAAGATGTAAGGTTTTGCCAACTGAATTCAAACTGTCGAGATCAATATCAGCTTTATAATCGATACAATTGACCATTGAAAATCACTAAAAATCATTTTTAAAAGAAATTATTTTATATATAAAAGCTACTTGATCAATTTACATAATTTTTGGAATATGACATCTTCGTTCTGTGACGAGTATGTACATCATAAAAATTTATCTGCATTTTTTTTTTTTTAAATTCTAAAACAAACGCATCATGTATTGTTATCTAAAAGGATATTAAGCTCTTTGTGTATGTGCGGCAAGTTTTCACTTGGTAGATATGTTTTTTGCTTTTTTGTTTTTTTTTTTAGACTAACTTAAATATCTGTTCTAATTTCTTTCAGATCATTATGGCTAAACCTGCCGGTGGACCAAAGGTCCGTGAAAACAAAGATTGGGATGAAGATTAAATTGACTGTCACACATTATTCCCACGTACCATCTCATCCATACATAAATTTAAAGCTGCAGAAAAAAAAAAAATGTTCAATATATGCTTGTCGTGTTTTTTCTTTTTTTTTTTTTTTTGTTTTTTTCTCTCATTCTTTTTGGCTGGCCATTTCTAAATTGTTGCAGCTGTTGTTGTCCTTGCCAGGAGGGCATTCTTACCAATGTTGGAATCTCTTCAACATTCTTCACTCTTATTTCTGTTAATTCAAACCAAATAAGTACTTCTCTGGAAATAAATATTTAAAACATATTTTTGTTTTGTTATGAAAACAGCAAGATGTGAATACAAGACAGAAAATGAGGGAAAATCATTTTCCTGCAAGGGGCACTCTGGTCATGTACAAAAAAGCTGAGAATGGATTCATATTCTCTAATGCCAGTAATCTTCTATATAAATAAGATGGTACATGCATGTGTGTGTGTGTGTGTAAATATCTAACAGGTAAACTCATAAACTACTGGTCACAGGGAGGGAAACTGACATTCGGAATATGGACCGTGCTGAAATAATAACGTTATTATTCAGAAAGCCATTATTAATATGGGGAGCTTATGTTTTTAACTATTCTGTACTTTCATCTAACAATTTAAAAATTGAAAAATAACACACAGGATATGGACCGTGTTGTTATTTAGAAAGCCATTCTTAATATAGAGAAAGGAAGGTATCTTTCTAACAATTTAAAAAAAAAAACTGATATACAGAATAAGGACCGTGCTGAAATATTTAGAAAGCCAATCTTAATATGGGGAGGGGAGGTTTTTAAAACTATTTTGTACTTTCACCTAACAATTTAATAAATAAGAAACTGACATACGGAATATGGACTGTGCTGAAATAAAAGTTATTTACAAAACCATTTTAATATGGCAATGACGTGGGTTAAAATTATGAAAAATGATTGTCGAAATTAGTTACGTATCCAGGCATCAAGAAAAATGATATGCGAGTAATTTTTTTTTTTTTTTTTTTTTAATGAAATAATCAAACCAGACAATATATAAAAGTTATTATTTTCGTAAGGGGTGACCATAATGTGGGCTAAAATTATGAAAAAAAAATAATTGTCGAAATTAGTAACACCAAGAATTATGAAAAATGATGAAATGTAAATTAATCTATTGGTGTGTTTGTAATGAAATAATTGCCCCAGCCAATATATCAAAGTTAATATTTTCGTAAGTGAGGGGGCGATAATGTGGCTTTAAAATTATGATATAGCCAAGAATTATAGAAAAATGATAAAATGTGAGTTAATTCATTGATGCATTTGCAATTAAATAATCAGCCCAAGTTTATTAATGGGAAATTTTTTTACATTAAATTCTAAAATAATTTTTGTTAGTTTTTCAGTGTTTAGTAATTGCCTAAAAGGGTAGAATCATATTTTGGAGAGGTAATTAGGTAGGGGTTAACATAAGGTATTAATCTACAATAATACCAAATAAATATTGCAATATATTCATTTTTAAACAATGCTAGATTTAGATTTCAGTTTTTTGGAGATAAAATCCATTACAATTCAGTTTTGAGTTCTCTAATTTTTTTTTCAACAGATACATGGCATTTTTTTTTTCTTCTTTCTTTTAGGGAACTGCACCATATTTATGTGCATTTACTGCAGATTAATTGGAAACCATTAATTTTTGGAAAATTTCAATAGCATATTCTAATTCCTTGCACAAAAAAGACATAGCAAATTTCATTGCTTAATCTTGTGTTATAACAAAAATATTTTTATTGAAAAAGCAGTGTAAAAAAATGTGACGAAACGTATATGGTCTTAAAGAGGGAAAAAACATCCAAACATGTGAGGCACAAAAATAGTCATAACTTTGTTATTTTTAAATGGATTTAAAGATTCTTTCTTAACTCATCAAGCATTTTTTTTTTTTTTTTTTTTTTTTTTTTTTTAAGCCAAAATCCTCTTGAATGACGTTTGATAAATTCAGAGAACAACTTCATATTTTTTTATAATTATTTGAAAACCAGAAAATGCCAAGGAAAATTTTATTAAATGATACAATCATTTTTTTTTTTTTTTTTTTCTGGGACTTTCGATGTTAGCACACACTTATTAAAGACTGTTGGTTTTAGTGTGTGTGTGTTTATTTTTCTTCATTTTAGATGTTAAAGTCCTTGTGGAGTGAAGAAAAAAAACATCTTATTGACGATGTTAGTCCGTTTAACTTGATGTGTACATTACACTGGTTTGCGCAAATTTTAAATAGGAGACTTTACCTATAAAATGTCTTCTAAGATATCACACCAAAACTCCTATTTAAAATTTGTGCAAACCAGTGTAATGTACACATCAATTCAGACTGACTACCATCGTCAATAAGAACAGATGTTTTTTGTTTTTTTTCTTCACTCTAAGAGGACTTAATCCTAAGGACTTTAACATCTAAACTGAAGAAAAAACAACAAAAGCAATAGTCTTCTTTGAAAAGTCTCTGACAAAAAAAAAAAAAAAAATTTTATATAATAAAATTTTCCTTGGCATTTTCTGGTTTTCAAATAATTTTAATTTACCTATGAAATGTCTTCTAAGATGTGACAATAAGTTTGCTATTTATATTTTTTATGTTGAACTTGAAAACAATATTGTAGTTTGCACTGAAGTAATACCACTGTACATTTTCCACAGATGTAAAATTCTTTTATATTTCATGGAAATTCTATTTAATTTTAGGTACACCGGAAGACAGTTCTTTGTAATCGTTAAAGAAGACATTCTTGTGATGGTTTTATGAAGGGGGGGGGGTAGAGCTCAGCCGAGCATCTATCATGGAAATACCAATAAATTAGAGAACTACTAACTTCTCTTTAAGAAAAGGACTTGTAAGGAAGAGAAGCGATTCTCACTAGATTGTGAAGTCAATGTTTTTTGTACTGTATGTGCAGGGAAGGTACATCCATAGACATGGCAACATACTAAATCTCAAGACATTTCTGACTCTTGTACAAGTAAAGGATTGTATTAGATTAATTTTCTAGAGCAATAGAATGATCCCATTTTCTTTTTTTTTTTTTTTTTTCAGATTCGCCCATCCCAAAGTGATTTGCAAGTCATTTATTTCAGTTTGGGAATACAAGATACATTCAGAGCATTGCCAAAGCCACTGCAAGGAAGGTTGGCTCTCTATTGTGTTAGAAAGTTACCTCTGCAAGGCCACCATTCTCCCATGTATGGAGTATTGTTGTCATATTTGGACTGGTGCATCTGCTACTAGTTTCTCACTCCTAGACAGGGTTCAAAAGAGAGTTGCCAACCTGAACTGTCATTTAAGCTTCAACCTCTGTCCCATCGACGAAATGTTGCATCCCTCTGCCTGTTCTACAAGTATTTTAGTGGTGGATGCTCTAACGAACTACAAGCCCTTGTACCCCCTCAATGTAAATATCCCCAACAATTAGCAAAATCCGACCCCTACACAGATCCCTAAACTTTCTACTCTAATAGTTTTTTCCTCAAAACTGCTAGACTCTGGAACTCCCTTCTGGGTTCCTGTTTTTCCAACTGTACTGACATGCAGAAGTTCAAGTGAACAGACATCTTGCTGTTCAATTCTCTACAACTTATGTCCCCGATACTAACCCCTACATCAAAGTGGCATTGTGCCTTGTTTGGGGTGAAAATGGAATTTAAAAAAAAAAAAAAAAAAAAAAAATAGTCCTTGGAGCTTGTTAAAGCAAAGGTCTTTCGTAATGAGATGCCAATTTTCAAGTAATTCAGCTGCCAGAATATGCCGCGGCAACATTCACGGAATAAAACAGCTCAGTAAATGATGCAGAAGTACTGCGTTTCTGTTTTATACTCAGATTAAGAGATCATCTTTGTAGCATCGCTCCTGCCTTGGCTAGGGTATAGGCATCTATACAAATTGCACCTTTGGAAATTGCAAGGATTGCACCTTTGGAAATTGCTAAGAAGCACGGTGACTATTAGTAATAAACAATTATAAGATGGTAGTTTTTTGTTGGTGTTGTCATCGTATTTAAGTGAATATTATTTTTGTTAAATTCCGAAAAAAAAAAAAAAAAAATCTGGTTTCAAAACATTTTCATCTTGTTTGTTCACTTCATTTAAACCTTGCACTTTATTTCATTCCACATCAATCTGCAAGGAACGCGTTAACAGGTTATTGATCCAGTAACTTTACAAGTGTACATTTTTTTTTTTTTTTTTTTTTTTTTTTACAAGAATCAATACTTATCAAGGCCTAAAGGCTACTTGAGGATAAGGGTTAATGGTGTAGATTGGGTAGAATTTGGATTATTTTTTGTCAGCACAGATTCTGAATATGCTTTTTGAGAGAAAAAAAATGTTTTGCCAACAACATATATTGACTACCTGATAGAAATATCAAATGGCGGCCATTGATAAAGCTAA
Source organism: Euprymna scolopes (assembly GCF_053919585.1). Classification (NCBI taxonomy): domain Eukaryota; kingdom Metazoa; phylum Mollusca; class Cephalopoda; order Sepiida; family Sepiolidae; genus Euprymna; species Euprymna scolopes. Next base: position 110,918,807 of record NC_136498.1, on the reverse strand, counting down.
GTCCATATAAATTGCATGTTGCTTCACCATTGTTCAAACTTGAAGGCTTGAATTCCTGGAATGTTCAATGGCAGGGAGGTCTCTATTCAAAATTTCAACAGTAGTCAGCTATCATGACGAACTGCATCTCATCGATCCTGATACCGTGTCTCCATCTCTTTTGGGTCCTGATGGAATTTCTCCTGCTCACGAAAATAGGTAGTGCATCTTGACGTTCATGTTGCATGCAGTCCAGGTTTCTGAAAGCAGTCTGCGTAGTTTCTGGCCTTATTGCTGCCAAGAAAGCTTTTCACAACCAGAACAAATGCTTTCCGTGTTTCTAGCTCCACTTCATTTACCGAGTTTTTGAATTCTACATCTCTGAGCTGCCAGATTTGAGGACTCTCAAAGATGCCAGTTTTCAACTTTTCCAAGGTCAATCTTGAAAAAGTTTGCCACAACTGAAGCAGTCACCATCCTTTTCTAGAGTCTTCATGATCTGTTTGATGTGTAACGGTGGGAAAAAGGTCATTGATGACGTTACTTTCTTTGAAAAGCACCAATTTCTCCCACACAGGCCAGTCTTTTGTGTATGCTGAGCAAAGTTTTCGAAGATTTCAAGGTTTTAGAACTGTAAACTGATCACTTTTCGACATAATCACCCAGAACTATTAGACCTGAATACTTCTTTTCAATAAAATAATCATTTAACTAAACAATTATTCAATATGGCATTTTATCCTAACCAACTTTTAAAATGCTCCACATGTGAACAAAAACATAAAAACCGACATGTCGTCATAGCTCAAAAACTTGACCTGATTGAGATAAACCAATGATTCAGTGCATCAGATTAATCCTAAATCAGATGAAAAAAAACAGATAACAAATTTGCTGATCAGTGACTTATTTAAATACTAGCCATTAAGAAAAAAAAAGATGAAAATAAGGTGAATAACTATGCAGTAAATATTTGCTGCTGCACCACAATGTATCTAACATTATGATATTATATAGGATCTGGAAATTATGTTTAAAAATGCAGAGATCATGTATAATTTATGCATTATCTAAAGATTAATTTATTTGTCTGTACATCCAGTGTCACAAAAAAAAAAACAAAAAAAAACATTGTAAACATTAATTAATGAAACAAATTACCTCCCTTTATAGTAGCTCTTTATCAGTTAAAATCATTAAAACCATTTCCTCTCGAAAAATTTTCAAAAAAAAAAAAACAACAAAAGAAAAAACATGGCTGTCTTTTTACGGTTTCAAATTGGCTATTTTATTTCATAATTAAAAGAAAAGTCATGCTGAGAGGAGACTTCCTAGTCTAGTTTCTTGTAAAAATTTTTAAAAATGTGCAAGTGAATTGACATCTGTTCTTTTATAATTTATATAAAAAATATTAAAAAAAAAAACTGTGTTGTGTGCTGAATTTTAATTGAAAAAAAAAAATCTAAATTTTTTAAATCAATTCTTTTTAGCTTTAAAAAGGTTAAAGAATTTGCTAAAAAAAAAAAAAAAGTTTTAAATTTGTTTTATTTTATTTTTTTATTCATTTTATCTATGTTTTAAAAATTTGCAACTACTGTGGAATTTCCACGGGTTCTGCTAGTTATTTTTATTTTTCTTAATGGCTGAAAGTTATCCCGGAGTGACTAGTTACTCCAGCTTATGGTACCCTTTTTTATGGCTATTGCTGCTTTTTTCCTGTTGATTATGCCTCAGAATTGTCTGGTCTGTATGAAGTTCTCGTTAGTCACCGCTATTCATTAACATGCAAGTTGTTTGATTTTACTCCTAACACCATGATGTGATGACTGAGTACATCTGCGTTCTTCCTTATAAAATATGATTGGCTGATTAAGCCATAAATACCAACTGGTAGAGCCACCTGAGAAAGATGTCAAAAGATACACTGAAAACCTCACATTTAAGGATATACAGAGTGTCCAAAAAGTTACTGAAGGGTTGAAAATCTTTGTCATTGATACTACGATGAGGAAGAGCTGGATTTTAAGAGGAGTGCTGCTGCTGATTATATAGTTGAAGGCATATAAAAAAGGGAAATTTTGTCAAAAGAACAAAATCGTGAAGGAGAGGAGACGACATTGTTTTTTGCACATCGTAATAAAGATCACAGGAAAAATTGTCACAGTCATTGATCAATTTTTATCAACAAGCAATAACTCGGATAAGAAATGACAGTAGAGCAGAAAATACAACACTGACAAATTTTTTTCCCCAAATATATCACAGTGAAATGGGTAATTTGATATGAACTGACAAAAATCACTAAACCTTGGACAAAAAAAAAAAACAAAAAAATTAAACCATAGACAAATAAAAAAAATCACTACAATATGGACAAAAATAAAAAAACAAACTAAACCATAGACAAAAAAAAAAATCACTACACCATGGACAAAAAAAAACAATGGACAAATAAAAAAATCACTAAATCATTGAATAAAAGAAAATATCACTAAACCGTTGACAAAAAAACTAAACCATGGACAAAAAGAAAAAAATGTCACTAAACCATGGACAAAAAACAAAAATGACTAAACCATGGAAAAAAAAAATCTCACTAAATCATGGATTAAAAAAATGACCAAACCATGGACAAAAAAAAAAAAAAAATCATGGGCAAAAAAGAAAAAAAATGTCACTAAACCATGGTAAAAAAAAAAAAAAATATCACTAAACCGTGGAAAAAAAATAAAAAAATTCACTAAACTGTGGATAAAAACAAGTCAGTAAAACATGGACAAAAAAAAAAAAAATTCACTAAACTGGACAAAAACAAAATCACTATAAAATAAAAGTTACTAGTACAGAAATATTTTTTTTAATTTGATTTAAAGAAAAATCACATGGATTGAATGTTATCTTTTGGAACTTTAGAGAAGAGGATTGATAATTTGTATTATTCAGACTAATGTCATCTTGCATGTTTATTTCACAACGTTTTGAACGATTTAACTTTAATAAGCCAGATCATTGTGAGATAAACATGCAAGGCGAATACAATAGTCAGAATCCTACAAATAATACAATTTAGATTACAATGTTTTAAATTTTTTTTTAATTTTTATTAATACTATCATTTTCCTTAATACAAAAATCATTTAAAAGAGAATTTGAAGAAATCCAGATAATCATTTTTTTCTATTTTTTTCAAGACTGTCACATGAGTCAACATGAAAAACTACTTGTTTCCTGGAATTTTAAACGTTATTTAGGGAACAAACAAGTAAAAAAACATATCAAACACAAACTATGAATAATTTTTAGGAATGAAAACAAAGAATAAAATACAAAAAAAATGTAAATCCAATAAATAACTTAAATACAAACAATAAATATATAAATGCAGAAATATTTTCTTTAATTTAGAGAAAAATCACATGGGTTGAATGTTATTTTTTGGAACTTTAGAGATGAGGATTGATAAATTGTATTATTCAGACTAATGTTCTCCTCTTGCGTGTTTATTTCACAACGTTTCGGTCGATTTAACTTCTGACCTTCATCAGGTGTATTTTTTTAAACTTGTGAATTTTGCCAGATGAGTTCATTCAATGTTGATAATTGGACCTTCGCTCATCTCAATAAGCTTGGAAAAGTATGAAAATTAGCCGAGTGGGTTCTCCAAACTTTCTGATAACAAAAGAGCCGGACATAGACCAAACAATACAATGCTTGGTTTTTTTATTAGGAGCAAAGTGTAAGAGAAAAAAAAAAAACAATCAAAATAATGCAAAATGTAGTCTGATATTACATTACATTGTTTTTCTCCTCGGTCAGTGCAGGAAAAATCCTTCTAGACCAAGGAAATTTTATTTTTATTCCAATCTAGAGTTACAATTTCTGGTGAGCTGGATTTTATCCACATTAAAATCTGACCTTGTGTCTAACAATCTCTGAATTTTTATTGAGCTGCTGAAAATTTTGAAAAGCAGATGCAACAATTATGCACCAAATATGAAAAAAAAAAAAAAAAAGCTGTCTGCCTATGTTTGCAGTTTTGCATGTGGAGTTATGATTTTCTCAGTTACTATTGAAATTTAGTTTATTTGCAGGGGGGGGGGGGGTTAATCTGGAAAAAAAAAAGCAACAACAAAAACCCATGCATTCTTTTTGTCATACATAAAAGTGACCAGAATGGACACAAGATAAAGTAGGATAAATAAAAACTTGTCCAGATATAGGTTAGTTTGGAAGTAGTTTGAGACTTTCTTGAAAGTTCAAACGCGTTCATTTCAAAAGTTTTTACTTATACAGAATACGGACGGTGCTAAAATGTTATTTAGAAATCCATTCTTAACATGATGAGTGGAAGAGGGTATTTCTTTTTTTTTTTTTTTCAACTACTCTATATTTTCAACTAACAAATATAAAAATTGAATTTAACTTGAAAATCTTATGTAAAAATAACATGGTGTGTATTCTGCATACTGCATAAAAGTTTCTCTATTTAAAAATTAAAGTCCTTTTTTATTTATTTTTTTACATGGAAGTCACCACTTATCAAGGCCCGGAGGCCACTCAGGGATAAGGGTTATTGCGTGTACAATAATCAATGGGATAGTAGCGTAGTAATCGTTAGTAATGGAGATCTGATAAAGTGTCTTACTTAAGGGGGGTATTTCATCAGGAATTTGTTTATGTTGGACTTGAAGTTGTAGTCAGTTGGGAAACAGGCAAACGGAACAGAGTTCCACAGGAATCATGACATCTGATTTGGAGAAAAATCAAATACTTCATAAAACTTACCTGGCACAAGGGATTCTCACCCTTCAATTGGAGTGAAGTGGAATATGATTTTATTTGGTTCAGCCATCCTACCATTTTTAAGTAGGAGATACCATTTTTAAGTAGGAGATACCATTTTTAAGTAGGAGATATGGATTTATCACCTGTTACCTGAGGTGTTGCTTCCAAAGAATGCTAATGGGTCTGATAGCGACAAATTTTGCTAACTTGGTGCAGTGGAAGGAGTGGATTTAAAATATTGGTACTAGTGCACTTATTGATCCGTGCTGAAATAATAACATTATTATTTAAAAAGCCATACTTAACATGGGGAAGGTGTTTTGTACCTATTCTATACTTTAACCTTACAATCGAATAAAAAAAAACAGTAAACTGATGATGATAATTTACTTTCTAGAAAGTTTGTTTAAAAATTGAAAAGCTTTTGTTTTCATGATGTCTGATTGTGGAAAAAATGTTTGTACTAGTGCAGAGAGTGATCCGGACGTAAATAATAACATTATTTAAAAAGCCATTCTTAGCATGAGGAGGGGAAGGTGTTTTGTACATATTCTATACTTCAACCTTACAATTGAATAATAAAAAAAAAAAAACAACATAAAACTTTAATTAAACTTGGAAATACGATTAAAAAAATAGCATGGATCAGTAAGTGCACCAGCACCAAAATATTAAAGGCATATATGGAATTTAAAAAGAAATAGACATGTAAAACCAGCAGAAAATCTTTAAGATGAATTACAAAAAAAAAAAACAAAAAAAAACCAGTAAACTGATAAGTTAACTTTCTAGAAAGTTTATCAAAATTATTAATTTCAAAAGTTTGTTTAAAAATTGAAAAGCTCCTTTTTTTTTTTTGTTTTCATGATGTCTGATTGTGGAAAAATGTTTGTACTAGTGCAGAGAGTGATCCGGACGTAAATAATAACGTTATTATTTAAAAAGCCATTCTTAGCATGAGGAGGGGAAGGTGCTTTGTACCTATTCTATACTTCAACCTTACAATTGAATAAAAAACATATCATAAAACTTTAATTAAACTTGGAAATACGATTTAAAAAATAGCACGGATCACTCTGCTCTGCACTAGCACCAAAATGTGTAAAAAGAAAAAAAAAGGGGGTTGAAGGGCAGTGGCGTATCTAGGGTATGGCAGGCATGGCCCGTGCCATAGACGCAAAAATTGCTTGACAAAAATTAAAATTTGAACATATGCATAATTACTGGAGCGAGTTTTTCTGCATAATTCCGATATATTCAAACCGGAATAAACGTAAGGCTACCACCCATTTTTATGCATTCCATGTCAAATCATCCAGGGCTTGACACCCATACCCTCAGATTTGGCTGTAATTTGCAGTGCAGGTAGACAATATAGAAACTAAGAAATCCTGAAAATTTGAGCATCTAATTCCAAGCGGTTTTCGATTTAGAGCATTTTTTGTTTTCGTTTTTGCTGCATAATGTGGCGCCCGGGATAAATTTTGTGATGTCATTTCTTTGAATATTTTCTGATTGAAAGATCGTGTGGCTCTGAAAATTTGCACAGGTAAGTATTTTGACCCAAGGAATCCAAAAATGGCATCAGATTTGCTAAAAAGTTAATCCTTATAGAGATATTAAGGGTTTTTGGATTTTTTACCCACATGCACCAAAATCCAATAAAAAAGGGTGTGGCTGATATGGTAATGCATTTTTTTTTTTCATATATTTTTTCTAGACGCAATAAATTACCTCTGGACCAAAAATGGTAAAAAGTTCTTGTTCCGTTCACTCACAGTTTCTGTTGAAAGTCGAGTCTATTTTCGATGATAATGAAAAATATTCTCTCCCCTATTAGATGTAATAATTAATTTAGACATTTGCTAAACTGACATCACACCTTAATTTTGGAATAAATTTGCAAGTAAGCCAGATACTAAAAAGTTCTGATAACAATTTCAACAATTTCACAGGCCTATAGTCTTCAAAATTAATTGATAAGGGTTGGAAACACCAAGCTATGATAAAAGTATGCTATTTTTTTAAAATAAGAAACTAGTAATAGGATGGTAAAAATCTTAAACTTTTAGTACTATCTCAATCCAACAATTTTTATTAGAAAACTTCTTCAGAAACTTTTTAACCCTCAAAATACCTGCTCTATTCCCGATCAGAGCATCAATCCACATTGCAGCAGGAGGGTGGATTTAGTCAGTGGAAAGCACCTGAAAGGATGACCGTTCATGAAAATGCTAAGAATCATCGAGAGTGTTTTACACTGTGGAAAGAACTGGAAAGAAATCTGACTGAAAAAAAAGGGATTCTTGACGTAGAACTCCAGTTACAAATTGAAAAAGAAAAGCCTAAATGGCGTGACATTTTCATGAGAATATTACACGGTATCAAATACTTGACAAAACAGAACCTTGCTTTGCGAGGACACAGGGAATCACTTCAGGCAGATGGTAACTCAAATGTGGGTAATTTCCTTAGTTTAATGAAATTTCTTGCCGTCTTTGATCATGTGATGCGAGAGCACCTCGCTCTTATTGAAAGTCATCCTTACGCATTATCTTACATTTCCCCAGGTGTTCAGAATTAATTTATTCATATTATGGCATCTACCGTTCGCAAGAATTTACTAGACAGCATTAAAAAAGCTAAGTATTATGGTCTTCTATTCGACTCAACCCCGGACCAGGCACATCGTGAGCAGATTTCAGAAGTTGTAAGGTATGTGGATATTGATTTTGAAAGGAAAATAGTTTGTGTTAGAGAGTCCTTTCTGGGTTTTCTCCATATACGTCAGAAGGATGCTGCAAGCTTCGTTGAAGTTATCATGCAACAATTGGAGAAAGACCAGATGAAGATAGAAGATTGTCGGTCACAATGTTATGACAATGCTGCTGTGATGGTGGGACACAGAAGTAGTGTGCAGCAAAGAATAAATGAAAAAAACAAGCTGGCAGTGTTTGTAAATTGTGATAACAATTCACTTAACCTTGTAGGTGTTCAGGCAGCCAGGCAAGACACAGAAATGGTCTCGTTCTTTGGAGTTATTGACTCATTGTATAGCTTCTTTTCCCGTTCCACACAGCGGTGGTAGAAATTAAAAGATGCTGTCCCACTGTAATCGCATACTAACATACGAGTTTCTAACATTGTTGGATTTTTGGCACAAAATACTTACGCCAATAGATAGAGTGCAAAAACGATTGCAAGACAAGACACAAATGGGACGTTGAAATCAAAAGAAGGACAAGGGGAAAAACAAGAATGGCTGGTAAAAATGCATGAGATGCCGGGTTATCAAGAACAGATGAAATGAAACGAGTCATGAAGGGAGCTCTAGACCGCATGCACAAAGAAATGGATGATCAATTCTCCCGGTTATTTGACATCGATTCCAAATTTGGCTTTCTGTTGGATGTCCAAGGCCTTTGTTACGGTCCTGACTCATCTGACTGTGAATAATTAGAGTCTATGTGTGAAAATTTAGGAGCTGTGTACAGTTCAGACATAGATGGCAAGCAATTATATGAGGAGATTATTGATTGCAAAATGTTGATATCAAGTCGTGCCAACTTAAAGTTATCGCGTCCTGAAGACCTTCTAACATTCATAGTTGAATATGGTGATGAGAGCGTATTTCCCAATCTTCGAATTACTTTGCAAATAATGTTGACAATGGCAGTATCTATTGCAAGCTGCGAGCGAAGTTTCAGTAAACTGAAACTAATTCTTTCATGTCTCCGAGCCTTAATGAGTCAGGACAGATTGTGTGATCTAGCTTTGATGAGTATAGAAAGGGAAGAATTAGAGAAAACTAACTTTGATAAAATCATAGACGAATTTGCTTCCATAAAGGCACGAAAAGTGTTATTTTAGAATGGTATTATTGAAACAAAAAAGGCCGGATTTATTGAGGTTTATTGTGGTATGTTTGTTATCCTTCAATTTCTTCATAATAAAAATAAATGAAGTATGTTGTAGTCCTTTCTTTTTGGATAATTTAGAATTTTATTTCTTAAAGCAAGAATAACCACATAATTACTTTATTAAAACATTCATTTCATGGTTTATCTTTCGTTAAAATTGTGCCTGTATTATAATATTATGTAGGTTAGGTATATCTAAGGTATTAATTATTAAGAAGGGGCGCACATTCAAACTTTGCCATGGGCGCCATTTTACATAGGTACGCCACTGTTGAAGGGCGATGCTTAAAAGGTGCAGGTTGCAAAAAAGAAATCCTCCTAAAGCGACCCGCCCAACGGGGTCTGGTAACAACACTATCTAAACTTCCTGAGTAGACTTAACGGTCTGCTGGTCTCTATGGTAACACAGAAAGCTGGTAATCACCTCCCACCCCTCCTACTCAATCCTGACTATAAATATCAGAAGTAAACAGACATTCAAGTTGGTCACAATATCCCCCGTCGCTGAGCCCGCCAGATGTAAGTAACATTCATCCAACTCATTTGTAACATTGCCGTTACATAACGAACAAGAGGAAATAAATAAAAATTCAGGTCGGCACTTTTTCCGGTAAAACTTGCGGAGAACACTGTTTTACAGTTGTTTTCTTTAAATTGTGTCCAATGTCAAACTCACCGTTCACATTCGGCATGTCAACTTTTAAAGGTTTTTGGGTATGCTGACAAGGTTGGGGATGTCTATTCTGAAAGCCGTTCTTAACATGGGAAGGTTGGGGGAGGTATCTATTCCGAAAGCCAATTTTAAAAAAACATTTTTTTTTTTACAGCGGAAAAACACGTTTTTATGAGACCACGTTGAAGGCCCCCATCTTGGATTTAAAAAAAAATTTGTTTGAATTTTAGAAATGACAAAGGGAGATAACTCCAGTTAAAGCGCTGACACCCCTCCCCATCTTTAATACTAGCTTTTCTTCATAAAAATCGAACATTTTGCTCGGTATCATAACAAATTGTTTTTTCGCTGTAAAATAAAAAAAATAAAAAACTTGATGAAATTAAGTGAAATTTTTTTTTCAGAGAACTTCGTTCCATAACGGATACATACAATTTAAACTTTTTTCGATATTTTAATTTTTTAATGTCTTGACTAAACTGTACAAGTACCAATTTTGCTAACTTTGTTGCAGTGGAAGGGGCAGATTATAAACTTATGAATTGAAATTAATAAAAGCATACATGTAATTAAAAAACAAAAAAAAAAAAAGCAGAAAATCTTAAAAATGAATTACAAAAAAAAAAAAAAAAAAATAGCACAAATGTAAATGTTATAAAATTATTTTTTTATATTCCCATAAAAAAGTTTTAAATAGAAAAAAAAAAGAAAAAGATTTATTTTCTTTTCTTGACACTAGGTCTCTCAAACAACTGTTTCATTCCACCTCCTTTCGTCATATGGAATTTAATATTTTGAGCAGAGTCTGTAAGCCATGGTGAATCAAACTGTGTTGTGTCTTGGTCAACCAAGTGTGTATATTTTGTTCGGCCTGAGCGGCCAAAGTTCTTGACCTGCATAACTTTTGGAAGAATAGTCTTATCAAAATGATCTTCCAGAGTTGGAGCAGAAAAGTCCCGTTTGTATACCATGTCATCTTCGTCCATATAGAACGAACCCCTGTGATAATATTTCTGGAGAAACTTGTACCTTCCCTTGGGCGCTTTGTTTGGAATCACCTTCGGATTGGCACGCAAATCTGCCCTCCTCTCCTCGTCCGTCATAGTTCTCAACCGATCGACCTCACCTTTCTCTTTTTCCAGCGCTTCCCTTTCATCGCGATCGCGTTTGATTCGCTTCAATTCACGGACTTTCCATGTTTCGTATTCTTCCTCATCATTCTCGTCGCCGGTGTCGACAGCGTTGCAAGGATCGTCCTCTACTTTCTCTTCGTTCTCTTTCTTTGTCTCTGTTTCGATGATTTTCAAGGTTTGTCGTCGACGCTCTTCCGTCATTCGCTTTGTTTCTATTTCTTGTTCACGTAATTTCTGGTCTTCCTTCTCTTTTTCTTGTATTGTGATTCGGTCTTTTTTGCGTACAAAGACAGGTTTCAACCTGGGCCCGGTCTCCTCTTCAGAGTCGGTGTACTCTTCATACTCCGACGATTCCTCTTCACTTTCGCCTTCTGAACGTTCATCTTCGACATCCATCACCTCCTCTTCTTGCTCTTCTTTCCGCTGCATGGCCCGCTGTCGAAGAAGTTCTCGACGCCGTTCGATCTCCTCCTCATCCAGCTCTTCCTCTTCGCTGCTCTCTTCTTCTTCGCGGCGGTGCCGATTGGTATCAACCTCCTCATCTTCAGAGGCTTCTTGTAAGATCTCGGGCTCAATCACCTCACGGCGATGTCGTGTCACCCGATCTTCGACGTCGCTATCATTGTCTTCATCATTTGCTCTTTCTTTCAACCGTCGCAGGCGAGGGTCTTCGTACTGGGTCTCGACAGGGATCACTTTCGCCACATCGAGCACAGTCTTCTTTGGACCAAAGTGAAAATCAACATCTTCCTCATCGCTACTAGTGTCAGGAGCATAATCAGGTCTTTTACCGGTGACGTAACGATTCACCTTTACTTTTTGCATAGTAATATCACCCTTTTCATTTTTGATAGGGACGGCACCAGCCGTCGACTGAAGCGGAACGGAGTTGTTCGGCCTTCCACTCATCTTGTTTCAGCGTTTAGTCCTACTTCCTTAAAGAAAGAAACGAAACAAGATGGCTAAAAACGAAAACAATCGTTCGACTGTTTTGTTTATAATTACTCCGTCAGCAGCTCAGAATTAGTGAACAAACAAAAAAAACGATATAATATTTCGTTCGAAAAGTTCTTAAAAGTGAATTGTTTTGAAGAGTTTTAAAAAGTACTCACAAACGCAGTGTAACTTCACAGAAAAGAATATAATCATTAATGAAACACGACCAAAGGAAGACACTTTTTGATTTTCAAATTAGAGATTTCCACTTCCGATTAGAAATTGCTCAATCAGAGTTATTTCCCCTTTAACTTTTTTTTTTTTTTTTTTTTAAACTTCAGCCAATGTACATTGTTCTCAAGTTTCAGATACAGGCTGTTCCTATGTCGAATTCGACTAATTAAAAAAGTTTAAATCCGGTAAAATATTTATGATGTATGCACTAGTCACGGAACGAAAATGTCATATTCTAAAGAACACGTAAATTGATCAAGTTTTTTTAACGAAGAAAATCAAAATTTACGATTTTTAGCGGTTAAAAAATTGTAATTATTTTAAATACAAACATAATCTCGGTAGTCGAAGCGAGTTGTCGCCTTTGAATTTTAACACATTCTAAAATAACATGCCGCTGTTCATAAAATTTGATGGCCGACGTACACGAGTACTGCTACGCTACTAGCGAAATATGTATCGGCTCCGATATTGAACGTTGTTCGATTGAGGGAGACATCATTATTTTTACAAGGAAAGAAGTTTTGCATGTGTTCGTGTGTCTTTTTTTTTTTTTTTTTTGGATGGATATTTTTTTTGCCGGAGTTTATGTAATTATTAACACGAAAATTGGTGAATATTATTTTCAAGTTTTTTTTTAAATTTAAAAAAATTTTTTTTTTTTTTTTAACTTTAATATTTTTTTTGTTGTTTTTTTTTTTTTGCCGGATTTAACAAACAAACAAAATGAAAGCAAAACAAAACAAAAATTCGGTGCTTTTCTTTTTTAATGGTTTAAGTGCCCCCCCCCCATGTTTTAATTGTTTTTTAAAGGAAAATTGGTGAAAGTCAAAATTAGCATTGTGGTGATAAACAAAAAGCTTTAACGTGTACGTACCTAATGGAATGTCGTAGATCGAAACATAGTGAAATGTTATTTGGTGCTAGTGCACTTGCACTTCTTGATCCGGGCTATTTTTAAATAGTACTTTCAAGTTTAAAGTTTTACGATACCTGTTTTTATTAAATTGTTAGGTGAAAGTACAGAATAGGTACACAAACACCCTCCTGTCCCATGTTAAGAATGGCTTTCTAAATAATGTCATTATTTCAGCACGGCTTAATAAGTGCATGAGTCATTGCATGAGTGCATGAGTACCTTTTATTTTCTTGAATAAAAAAAATTTCCCCAAAACTTTATTGGGTTTTTTTTTAATTGCCATATTTTTCATGAACATGCGCTAAAAATGTGTCAAAATTACATAAACTCCGGCAAAAAAAAAGTATCCATCTCCCCCCCCCCGCCCCCCCCCCAAAAAAAAACAGATAAAACATGGGACGGGAGGGTGCTGTTGCTGTCTGTGTACCTATTCTGTACTTTCACCTAACAATTTAATAAAAACAAGTATCGTAAAACTGTAATTAAACTTAAAAATAGCGCGGGTACTTTCACCTAACAATTTAATAAGAACAGGTAATTTTTTAACATTGGGAGAGGCACTTAAACCATTAAAAAAATAACGGTAACATAAGTGCATCACTGCAGTGCAGTGATGCACTTATGTTACCGTTACACTGCACTGCATCATCAGCACCAAATTTTTGTTTTGTTTTACTTTCATTTTGTTTGTTTATTAAATCCGGTCAAAAAAAAAGTAAAGTTTTTTTTCACCAATTTTCATGTTAATAATTACATAAACTCCAACAACAAAAAAAAAATATCCATCCCAAAAACAAACAAAAAGAAAACATAAAATCATAACAAAAATCATGCGCAAATTTCAAACCAAAATAAATTTAAAAAAAAAAGCTAGGTCATACGCAAAAATACTGTTCTTGTAAAAATAATGATGGCTACTCAATCGAACAACGTTCAACATCAGAGCCGATGTGTATTTCGCTAGTAGCGTAGCAGAGCAGCACTGCAGCAGCACTCGTGTACGTCGGCTAATTTGATTTTCTAATTAGATAATTAAAAAAAAACAAAAACCTTTCTGATGAAATTTTGGAATATGACATGATATATTCGTTCCGTGACAGTTACATTCATCATAAAGATGTTTCTATTTTCTGTATTTTTTGTTTTATAATTAAATAAAATTCAAAATAAGAACCTACGCCGCTAAACTACACCTTCACCGAACCAATTAATACATAATATAGACCAGTATTTCTCAACTTTTTAGTGCTTTGCATAACTCATAAAATAAGTAACATTACTACCTCCCCCCCCCCCAAAAAAAACTCTGGGTAAAAAAAAAGAAAAATTATGGTAATCTTGAAGATTCGTCTCCCTTTGTTTACAAATGTTTAAAATGCAAGAGAGCTATATACTCAGTCCGTTAATTCCAAAGTAGCTGAGCAGCGGCTTGGTTCCCACCAGTTTTGGACAATAGCAAACAGGATCCTGAACAGAAGCGTGCGTTCTATCCCAACCATCATCAATGGACCTGAGGTCATCTCGTCAGCATCAAACAAGGCCAAACTATTTGCAAAGAACTTTGCAGCTAATTCTACCCTATGTGACGAAGGCCATCAACTCCCCATATTTCCTCCTATAAAAGACAACATGCTATGCAACCTACAAATATCTGTGCGTGAAGTCGTCAAGCTAATCAAGAACCTTGAAGCAACTGGCCCTGACGGCATTCCAATTATAGTGTTGAAAAAGCTTCAACCAGAACTTGGCCCCATACGTACAAAACTGCTTAAGTGTTGTTTTAAGGAGAAGTGCTTTCCAACACCCTGGAAAACCTCATCAGTATGCCATGCATTTAAGAATTCAGGTGATAGGTCATCTCCCTCTCAGTACAGATTAATAAGTCTCTTGTGTGTCATGAGTAAGTTGCTTGAATCCATATTAAATAAAGAAGTAGTCAACCACCTCAGCAGAAATAACCTTCCTAATGACATGAAATATGGTTTCTGTTCTGCTAGATCTATAGCAGATGTGCTAATGGTTATATCTCATCGGATAAGTGAATCTCTCGATAAAGGCTTCCTTTCTAGGGCAATTGCTCTTGACATATCAAAGGCCTTCAATAAGGTATGGCATAAGGGCCTACTTCACAAGATTTCCAGCTACGGTATAACTGGAAATGTGTTCTCAATTATCAAATCATTTTTCTCTGATAGGTTCATAAGAGTAGTGGTTGATGGGCAGAAATCAGAGGCCCACAGTATTAATGCTGAAGTCTCCCAGGGGTCCATACTGGGCCCAACTCTCTTCCTGATCTACATCAATGATCTCTCAAAACACGTACTTAAATCATTCGTTGACATCTATGCTGATGACACGACCATCTATGGCAACACATCAAAGGCCGTAAATGACAAAGTTCTCTCTAATTCTCTCTCCTGTGATCTTGAGCACGTGGTAGAGTGGGAGAAGAGGTGGCTGGTTACTTTTAATGCATCCAAGACCAAGTTTCTATCTTTACATCATCAACGCTCTGATCCCCATCTGGCATCAATTGAAATGGATGGCTCTCGTCTTGGGAGGCTCCATGTTTTGACAAGCTTCTGGGATTGACGTTTACTCCTGATCTGAAATGGAACAATTACATCACATCCGTTGCCAAGGTCGCTGGAAAAATGATGGGATCCTTCTACCGCTACGGAAGATATCTCACTGCTGATGCAATTCTCTATCTATATAAAAGCCAAGTACGTCTAAGGATGGAGTACTGCTGCCACATCTAGGCAGGAGTTGCTAAAAAACAGCCTGTCTTGCCTTGACAGAGTACAAAATAGACTCCGTAGCTTAGTGGGAGATGCCCTTTTCTCTTTCCTGCAACCTCTCTTCCACACAAGAGACGTTGCGAGGTTGTCTTTGTTTTATTGTTATTTCCATGGCAAGTTCTCGTATGAGCTTCAATTTCTGGTCCCCCCTCACAAATCTTTTACAAAAAGCACTCGTCTAGCTGAACCACTCAATTTTCCTCACTCTTTATCTGTGCCTAAATCAAAACGTAGATTCCATGGGCAAAGCTTCTTTCTGAGAAGTGCACGCCTGTGGAACTCTCTTCCGTTTTCTTGTTTCCCACCTAACTACAACTTGGATGTGTTCAAGCCCAACATAAACAAATTCCTGATAAACCGCCCCCTTAAGTATGACACTTTATCAAATCTCCATTACAAACAATTACTACGATATTGTCCCATTGATTACTGTACACGCAATAACCCTTATCCCCGAGTAGCCTATGAGCCTTGATAAGTGGTGACTACGATGTAAGGAAAAAAAAAAAAAAAACGTCATTTAGCAGAAGTGACGTCCGACATATTTAGCTACGAATGACCAAAACCGTATAGAATGAAGAAACCCTTTTTTTTTTTTTAAGAAGTTTTAGTCAAACAGTCTTTATTTGAACTTAATGGACTTTTTTATATTTATTAACTGTTTTATTCTTTTTATCAAACAAAAATAGAACTTTTATAATGAAATATATATTATGGACTGTTTTCCAAACATCGAAATTTTAAAATTATAGTTTTATTTAAAAAGAAAAAAAAGTAGACGAGGTGCTTTTCTTTTGAGATATTTTTTCTTCCATTTACGGTAATTCTTTTGGCACGCCAGGACACCAAATTTCATTCCGTCATAAAAACAATTTTCTACAGAAAAAAAAAAAAAAAATTATTTTTACATTTTTATCTCGTGAATAAACATAAAAATATTAAAAACCTTGGTTATTATTTGTAATATCCAACAACAGTTGAAGTCAATGTTTTCATTTTTTTTTTTCTTAAACGAAAGTGACTTTGTTTGATAAAATTGTTTGGCGTACTCATTAATTATTTTTCCTAAAGAATAAAATTGAATAAAGTTTATTTTTATAAGAATGTTTAGAGATTTACTTAGCAAATAAGCATACAAATATAGGAAAACCCGCATTTATTATTTTTTTAAAAATCCAAATTATACACCGGTTATGAAGTTGTCTTCGGGTAATTTTTTTTTTTTTAGGACGCCAGCTCACAAAAAAGTACGCCACGCATAAAATTATATTAAAAACCGCGTTTATTATTTTTAAAATCAAACAGCGGAGTTGAAGTCAATGTTTTCGATTGTAAAACAAAACTTTTGATAAATTTCTGTGTGGCGTACTCATGAATTATTTTTTCTAAAGAATAAAATTGAATAAAGTTTATTTTTACAAGAATTTTTAGACATTTATTTAGCAAATATGCATAAAATTATATATGAAAAACTGTTTATTTAAAAAAAATCAAATCAAAATTATGCATTGCACCGGCTATGAAGTTTTTTTGTTTTTTTTCTTAAACGAAACTGCCTTCATACCTGGCGCATAATTTGATTTTTTTTTTTTAAATAATAAACGCGGCTTTTCAGAGTAATTTATCAAAAACAGTTTTGTTTTACAATCGAAAACTGACTTCAACTCCGTTGTTTGATTTTAAAAATAATAAACGCGATTTTTTATATAATTTTATGTTTATTCACAAGATAAAAATGTAAAAATAAGTTGTTTTTTTCTGTAGAAAGTTGTTTTTAAGACGGAATGAAATTTGGCGCGTGGCGTCGTCCTGGCGTGCCAAAACAGAATTACTGGTTGGCTTCTTTTTTTTTTTTCTTAAACGAAAGTGACCGTTTGATAAAGTTGTGTTTGGCGTACTCAAATTATTTTGGTACTCCTTGGGCGTCGAGTTCCATGGCGACCAGCAGAAAAATTTAATAGGTAAATGTTTACTTTACAACAGAACACCGACCAATAATTTTTTTTCTAGGTTTTCGGGGTCGCTGACAACGAATCTGATATTCGAACCCGTCTCAAATTTACCGTTTACATGGTATTAACTCCTGAACCCTCGCACTATTTTGTGCCAACTCACCGCCATTGTTTAGGCTATTCTTACATGATGCGTTCGCGCATAGTAAGGTGACCTATCACATCGCGGAATAATTTTTTAGCAGACATTTAAAATAATAAGAAAGTTTTCAAAAACAATGTTGTTCATTTTTCTGTGTTATGTAGCTTGATGCTTTTTTAATTGATCTAAAAAAATTAAGTTTTCACGAGCGGTCTACAAAAGCATTTTCATTTTTCGTTTTTTATGGTTTTTTTTTTTTTGTATTTTTTTGGAAGGGGGCGCATATATCATAAAGTTCTTTTCTTTTTTTTTTTAAAGATTTTTCAGCGCTCGTTAAGATTGTGTCGACAGATCGATTTTTTAAATATATATGCTTTAAGCAAAAACAATGTTACATACTTAATTGTCATGAAGAAGATAGTAACATATCCCAAAATTATGAAAATTCATTGGTATTGATTTTTATTATGAAAAAGTCTATTGCTAGAGACAACTAGGCATCTCCACGGCGATATGTAAAACGTCAGCATTACATACATTAATAGTGACGTTATCATTTCGTGTGTTAGTCAATTCTATGGATGGGCATTCGCGTTATAATTGTTAATGGAAGTAACATTTTTTTTTGCTATGAATAAAAAATGATATAAAACTTACCTTTTGTAAAACAAATAGATTTTTATTAACGAACTACACAGACTAGAGTTAATGAAATAAAATTAATTTTAACGTCTTCTGTTGACACATATATTTAAAGATAATGTTCATTACAAGCCTCCATACATTTTTGAAAAAAGGCACAAAACATAAGGACCACCCTCTATCAAGTTAAATAATAAAATCAAAACGGATTTTTTAAGCCGATTTTGGATTTACAATTTTTATTATCTCAATAGTCTTATATTCTCTTATATGAATATATTCTTTTATTATCATTGGAAACCTGTTATTAAAAAATCCGTTTAAAGTTCATATTGCGTAATATTTGAATTTAATATCATTTAAAACTCTTAAAAAATAATTATTTTTTAGAATTGTTTTTTTTTTTTTTGTTATAATTCAAATAATTATATTACCGAGAAAAAAATTATCAAGAAAAGTGTTATTTTTTTTTAACATAATAATATTGATTTTATGTCCAACTTTATTTACAAGTTTAAAGTAAGTGAAATAAATAACAGGATTATATATATATATATATATATATATATATATATATATATATATATATATATATATGTATATATGTATATATATATATATATATATATATATATATATATATATATATATATACTAGCTGTACCCAGCCATGCGTTGCTGTGGCTCAGTTTGTTAAAATGGAACACATTCCTCAAGAAAAATTGCATTTTGTTCGTTTATTTACTTTTATTATTTTTTGCAATTTTTTTTTATCAATAAAAGTTGTTCCCCCCCCCCCCAATTAACTTTTTACCATAAATTGTTAGGTGAAAGTTTTTTTTGTTTTTTTTTCAGGAAAACTTGCACTTTTTTTTTTTAAAGAAATTTGGCAGTAAACGTTTCTTTTTGAAAACGGAATTTTTATTATAAAAAGAACAGATGAACATTGTAAATAGTTAGGTGAAAGTAGAGAAAAGTTTGATTTTTTTTTTTTTCAAGAGACTGTACAAATTATGTTTTTCAACAGATGTTAAGAAAAACAGAAAACATACTTCCATCATTAATTATGCAAAAAAATAAATAAACTGGAAAACTTTCTGTTATTAATGTTTGCTAAAAAATAAATACAGTAAATTTCGTTTAAGTGTTAGCATATGCTGCATCTTAAAAAGTTGGTTCATGCTGGCAATTAAATAAAATAAACGTCTAAAAATTAGTAAAAATAAGTAAAATCATGAATGACGGCTCGGGGGGGGGGGAGGCAAGTAAGTAGGAACAACACAATCATTTGTGTAAAATAATTAATATTCGAGAAATTGTAGACAGTAACAAAAATACCTGATACCAAATGCAGTAAAATTCAAGTATCTTTTATACGTGCTGAAACTGTGTTTAAGTTATTTTTACTTCATTTCTTTTATTAAAAGTTGTCTTTCCAACAATTAACTGGTTGCATGTCGTTTAATCATTGGGGACTTCACTCTTGGAAAATTGTATAAAAAATCTATGACTATGACTAACTCTAAATTTGGGAGTGCAACTCAAACTTAGGGTTAGTGGTAGATAAGTCATTTGTTAGGTGTGTCAGAAATTTCGTGAAAAATATTGAATAATTCCACCCCGTTTTCTAAGCTTATAACTACTCGAAAAATATAATTCAAGCCCTAATTTTTTTTTTCAATTAAAGGAGCAAGGATCAAGGTTTCATTTAAAAAAAAACAAAAAAAAAACAAACAAACAAACAACGTGGTTTAAAAAAAAAAGGTTTTAAACTTCAGACTTTACAGGTAAATTTCTAAAAAAAACACTACTTTTTTCTTTGTTTTAAATTTGAATATATTATTTATTGATCTTTTATCTTCAATTTGTGATATATAACATTTTGGTGAGTAAATGAATTATTTACTTTTTAATAGACATTTCAAAATGGGAGGCGTGAATTAATTCGCCCGCCTGTCTTTCCAAGCTTATAACTACTCGAAAACTATAATTCAAACCCTAATTTCTTTTTTGAATTAAAGAAGCAAGGACCAAGGTTTCATTTAAAAAATAAAAAAAAAATAAGAAAACAACGTGTTTTTAAAAATAAAAAAAAAAAGGTTTTAAACTTCGAACTTTTCGTACTGGTAAATTTCTAAAAAACACTACGTTTTTTTTTGTTTTAAATTTGAATATATTATTTATTGATCTTTCATCTTCAATTTGTGATATATAAAACTTTGGTGAGTAAATTATTTACTTTTTAATAGACATTTGAAAATGGGGCGGGGGCTTTAATTAAAAAAAGCTTGTCTAAAATATTATACTCAATTTATTGGAAAGAGCATAAAATTTCACATTGACCCTGAAAATATCGTAAAAATTGAATCAATAGAAAAGTTTTGATAGATTTTTCAAGTTTAAAAATTGAAAATACTGAGCTCGTAAAATTCAATTAATTTCATTACTGTTTTTTAAAAAATAAAAAAGTAATATTTCTATTACTTTTTATACAACTTTAATAGTTTATTTTGGAAGTATAATCCATAAAGAAAATAAACAACCCAGTTTTAAAAGAGAAATTACGAGTTTTTTATATTTTATTCGCAGTTTCGTGTTAGGGGTGTCAAAAATTCATACAAAAATTCTGATACACCTTGTCATTTATTTACAACTTTTGAGAAATTAAGCCTCCTTACTCCTTAAGCGATAAGCGGACATTTGTTTATTTTTTTTTTTTTTATTATTCAGGGTGTAAAATTCACTTTGAACAACATATTTGGAAATTAGAAAAATAAAAAAACCCAAAAATCTTTGTTTTAGCATGTTAAAAGTATTTAGGTTGGTAGATAATTAAATTCTACTGTGTTCGGTATAAGATTTTTTTTTTTTTTTTTTTTTTGCTGTTGTTTCTTGCTTTTTAGAATTTTTGACTAAGGGGGGTTGCTTAGATCGTATTTTAAACTAAACTACGGAGGTTGGAATGCCCCCCCCCCCTTAAAATGTACTTGGAAAAATCGATTTTATAGCGAAATTTAAGAATGGTTAGCCGAAAATAAAGGTGAACAACAAAACAAATAATCAATAAATAATTGTTACCAAAGGCAATAAATGCTACTTTTTTTTACTTACATGAATGAGTTTATTTTATGTTTTAAAGTATTTTCAAGTGCTTTTCTTTATTTTTTAATCTAAAATTGCGGATGTGTGGCTGCGAAATATCTCCAGATTTTCTAGAATTCCCTGCTAGATTGCAAACGAAATCTCCAGATCTAGCGGGAAAACCGCTAAATTGGAAACACTGGTCGCGTGACAGAAAGCGGTGATAAATAATTGTCCATAAAACAAAAAAATGGCCTATTGGTACAAAGAAAACCACCTATTTATTATAGAAAAATTAAGTATCATGTTATAATTAAAGAGATATATAAAAACACGCATAGGTACAGCAAACATATTATACCAAAATGTCGAAGCAATCATTTATTTAGTTATTTAGACTATTAATTACGAACGAACCAAGTGTTATATATATATATATATATATATATATATATATATATATATATATATATATATATATATATATATTTTTATTTGATCTCTTCAGCTTTAAAAAAATGTTGAAATTTTTACCGACCTACATTTATTTTGTTTAGTTTTGGGACCATGAAATATAGGGGGAGGTAGAACACCTAAAAAATATCTATTTCCTCTAATATATTTAACGAAACCTACTTTTATTATATAAGTTTATTCAATAATGAATAATTATCGAAAATTTTAGGAAGATATGACTATTATTTGATTTTTGCTAGATTTTTAAAACATGGGTGTGTCTACGGCTTAAAAAACGTCACTACATAGGAACGTTGTTTTAAAGCGTCGATAATATAAACACGATTTTTGTCTCGCATTTTCATTATTTTTGTATGCTGTAAAAAAAGTAAAAAATATTAGCAGTTTATTTGAAGCTTTTTTTTTAAATGGTAAAAAAAAAATGATAATAAATTAAATTACAATGTGTTACACTGTTACATATAGGCGGGCGCGCACTGGAGGTCAGAGGTGCCTATAAAAAAAGTGTGGTGTGGTGCGCATTGGAGATACCTATAGACAACAAATATTGCACGCCATTGACGTAATCTAAAATATTCTTTCCGAGTTATGTCCCCTGTGTGTGAACTCTTTACTGTCTACTTAATACCGTCTTATTTTACCCAATTTTCCGTAAAACTTAGTTTTAACTATAGATAACTTTCTTTCTACTCGATGAATTTCCGTAATCTTACTAATCTCTGCATAATAATTAAGTACGTGATATATATATATATATATTTGCTTAAAATGACATTTAAAAAATCGATCTGCCGACTCTATCTTAACAAGTGCCGATTTATTCTGTATTTTTGTTTCGAAAGCAGATTCAATTCTAAATAAGCATTGACATTGATCGACAGTTTATAACTTTAAAAACGTAAAGAGTTCCACTTTCGGAAGTGACAATCAGCTGAGAGTAATCTCCCTTGAGAAAAGCAGATTACGTTCTTGGTAAGTCTCTTTAAAAATCTGATGTGAGAATTCTTCGTTCTTAGCACAGTTGTACGATTACCCAGAAGTCATCGTTGAGCTTAATTAAGCGTTCATTATAACTTTTAATTTACTAAATGTACATCAGTAAGTTAAAAGGAATCCGAAAAACAATATTTTCGTCTTTTATTTTATTTTTATTGATAAACAACGAATGTTAAAATAATGTAATCAAATTTAGGGTTTGTATTACTGTACACATAGATTCGAAAAAGTTGTCAAAAAACAAATATATAACAAATAAATGTTATCAAAGGCAAGATAAGTTACTTTTCTACCTAACTGGATATATTTTTTTGTGTTTTTATTCAATGTAACATGTTTATTCAGCTTGAAAACCATACAGTGTTTACCGATGTATTGGAAAATTCAAGATGGCGTCTCACACCCTCTTTAACACGGTAAGTTTGGGAAAAGGTGTTATAAATAAAAAACTATACAAAATACTATTAAAACCCCGCCGAATATATGTCAACCTATGTCACAGTAACATATATTGAGCGAGTTTTTAACAATATTTTAACCGGTTTTTTATTTATAACACCTTTTCCCAAACTTACCGTGTTAAAGAGAGAATCAGACGCCATCTTGAATGTTCCAATACATCGGTAAACACTGTATGGTTTTCAAGCTGAATAAACATGTTACATTGAATAAAAACACGAAAAATATATCCAGTTTGGTAGAAAAGTAACTTATCTTGCCTTTGATAACATTTATTTGTTATATATTTGTTTTTTGACAACTTTTTCGAATCTATGTGTACATTAATACAAACCCCAAATTTACCTTCGTTTGGTTGGAACTTAATTGGAGTGTTCAATTTCACTGGTTTTGATAGCAAAAGTCTGTGTGTGTGTGTGTGTGTGTATATATATATATATATATATATATATATATATATAATCACACACACACACACACACACACACATTGAAAAATCAAGTTTGAAATTTTAAGTAAATAATGCTTAAAAATCAGTCCAGTACTTATGCAGAATACAGATTGTACTATTTAAAAAAAAAAAAATTTTTTTTTTTTTTTTAATGATTTTCAAGTTAGATCCAATTTTTACAGTACGTTTTGTTTATTAGCTTGTTAGGTGGAAGTACAAAATAGTTACAAAAAAAACAAACAAACAAAAGCTCACCCCCTCTTATGTTAAGAATGCCTTTCTGCATAACGTTGTTATTTCAGCATAAGTTGTACATTGCAATATTTAGTATATAGCCTAAGAATTAACCCTTGTCTTCTTGGCATCTAGGTATGGGTTCGGTTTACACTGAATTAAAAGTTAAGATAATACAGTGTTTAGTACGTGAATAGAGCTAGGTAGCAAATATGTCCATTTAAGCCTAATTACCTTAGATAATAATATAATGTATATATTTATATGGTAATGTTGACACATACAGGCCCTATGTCGAAACAGACGTCATGTCCAGTGTCACGTGACTTTTGTTTATGTAAAATACGACCTTAGGGAATTCCTGTTACCGAAATGAATTACGTTTTAATAGTTTTTGTATCTTGCTTTTCACCTATTAAGGTTAACATTTATTTAAAAAAAAAAAAAAATAAAAAATTTTTTTTTTGTCCTCGAAGTTGCGTTGGTTTCAGCGTCTTAAATTCTTGTACGAAACAAATGAACAAATCTATTAACATCGAGTTAACCACCTGTTTTTTTGTTTTTTTTTTATTGACTCTGATGTCGCATTTTGCATAAACATAAGTCACGTGACACATTGTTAGCCATGACATCTATAGGAGTTAATTTTATAGGAGGGAAATGTTGTGCATTTCTCTCCGAATAATTACTTAGATAAACACAAGGCCAAACGATATTGCTTTTAACGAAACAATAATAAAGGGTTTATTTAAAAAAAGGCGAGATTGTATCTCGAACTGGAGAGAAAGAAAGAAAGTGTAAATGTCTGTTTGAAGGTATCGTCTGCCATCAGACTGCAGTCGTCAACAAGTGGCAGTGGGAGGGGTGAGTGAGAGAGGTCTGTATAGGTAGCTTGCTGGTGTCTCTCTGTCAATCGCAGATGAGATCCCAAAGGGCTAAAAAATAGTCCTTAAGGGGACAGCTCAAATCAATGCGCCCTGCCAACCAATTGGTCAGTGTGGCCGAATCACTTTGGCACCGGGCATTGATCCGCTTATAGTAAATAGTTTGTTAACTGCTACACATCTATGTTTCGGCATATGTCAACATTATTTTATATATCGATTTAAAGTATTTACTTCAACAATGCTCAGTACATGGGTAATAATCGGGTTATCTCCAAAATGCAGTCCTCGGAAGAATCAAGGTACTGGAAGTGGGTACAGAACAGAAGCCTAACACGAAAAACAAAACACAACATAACACATTCAATTTAAATTGATGTGAAATATTTATATGTAGGAATAAACGCTAGCTATAGAGCATAACATTTTGCCGAATTTGTTTGGCTCTATTCTGCCTCTCCACATAAATTCATACAAATATGATGAAAACAGACTTGCTGATGTCCTGTATTGCTGATGTAGTTTTCTTTTGGCCCTCCTCAGTGTGTTCTCAACTAGAGACAACGAAATGGTAATTCCTTCTTTCTAAAATAATAACAGGGGAATACATCTTTTCTGGTAATAATAAAAATAAATTTTGTTTCATTACGTGTTCGAGTTCCAGTTCGGTGTTTAAGTTTGATGGACATAAACGATTTTTTTTTAATTTTTTTTTTTAGCAGTGATTTAGCCAGGGTATTCCAATATCGACATTTATCCACCAAAGCCCATTTTGAAATGGTCTTTTTTTTTTTTTAACGAAAAGTTTTTTCTTTTTTTTTTCTTTTTTGTGTCAATAGTAAAATGAAACAATTTTTTTCCTATTGTATTTTTTTTTTTTTTAATAAGCAAACGAACAAAAGTTTAAAGAGTAGTTTACAAAAAAATAAAAAAAATAGTGGCGGATATGAAGGAGCTTGGCCACTACCTGTAAATGATTTCCTTTTTATTTTTTTTTTAATGTTTTTTTTCATGGATTATCATCGATTATAGACTTAACTTTCAGGTTTCAATTTTTTTTTTTAATGACTTTTAATGTCAGGATAACTTCTTAATTGTACCGTTCTACTTAATTGATTCCTAACTTTTGGATATAGTCGCTGTCATAACCTTCATAATGTGTCACGTGACCAGTGATAATGTGAAAATAGCTCTTGAGATGTAATTCAAATGCGACAAAGTATCAATCCTCATCTCAAAATTTAATTTTTTTTTCTTTTTAAACCTTAACATGTAGCAGCCAGAACTGGCTACAATCACAGGCAGAAGCTAATTCTTGTGACTCGAGATTTGAAATCCATTTTCTCCCTGGCTTGTCCAGTCACAAGCCAGCTCTCAGTCATGTGACCGAGTACATAAAAGGCGAAATCTGAAACTCTTGACCCTCTTTCTTACTCGCCCCAGCTGGCAGCCGACTTCGCGTGGGGCTGTGGTCCCAGGCTGAATGTGAGTACAAAGCAAGATAACATGGCGACCTTTCAAACTCCTACTTGCTTCCACGTGCACTTCACACACATACTCTTTCTTTTCTTACCACAAAACACTCACTCTTTGCTCTGTCTCCACTATCGGACGCACGCTGCTACATACGTAAATACACTGAATACCTTTTCCCTTTCTTTCTCCTTTAACCGGTCCTTCGTCCCCGACTACTACTATAAAAACATGTGCGCACACAAACACTGAACTCTCATACTAACCCGTTCCTCTTCTACTAACGCAGATGACAAAGTTTATTAATATAGAATGAAACTCCATTGCGTTGTCTCCCTCATCTATAAACATTTGATAAAAACAATTTATTTTTTAAATTTAAAACCTTTTTAACATTTTATAAAAGCAATTTATTTTTAAATGTAAACCTTTTTAATGTTTTGTAAAAACAATTTATTTTTAAATGTAAAGCTTTTTAACATTTTGTAAAAACAATTTATTTTTTAAATGTAAACCTTTTTAACATTTTGTAAAAACAATTTATTTTTTAAATGTAAACCTTTTTAACATTTTGTAAAAACAATTTATTTTTTAAATGTAAACCTTTTTACATTTTGTAAAAACAATTTATTTTTTAAATGTAAACTTTTTAATGTTTTGTAAAAACAATTTATTGTTATTTAAAATGTAAACCTTTTTACATTTTGTAAAAACAATTTATTTTTTAAATGTAAACTTTTTTAATGTTTTGTAAAAACAATTTGTTTTTTAAAATTTAAACCTTTTTATCATTTTGTAAAAAACATTTTTTTTTTTTATTATTTCAAGTTGATCATTACATGGAAAGTCTACAACTTCAATTCTTTCATAAATGGATATTTCCAACAATGGACTTCGGCAGCGACGCAGAACCGAGCCATTGAACATGCTTAGGTCTGCCATAAAATCAACGTCTTCGAAATTCAGCCGACTTTCTCTTCGAACAAAATGCGTCCTCATATTCTGTGGGTTTATGTTCATAGTGGTCTACATCTTGATGGCGATGCACCAGGTTTCCAATCGCCTCCAAGAAGACGCCTACTTAGAGACTCACAAGTGCCCTGCTTGCTACGGTGCCAGCATTTGTAAAAAACTTTACGATGGCAAAGCCCAATTCTCAGGCATATCCAGCATCCGATCGTTTGATCTCATAAACTTTAAAAACTTCCATTATGGAAAATACCGGGGCGACAACGTTATTTTAAAAAAATTAGCCCAGGACAATGTCTTGCGGGAAATAGATGAACGAATATGTTATTCAGCGAATAGGAAGATTGGTTGTGATGTTGGTAGGGTTTCTTACCTTGCGGATTTCACTAGGGAGATTCGCACCACTGATTTGCAGGTCGCCCACTTGATGGGTGTGAGTGACATGTTCCGATGTCCCTCACCACGCTTTGTACGACGGCTTCTATCCAAGTACAAGGAACGCGCCAAACACGAAGTTCCCATTTATTATATCACCGATAAAATTCAAGTACTTATCACAGCGATGATCAACAGTGAACCTTTAATGCTACAGGTAAGTCTTGATTATGTTCAGTAGGGCTACCTAGTGTTGCCTGGATGCATGAATAGCAAAATAGAAGCATTTAAATGTAACCTTTTTCTTCTAAATTGCTCTTTTTCCTCTTCTCTTCTCCTCCGTTCCATCTTTTCCTCTTCCTGATGAGGTTCCCAT
Organism: Euprymna scolopes; assembly: GCF_053919585.1. Classification (NCBI taxonomy): domain Eukaryota; kingdom Metazoa; phylum Mollusca; class Cephalopoda; order Sepiida; family Sepiolidae; genus Euprymna; species Euprymna scolopes. Next base: position 110,890,916 of record NC_136498.1, on the reverse strand, counting down.
TTACAACATCTTATCGTCTCCTTCTTCCCCATCTTATCATCTCCTCCCCCCCCATCTTATCGTCTCCCCCCCCCATCTTATCGTCTCCCCCCCATCTTATCGTCTCCCCCCCATCTTATCGTCTCCCCCCCATCTTATCGTCTCCTACCCCCCATCTTATCATCTCTTCCCCATCTTATTGTCCCCCCCCCATCTTATCGGTCTTCCTCCCCCCTCCCCCATCTTATCTCCTCCTTCATTCCTTCCATCTTATCTCTTCCTCCTTTCCTCATTTAATATTTCAACGGAATATGTTCTGATGAACTAGTTTCACTTGTACCCCCTTGACGTACATATCTCCGACAAACCTGCTTAGCAATAAGATCTCACCCCTTCACTGTTGATGTTCCTAAATGCCAGGAAACTTTCTATTCTAATAGTTTCTTCCCTCGAACAGCTAGACTTTGGAATTCCCTTCTTGCTGCCTGCTTTCCTGGCTGTACTGGTATGTAGAAGTTTAAATGTAACATAAACAAATATCTTGTTAATCTTTCCTAGACATGGACCCCTAATAGTAGCCCCTTACGTCCAAGTGGCGATATGCTTTGTAAGGGGTGAACATGAGTAAAAAAAAAAAAAAATCTTATCTCCTCCTTCTTCCCCCTAGCTTATCTCCTCCTCCTTCCCCCTAGCTTATCTCCTCCTCCTTCCCCCATCTTATCTCCTCCTCCTCTGCCCCCTCCACCTTGTCTTCTCCTCTGCCTCCCTCCACCTTGTCTTCTCCTCTGCCTCCCTCCACCTTGTCTTCTCCTCTGCCTCCCTCCACCTTGTCTTCTCCTCTGCCTCCCTCCACCTTGTCTTCTCCTCTGCCTCCCTCCACCTTGTCTTCTCCTCTGCCTCCCTCCACCTTGTCTTCTCCTCTGCCCCCCTCCACCTTGTCTTCTCCTCTGCCCCCCTCCACCTTGTCTTCTCCTCTGCCCCACTCCACCTTGTCTTCTCCTCTGCCCCCCTCCACCTTGTCTTCTCCTCTGCCCCCCTCCACCTTGTCTTCTCCTCTGCCCCCCTCCACCTTGTCTTCTCTGTCCCCTCCTCCTTCTCTTCTTACCTTCCTTTCTCCTACTCATTTTTCACCACTTTTTTCTTGTCTTAAAAAGGAACCATAAAAAAAATCACAGCAACAGTTTTTTTTTTTTTTTTTTAAGTTTTGAAAGATTTAAAAAGAAAGATTTTGTTTTTTATGTAGGAAACCAATTCTGGTCTGAAATTCATTCTTCTGCATTGTCAGGAATTCTTAAATGATTTTTTTCTGTTTTTCTAGACATTTCCATCTGCTGACGGCTGGCCATTTCCCGCTTACATTGGAGCCTGTGGGAGGTTCATTATGGTTGAAAATTGTGGGCAGCCTCTCAAAAACTTCTACGATGAACCAATTACAAAAAGAGTAAATAAAATAAACATTTTTTATCTTTCATTACGAAAATTTCAAATGGCAAAAGAAAAAGTAAAGCATGAGATCTCCCTCCCCATGCAATCACTACTCTTTGAATGTAATGTAAACAATCATTCATGACAAAACTACTGACTTTAAAAGTATTTAATATTAAATATGCTTTAATATGATAATTTTGGTTCTAGTGCACTTATTGATCCGCGCTATTTTTTAAATAGTATTTTCAAATTTAATTAAAGTTTTATGATGTCTTTTTTAATTATATTGTGAAGTTAAAGTACAGAATAGCTACAAAACACCCTTCCTCACCCATGTTAAGAATGGCTTTCTAAATAATGTTATTATTTCAGCACGAATCAATAAGTGCACTAGTACCGATATTTTTATTGTCCAGATTTTAGATATATTATTATAGAGTGGTGATTTAAAAAAAGAAAAAAAAAAAAAAGTATTTAGGGTACCATCTGCTAGAATTGAAACTGAAATTGTAGCATTCAAAGCTGATTTTACCACTGTAAACATGACACACATATAAACCAATTAAAAATTAAAAATAAACAAAGATGAATGTGCAAATTGTTTAATGATTTTTTTTTTTCAATTTTGACCCATTTTTGACCCTTTAAAAACAATTTTAACCGACTAAAGACCCATAAAAGAACGGAACGGCCCTTAAAACATCCAATCATTTGTAGGCCCCTAGCACTGCTCTGCAACTTTTAGTTTCGGAGGAGATAAAGTTTGAAAACATGGAGACGGACCGACAGGCAGACAGAAATATAGCCGTTTATATATTAGATTTAAGAAAATGTACAAAAGGAGGTAATTCTCATCCTGATTGTTATATTCACATGTTGGCCGACATAATCTCTCGAACCTTATTCATGTGTATCCTTTCAAACTCACAACTTGCACAGAATTTCGAACTAGACCCTTTATTTAGTCTACAAGATTAGTATAATGATAATAACCCTGAACTTTGATGTTAAAACGCTCTTACGAGCAAATACAGATTTTTTTACGAAAGGGAGATATATCTCAAAAATTAAAAATACACTGTCCTGATTTGATGCACTAAATTGCTAAATAAATATCTATGTGCATGTGTGTGTGTATATATGTATGTATATATCTGTGTGTGTGTATATATATGTATGTATCAGTGTGTGTATATATATCTATAAAAGTGAACATGTCTGTGTACATTTCCCTACGCAATAACTTTGTCAATTTTTAGGCTATAGACTCAAACTTTTATATACAGGGTACTGAGATTTGGGAAAATCGATGTGATCGGTTTTCGGCCAGAAATTTGACTGTTAAGGGGTCAAAATTCAACGATTTGACCTTTTGAGAACTCTACCAAACTCCTCTGACAATTTTGGGTATAAACACTTGAAATTTTAGATATAGGTTCCTTGGACATGGATCTAAGTTAATAACTTAATTTGCACCCAGAACAATAAATTTTAAGCAGTTATAAAAGGGGTCAAAGTTAAAAAAATTGACCTTTTTTTTTTTGCTTAGCATGCACCTCCAAACACCCGGGCAACGCCAGGCACCCATGCTAGTATATATATATATATATATATATATTAGTGATGGGACAATTCCAATATTTTTACCGATTCCTATTCTTTATAAATCTCTAATTATTTAGCTATAAGATTGTTATTTTCCCCGATCTTCATAAAACACGTTAAATATGTAGATATTTTCCTAAACGTCAAAATACACTTGTGAAGGATGATCTATCGATTTTAGCTTTACTGGTATTTTAAAATCAATAAATATTTATTATTTTATCATTATAACAGCAATGGAAGATTTTATTTTACAAAAAAAACAAATAAAAAAAAAAAGACAAAAGAATCGTTTTGGCATTGGAAAATAAGCATAAATTTTTCCGATTCCGATACCCCCCAAATCTTCTGATTTTTTTTTCGATTCCCGATTCCGGTTCATTGTCCCAACACTAATATATATGCATATATGTATATATCTGTGTATAATGTGTGTGTATATATATATATATATATATATATATATATATATATATAGGTGTGTGTATATATTGAATTATAATATAATTATGTTATCAAAGAGTAAATCTTTAACAAAGTAAAACTTATCAAGATAGGAAAAGCTCAACATTATTAAGAGGAGCAAACAATAATATTCAATGAAAGATGAAGAATAAAGTTACAACTTTATTATATCATCAGAACAATAGGGAAAAGTTAAGGGGAAAATTAAGAAAAAAAAACTTTTTAAGCAACGGCATTTCAAAGCTAAATGCTTTTTTTTTTTTTTTTTTTTTTACATGGAGTTTACCACTTATCAAGGCTCAAGGGCCACTCGGGGATATTGTGTGTACAGTAATCAATGGGATAGTGTAGCAATAGTATTGGAGAATTGATAAGGGGGCATTACTTAGGGGGGGGCGGTTCATCAGGAATTTGTTTGTATTGGACTTGAAGACATCCAGGTTGAAGTCGGGAGGGAAACAGGCAAGCGGAACAGAGTTCCACAGGTGTGCAGTTCTAAGAAAGAAGCTTTGGTCATGGAATCTACGTTTTGATTTAGGCACAGATAAGGAGTGGGGAAAATTATTGACGGTGGTTTCAGCTAGTCGGGTGTTTTTTGAAAAAGATCGGCGAAGGGGGGATCAGAGAAAGTAATAAAATATAAGGTAATAGTAAATATATATATATATATATATATCTATAAAAGTGAACCTGTCTGTCTGTCTGTCTGTGTACATTTCCCTACGCAATAACTCTGTCAATTTTTAGTCTATAGACTCGAAATTTGAAATACCGGGTACTGAGATTTGGGAAAATTGATGTGACGGGTGTCAGCCAGAAATTTGGCTGTTAAGGGGTCAAATTTCAACGATTTGACCTTTAAGAACTCTACCAAACTCCTCCGACAATTTTGGGTCTAGACACTTGAAATTTTAGATATAGGTTCCTTGAACCTGGATCTAACTTAATAAAGTGATTTGAGCCCGAAACTATAAATTTTAAGGGGTCATAATAGGGGTCAAATTAAAAAAAAAAATTTACTCTTTTTTTTTTTTTTTTTTTTGCTCAGCATACACCTCCAAACACCCGGGCAACGCCGGGCTGAAATGCTAGTATATATATATATATATACTAGTATGGATACCATGAAGTTCGGTTTGGCCACACCTGCTATACTAAGAATATTGACCAGTTTTTCATTATGTCAACTCCATCGTTACCCCAACAAAAATTTCAAAAATAAAAGAATGAATGAAAATATGAAAATGTAATCCCGCCCCCCCGAAAAAAGCAAAAGTATGTGACAAACTCTCCACCAGATATTTAGGCAGAAGGGATACGAAGAGAAGCTATTCTCTGGATATTGAGCACCTTTTTATGACTATATTCCAGTTTAAGCGAATTTCTTTTAATGCTCCCTCAGTCTAGAAAGATTTGTTGTTACGGTTTGTTGCTACGAAAACAAACTGTAAATAATTCAGTTTCAAAAATACCAAAATAGAATTTGTGTCAACCGAAATGCAGGTTTTTATGTTATAAAAATGATGAGTTTTGATTTATTGTTTTATTAAAAGAAAAAAAAAAATTAGCAGTTACAATGTCAAAAAATAAAGAAAAAAAACTGGTAAAAAAAACGTAAATGAAAGGTTTTTTTTTGTTTTTGTTTTAAATAAGAAATTGTAGTTGAATTGGATTGTTTATTTTAAAATAAAAATCCACTGGACCAAAACGTTAATTGCGAAATCACGGAAATTATTTTATTTGAACTGATTCCAAAAATAATGCTTGAAAGTTTGTGTAAATTATTTTTAGTTTGATTATCCACCGAAAAAGAAAACAAAAAGAAGGGAAATAAGTCAAAACTCAAATAACTCAAACTGTTTTATAAAAAAAAATCGATGTTGGTAAAAATAAATGAAATTAAATATGTTATCAATATAAATCAAATTTAAATAATAAAATTAAATAGAACACTTAAAACAATTCTCTCACTATAAACAATAATTAACACACCGCTATTTAATAAATCGATTTTCCTTAATGTAATAGGCAAATGACATCATCTCTCAATCATCTATTTTACAATAACTATATATATATATATATATATATATATATATATATAGGACTGAATGAAGCAATGAAGAAATGGACTTTTTGTATATATTAATCAAATTGTGAATAAACAAACAAACAGGCAGGAATACAGATTTATAGATATATATTAGGGAAGATAGAGGAGAAAGAAGGAGAGGAAATAGAAACAGTAAGTAGGGAATACAGAAATACATATATAAATTACAATATAAAAATGTGAGCATGAAAAGTAATATGGTTAAACTTAAACATGGAAAAGAAAAGTACAAGATATTCTTGTAAAAAATATAAGTTTATGACTTATAATATTGCAGCATTACAAATCTTTTTAAAATTGAATTTAAGTTATAAATTTATATTTTTTTACTAGAATATCTTGTCCTTTTCTTTTCCAGTTTTAACAACTAGTCCTTTACTTTTCCATGTTTAAGCTTAACCATATTACTTTTCATGCTCGCATTTTTTGATTGCAATCTATGATTTTTCCAGGCTTCCAGTAAATTCACTTGTTTTTTGTTTTATTTCAGTCTTATTTATTTGGCCCCATAAACATAACATACATATATGTAAAAACAATGTACGGCACTCATCTACTTTCATTCTCTCTGTTTCACTTGTTACTTCTCTTTTTGCGAGAGCGGTGAATTAGTAGCAACACTAGTCGCTGATATTACATGGTTGCTATGGAAATGAGCCATAAAAAATGTCGCTCACCTCCTTACAAATTTTTATGATTTTTAACACCAGTAAATTCATCATAACTTTTGCTTTACTGAACGAAAATTGAAAAATCTTTTCACAATATAGCTGAGAATGATGATCTATAAACTGTTATAATTTTTTGAAATTTGGTCAAAAAATGAGTGAGCGGTTAAGCTCTAAATGACTAAGACTGCCACTTAACCATATTTTCAGACACTACCGAAAAACAAAAAATCTGAAAGTGAAGAAAATGGGATTAGAAAAATGTTCACAAACAGTGTTCAAAATAAGTTCAAAAGTTTTGAAATGCCATGGCCTAAAAAGTTTGTTTTTTTCCTTATTTTTCCCTTAACCTTTTCTTATTGTTTTGATATAATAAAGTTATATATAACTTTTATTCCTCATCTTTCATTTAATAATATATTAAATTGTATTATCCTGAGTCACATCTTCTGCTTGGTGTGGATTGTGAACCCACGTGGCTTATTTTTCGCCATTCCCTCTGATCCAGGGCAAGTTGATTGATGGATCCCCTTCTGTTGAGAGATGTCCAATCAAAAACATTTTCTCTTCATCTCTAAACTATAAACTCTTTATAAGTATCATTGGCAACAGAATCCCAAGTGATCTTTATTCCTGTCTCCCCGATTCCCAAGCGACCTATTAACCTGAAAGGGGCACAATCGAACAGATTTTTGCCTTGAAAAATCAATCGAGGTTCGATAAAACATTATACATTTTTTTTTTTTTTTTTTTTTTTTTTTGACACAAAAGCTTTTGATAGTATCAAATTAAACAACTCTGGTCAATTTTAGATAAAACTCCTCTCAACAAAAACTACATTAATCTTCTAAAATCACTTTACAATGGATCACAGACTTTTATAAAAACTAACCTTGGGTTTAGCCGCTCTGTAAACATTAAACAGGGCATCAAGCAAGGAGATATGGTTTCAGCAATCCTGTTCTGTTTCACTAACTGCTGTTTTGCTTAAGACAGAAGACAGAAGAGACTTGCCAAAGCGTTTTTTCTATAACTGGACAAATCCTCTCCAACCTCTCATACACTGATGACAATGTTAATGGATGCACATATAAACTTTCAGGTTTTATTTAATGTATTAGCAAAGAATGTAAAAGAAATAGGATTAGAAATAAACCTAGAGAAACAGAATGTATGTCTGCAGTTAAATCACAGTTTAACTTAAACATGACTATTCACAGTAAACCCATCAGGTCACCCAATTAATTTATTGGCATAAACTGATTTTTTCCAGTGATCATGAGACAACATTAAATTGTATACATTTTCTTTTTTTTCCAGGCAGATCTTGCTTATCAAGTATTAAAAATCGCAGAAATTCTAACGGAAAATCCTGATGGTTACGCAATTTATTGGACCGAATTGAAAGTCAATGACTTTGTTGTGGACAAATACGGTCAAGTGAAATTTGTTGATCTAAAAAATACAATTGTTGTGGACCGACAAGCAATTGAGACAAGTAAGTTTTTGTTTGCTTATTTCTCAACACTTTAAAATCAAATATGTTGATGATGTAGTTGCTGTAGCTCTTATCATGATCATCATCATAATCAGTTTAGCATCCGTTTTACATACTGGCGTGTCTTGGACAGTTTCATAGAAATTGATTTGCAAACTAACCTATCTCTGACCAGGTCTTTATTTAACAACTTCTTTCCCACAGAAGACGCATTGCTAGCCTGTCTCTGCTCTATCATTATTTTCATAGTGACCGCTCATCTAAGCTTTAAGCAATGGTCCCCCTTCGTCAAACTTTCACAAAAACCACTTGTCTAACTAGAAACACTATCGACACCTTCTCCCTCTCTCTATCCGTACCTAAATCTAAATGTGGATTCCCTGAACAAAGCTTCTTTCCTAAACTGTGTGCCTGCGGAACTTGGTTCTGTGTGCCTGCTTACCAGCTGACTAAAATACAGTTGTCTTCAAGTTCAATGTAAACAAGTTTTTACTGAGATGTCCTTTTAAATAATCAAATCATACCAAGTTCCCACTACTAACAGTTACTACACTGTTGTCCTGATGATTGCTCTACACCCATATCCTCGAGTGACTTTCAGACTTGATAACATTTTGACCGTCCCCCTTGTAAAAAAACAAAAAAAAACTTACTTTCGTCTATCTTTAATCACTTATGTTTGCTTCAGCTTCCCTGTAAACTATCTCGTCTATTCTACATCTACTAACCCAAGAACTCTCATCCATGTTTTTTTTCTCAACGTAGTTATTCAAGTTTCCTGTTATGTCTTCCTACACTGTCGGCCCTGTCGGTGGGGCATTAGAATATGCTGACTGCCCCCCCTACAGAGGGTAAAAGTCCCTCAATGGGGGTCCTGGATATGACCTTAAACTATATCCAATGGTGAGGCCCCAGCTTGCGGGCTCCGGGGAGTGTGGAGCCACCCTTTAATTGCCATTGCTCCCAGGTCCACTCTGACTCGGAGTGGTAGTACCTGTTAGGGTCCCAACTATGGGTTAAATAGAAACTGACTTGCAAAAAACAAATATATTCTATTAAAAAAATTTTCTTCAAAATCACTGGATTCAGCATTAAATAACCTGAAAAGGGTTGATATGCCGTAAAACAAAAACAATCAACCAATCCTACACTGTCCAAATTTACTTTTCTTCAAAGGTTATCAGATTCAAGCCTGTATTTAATGCTCATTACATATCCAATGTATCATTCTCATATCATTTTTTGGTGATTATTTACAACTGCATTTATTTAAACAAAAAATAGAATATGGAAAACTTTTGATACATGTACTCGTCACGGAACAAAAATGTCATATTCCAAAAATGATGTAAATTGCTCAAGTATTTTTTTTTTTTTATCTAAGAACATAAAGATTTACAATTTTTTGCAATTTTAATACTGTATCCTTTATAAAACTGATTTTGATTTTCATAGTCATTTTTTTTTAAATTTATTTATTTTCTTTATTTATTTATTTTTTTACTCGCGTTCACCCCTTACAAGGCATATTGCCATATGGATGTAAAGGGCTAATATTTGGCACCAGTCCTAGGAAGGATTAAGAAGATGTTGGTTTACATTACATTTAAGCTCCTGCATATCAGTACAGCCAGAGAAGTAGCTGGAAGGGAATTCCAAAGTCTAGCTATTCGAGAAAAGAAACTATTAGAATAGAAACTTTATGGCATTTAGGGACCTCAATAGTGAAGGGGTAAGATTTTGTTGCTGAGCGGGTTTGTCGAGGATATGTACATTGACAGGAGCAAAAGTGCAACGAGTTTACCAGAGCACATTCCATTAAAATATTTATAAAACAGGCACAGGGATTGATTGATTTACGTGATTTTTGGAATATGACATTGCAACGATGGGACAGTACGTAGAGCTTAGTTGATAAAGTGAAACCTGTTAGATTGAAGACATTTTTTTGAACCGTATCCAAGAGTGAGAGGCTAGTGGTAGATGCACCAGCCCAGGTGTGGCAACAATACTCCATGCATGGGCGAATGGTGGCCTTATAAAGGTACAGGATACTCTTGGTAGTGACAGTAGTCTTCTAGCTTGATAGAGGGAACCTACCTTCTTTGCAACAACCTTTGCAATATCCTCAATATATTTGTGCTGGTTCATATTGTCCGTGAATGTTAGGCTGAGGAGTTCGAAGGAAGAATTCTCAGGTAGAATGTTATTTGTCATGACTAAATAGGTGGTTGGAGAGATGTCTTGTAATTGTTAGAATTGAGTTGTCTCCCTCTTATTTATTCAACGTAGCTGATCAAAAATTCTTTGTCTTGCTTCATCATAAAATTTGATTCTCTTAGTTAAGAAAACCTACTTGATTGATTTACGTGATTTTTGGAATATGACCTCTTTGTTCCATGACAAGTACGTATACCATAAGGATTTTTCTGTATTTTTAAAATTTCTTTAATAAGTGTAATTCTAAATAAGCACCCATTTTTTTTTTTTTTTTTTTCTCCATACAACATATATCCTCAACCCTCATTGGCCAGACTTCACTTCCACACAGTGGTTGAAAATGGTAATGCTCTGCTGATTAGTAATGACAAAAATTCCTGGAACTTCATTCATTCCTTGTTCTTACAATCACACTAGCACTTGTTCCATGCTGTTCACCAATGGTATCCCCGAGGTAAAACAGCTTCACCATTCCGATAGTCTTTCTTCTGATTTCTCGGCCATCTCTGTTGTCTTGCAATTCCTACACAGAAATCAGTTATCATCTCCCAACCTAATTCCACTGCACCCAATGTTTACAGTTACCACAAAAAAACTGAATTGCATCTGACTCCCTTTCCAAAAACTAAGCAGGGGAACTTTCTTATTTTTGGGAGCTTTCCAACACTTCAACCACTGATTATCTGTTGGTCTCTCTTGCAGTTCAGAAAAAAAGTGGGGGCATCTGATAAACTTACTACGTGTCTCTGGTGACTTCCTGTCCAACACAATATCCTGACACATGGTTCTAATTCTAAACTTTTCATTTCTAATGATATTGCGAAATCCTTGCGTCACTCACTATTATTTCCCATCCATATCTCTAACACGTACCTCTCTTTCCAGATTTCGAACACCACTCCTTCTCTGGCCACATGTGTCCTTTTGTTTCTGCTATGACATCATTTCGCGCAACTGGCTTGATCATTTGCATATGTTAGCTGTCATAAAGCTGCTGCTAACAGTTCTGGCTGTGTTATCTTGGTCATTGCTGAGGGCACGAGCACCAGCTTAGAAATATGAAAAAGATAAACTACAAAAGTAAATTCACAAGTGAAAACATATCGCGTTTGAATCAGTTGTGCTATGAGTGTGTGTGAGAAAGAACCCTTCCCCAAACGTTGTCTGTTGATGGTTGTTTGTTGAAGCATGTTTGTCTGTCAATTGATCAATTCAGTGCAACTTTACTATAGTGTGTCTTTGAAAAAAAAATACATTCCAGAGAAAAACATTCTTACGTACTTACGTGTCATACTGAAATTAGTATAAATTCCAAAAATTACGAAAAATGGTCCCATAGGAAAATAATGATAAATAAAAACAGAATTTTTTGAAGTTATGATTTTCACTGTAAATTAACTCTTTAGAATATTGAAAATAGGGGGAGATAACTGCATTCTACAGTTTAAGTTGCCTTGTGCAAAATCCAATGACACTATCTTTCAGGTCGGCCTTCTTGCATTTTTCTGAAAATCAGCTCTGACACATCTTCTACTGGACCATTTTTACAAATTTTTATAATTTGTACTAATTGTGACCTGGCACTTAAGTACGTAATAATGTTCTTTCCTAAAATGCCTTTGTTTGAAAATACAACACACTATAATAAAGTTGCATCATCAATTCGCATCATCTGCTAAAACTCTTCTGAGCTGCAAACTGTCGCCAACCGTCCCAAACTGATATAAATACTGAGAGTAGAAAGTGGATTTTGTGTTTACTTCCAGCAGACACGTAATTCTCACTTTCCTTATTTTTGTCCTTTAGTCCTCACATTCCAGGAGTGATGTTTCTGACAAAGAGGGAAGAATTGCTGTTTTCTCAGTCAGAATCTGTTCCATCACTTATCTTTGACAAGTTTTTGACCTTAAAGTAATATTTTTTCTTTAACTTGTTTTTTAGCTCTTAAGATCAAGTGGTTTCATGTCGTGTCTGGAGCGATTTCCATTAAAAAGAAGATAAATAAACTAGCTTTGACTCCTAAACTTATTGATTCAAAATTGGAAAGTTACTGCCACACCTGATTAATAGAAACTAACTATTTCTGCTCTATCAGCTACTCCCAACTAATAATCTGGGAACAGACCACTGACCGTGAGGTGTCTTCTTCAAAAGTTCGAAATAATATCAGTGTCTACCCCCGTCGTCTTTTTACTAATCTCACTTCCTATACTTTTACTCTGCTGATGAATCATTGGTGCTTTTACAGTATAAAAACAAAAAATATATTGAATTTCAAGTAAAGCAAATGGCACCACCTACGTAATTGTCAGTTATCAAATAGTAAAATATCCGAATATTATGAAAAACAATAAAGTCGAAAAATAATTATTTATGAAAAATAGTTTTGAATAAAGATTATGATTAGTCCTACATCTTGATATTACTGTGTCACGTGACATGAATTTCTGACAGAAATTAAAAACTTATGACATTTCTGACAGGGGAGGTAAATATTTTCTTTTGGTAAAAGTGAAAAACGTGATTTTACAAAAATACTTTTTTCATGAATAATTATTTTTCTACCTTATCATTTTTCATGATATTTGGATATTTTACTATTTGATAACTGATGATTAGGTAGCTACCATTTGTCTTTATACTGTAGAAGCCCCAAATAATTTCTTCCTATTGTTACAGATCTTGACTTTGGGCAGAAGAGGCACATTCATAGTATCACAGAAAATCCATTTATTTTTTATTTATTTTATTTTTTTTTTACATAGGCATAACCACTTATCAAGGCCCAGAGGCCACTCGAGGATAAGGGTTAGAGTGTGTACAGTAGTCAATTGGACACTATAGTAATCATTAGTAATGGAAATTCGGTAAATTTGTTAGCTTAAGTGGAACGGCTCATGAAGAACTTGTTTACGTTGGACTTGGAGACAACCATATTGTAGTCAGCTGGAAAGCAGGCAAACAGAAGACAGTTCCACAGGCGTGCAATTCTAAGAAAGAAACTTTGTTCATGGAATCTACATTTAGGTTTAGGCACAGATAAAGAGTGGGGGAAATTATTGATAGTGTTTTCAGCTCAGTAGACAAGTGTTTTTCGTGAAAGCTTGGCGAATGTGGTAAATATCGTTTTTTAAAATTATTTTCATGCACAACTTGAATTTCTATCGTTAAAATCTAATTGCTTGTTTCATTTTGTTTCCAATTGCAGAAGATAAAGATGCTTACATGGAGAACCACGAAGCTAAATTTGTTGTTTACGATGAAGTTGTTCCTCCAATACCTTACAAGGAATTATGCAATCACGTTCATTCTGACTGGAATATTTATATGACTTGCCGTCACATCCTGTCTGGACATACAGCAGACCCCGAGATTCCTGGTGGCTTCCTGCATGACATGTCCAAAGCCGCTCGTGACGATTGGGACATGGACTACCTACTTAAGGAATGCAACTCGCCTTCAACAAAAGGCGGAAGATTTAAAATGCTTCAAAAGTTGTTTCACACATTGGATGCATTACGGAATGGAAAAGAGACACACAACGTAGATGTTTGAAAACAATTAGCCCCCCCCCTCCTTTATTTCTTTTTCTTCTTTTTTTTTACCTTATTATTTCTGCATACTTATTTTTGTATTTTTTTTTAAAGTAGTTTTATTTTATTTATTTATTTTTTTTTTTTTACATTGTTTCATTTACTTATGTGTATTTATATTTACTAATAGAGTAAGTTTTTACTAGTAACTTAGTCTCCATTTCATATATACTCGAAAATATCTGACAAAGTGGGTCAACCATTGAGCTTGGAATATTATTATATGAGTTGAGGAAAAAAGTGAGTATGCAAAGCCAGTTAAATTTTTTAAAGTAAAGACAAAATCTAAAATAAAAAAAAAATACAATTTGAAAGCAAAAATGAAAAACAAACTAGTTTCATTTTGCAGGTGTCAGCTCCACACAAAACCTTTATCAACATTGAGGGACATAGCTTCAAGATAACTAAACGTTTTCTTAGCAGTTTATGAATGTCCATCAATACGTTAGAGATGTGTAGAGGATTTGAACTTTAAAATGCATCAGAAATTACTTAGTTTTGAGTGCAGATGCAATTTGTTTAAATTTTCTGTAAATCTATCCATCATGGTGGAATTTAAACTAGAACGATCTCACCAAAAATTATCTATTGCTAAAAATTCGCCATGAGGGATTAATTTATGTGAAATTTGAACAATCTGGAACCTACTCAAGCCCCATTATTAAAAATTAAACTAAGATTTTTTTTTTCCTAAATAATTTCTGAAGGTAAATTAAAAATAAATAAATAAAATATGAAGAAAAATGAAAATTGTTCATTTACTGTTTCCAATTTAATAAATAAAAAATAAAATAGAAGAATATTAAGTATTAGGAAGAAAATTGAATTAATTTGTTTTAATTGAAAATCATTTTTTTACAAATAATTTTCAATTTTTGACATTTGAATTTTTTTTTGAAGTTTCATTTCATTCATCAATTCTTCAGGGGGCAGGTGAGGAACAAACCATTATTTATTTATTTTTTTTTATTTATTTTAATTTTTTTTTTCTAAAAGGAATTTAATGTTACGCTTAATACCGGGCAACACCAGATACATCTTCTAGTTCTAAATAAAATATCTTTTTATAAACTCATAATTTGGATATAAACAATTATTTGTAATATTTTATCACCCATACACACAGTTGCAAACAAGATGGCTAACACCCATAATATTATATCGCATATTATTCATATATTTTCTTATTAAAACATTAAACTAACCAAACTAACTTTTTGTGCACTCTGAAAAAAAAAAAACTGCTAACCAAAGTTAGTAAAAAGAGGAATGTTAAAAGAAAAGGGAGAAGTGCTAAAAAAAATATACTAAATAGCTTCCAGAACTAAATATTAAAATGGTTGAAGTTTGCCTAGGTGATTGATGTACTGGTTGAGGAATTTATTTTTAGGAATAGTAGCCTTGCAGGCTGGTAATAAAACAAAACAAAACACAACAGTATAATTAACAAAAAGTGTATTAGCAAAAATGTTACTGAAGTACACGTCATGATTTGGGGGCCATAACTGCCACAAATTGCTACTAATTAATAATTAGATGTAACTATATTTATAATCTTTTGGTATATCAGTTATTCCTGAAATCGGTAAATCAGCTTACCTCACAACACATGCAGCAGCCCTGCTGTTTTAACAGCATCGGTGACCACGGCTCTCCAAATTGTAGAGCCATAATAATCACGCGAAGACAAGTAAAGACAGTAGTTTCTTGTTGCTTTCCGTCTTGATTCCGGGATGTATCTTCCCCATGAGTTAAAAACACCCCTAAATACCAACCTGGAAAATTCTACGACTCTGTGTGGTACGTACAGAGCCTAGCATTCCCAAATGATCATCCGTACTGGCCAGGCTCATCATTGCTTAACTTCGGTGATCTGGCGAGAACCGGTGTGTCATGATTGTGCCGTATACATAACACTAAGTATATCAAAAAGATGTTTGTTTCCTTTTTATTTAATTTTACTGTTAATGCAAGAAATAGTTCAACTTTATAAATACTGAAAATAAACTGAAAATTGGGGAATATTTATTAACTAGCAGGACCCATGTAAATTTCATGAAATCAGAAATATAGTTAATAACTTCCTTTAGAATAGCTAGACTTTGGAATTCCCTTCCTGCTACCTGCTTCCCTAAATGTACTGATATACAGAAGTTCAAATGTAACGTAAACTAACATCTTAATCTTTCTTAGGCATGGTCTCAATTAGTATCCCCTTACATCCAAGTAGCGATATGCCTTGTTTTGGGTGAAGGTGAATAAATAAATAAAAAAATAAACAGACGTTTTGCTAAATCTGCCCACAAAATTAGTTCTTTGAACAGAAAAACCAATAACATGCAGCAAGTGTGAGTTTATTAGCATTTCTATGAAAAATAGTGTCCATTGTATTTTAAAAATAGAACTAACCCAAACGACACGAGTCAATAAGTACTAACAAATACTATTGTGCTACATAGTTCAATGCGAATAATAAAATCATATTGTAAGAGAATTTAGTCCTTTAGTCAAGCACCTCTTGGCAGACAAGATTTTTTTCCCTGTTTCTTTTGAATGTTCCCTTACTACAAATGATAATAACTAAAAATAACAATAATCAACACTTTTATCTGGTCATGGCTGATAGAACTGGTGGTGGACGATTCTGATACAATTTCTGATTTTGATTCCGATTCTTTTGAAATCTCTGTTTGCTTTTTCAGATTGCTATAAAGCCCATGTAATATGTGCATATATTTTCACAAATGTCAAAATACATGGGGTGGGGGATATATAGTTTAGTTTTACTGGTAGTTTAAAATCAAATATTTATCATTTGTATCAACAAGGGAAAATTAAGTTGTGTAAAAAAAAAAAAAAAAAAAAAAAAAAAAAAATTAAAAGAATCTTTTTTGGCATTGGAAAATAGGCACAAATTTTTTTTTGGATAATACAGAAAGTTGTGATTTTTTTTTTTTTTTTTTTTTTTTTCTAATTCCAATTATTCGTCCCAACACTAGATGGAATAAGATAAAGAAATCCTCCCCTTCCCAAGTTCAAAATGCACCTGAAGAAGGTTGGAGGTTACATTGTCTGATACATAACAATCACTTAGATAAGAATAGTAATTCGAATAATGCATAATACTAAGCTCTCTCTCTATCTATCTATCTATCTATCTATATATATATATATATATATATATATATATAGTAATTTATAAAATATATATATTACTAACTAGCTCTACCTACGTATTGAGCACTTTTGAAGTAAATACTTAAAGTTTACGCATAAATCTATACTTTCGTATATTAATTTTATGTGAGTAAATGAAGTAGTTATATATATATATATATATATATATATATATATATATATATAAACACTGTTCAAGTAAATACTGAAACAATATGTGGGTGTGCGTGTGATTTTTAGATAGTAAGGATATGAATGTCAAAAAATAAAAATGGATAAAAAGACCAAATATAAGAGAAATCACAACATATATTGGTCTTTGCTTATACCTTATTTATTTTTATTTGTATATATATATATATATATATGTGTGTGTGTGTGTGTAATCCATAAAATGTCAAAACATTCCAATAATCGCAGCCAAATTATTTTTAACATTTCAGTATTTTGTAATATTTGCAAATATTGTAGAGATACCTTTTCATATTATTTTTTCTTAATTTTTTTTTTTTTTTTTGCACGTTTTTATATTGCAATTAAAACCTTTATAAAAAAACAAAAAGAATTTGTGTTTTTCTTTTTTCAAAAGGAATTTTTGTTTACGTTTTTCAAGATTTCCCCCACTCTTTATCTGTGCCTAAACCTAGACGTAGATTCCATGAGCAAAGCTTCTTTCTTAGAACTGCACGCCTCTGGAATTGTTTTCCGTTTTCCAGCTGACTACAATATGGTTGTCTTCAAGTCTAACGTAAACAAGTTTTTTATGAGCCGTTCCATATAAGTTAACAAATTTACCGAATTTCAATTACTAAGGATTACTATATTGTCCAATTTCTACTGTGCACTCTTTAACTCTTATCCTTGAGTGGCCTCTTGGCCTTGATAAGTGGTGATGCATATGTAAAAAAAAAAAAGTCTGCATTTTGTCATGTACATAGAATGAATGCAAGTTGAGAAAGACGAAAGAAAACTCAAAAGGAAGAGAGGGGATGAGAGTATTAAGAGAAAGAATGAAAAGTTTACATAACTAGTAAACGCATAAAAAATATTAAATACGGAAATTTCAGATTAAGTAAAAATAAATAAAATAAAAAAAAGTTTCTGTTAGCAATAAGCTGATGTGTACAGGAAGCTACGTCATAGCAGGAAGTTGACATTACTAAGAAGCCAGTTAGATCGTATCCAATATTTGAAGCGAACAGACATTTTGTTTTGCAAAGCCCTTTCACCTTGCTTACTGTGATATTCATACTGCGATTCTGATTTTAAAATATAGTCATTTTTTTGTTTTGTTTTTTTAATCAGAAAATATTTGTTTCATATTTTTACAAATCTTAAAAAAAATTATTTGAGTTAATTCTTCACAATTTAGAAAAAGGGGTTCACACAGAATATAATCTATATATCAATAGAATAGCGTGTGTGTTATTTATTTTGTGTGTCACGCTTACATCCGAGTGACTGTCATTTAATTGTTATGGACTTCCATTTCTTGTAATAATTTTACCAAGGATTCTTCATAAGTTTTGGTTTTGATTATAGCTGATGGCACTCCAGTAATCTATTTTTTTTTTTTTTTTTATAAATTTATCAAGAATTCTTCATAAGTTTTGGTTTTGATATCGATTGTAGCTGAAGGGACTCCAGTTTTATTCATATATATATATATATATATATATATATATATATATATATTTTATTCATTTTTTTTTTTTTTTCTCCACAAGTTTCGGTTTCAATTTAAGTTGATGCACCCAAGTCATATGGATATATTTTTTATTTTTGAAATTGCAACTTTATAATATAAAAAATCAATAGAACATTAACTCTATAATAATATATACAAAATCTGCGAGAATTAAAATATCAAAAGGTAAGGAAGATGAGGTGGATAATTGTGAGTTTGAAACCCTTGTCAACATCCGGGCAGCTTTATCCTTTGCTGCTATACTCCCTGTTGGACTCCTTCTCCTCCTCCTCCTCTTGTATTTTTACTTTGTGAACTCGTGATACTGAAAAAAGGAAATTTTTCTTATTCATGAAATTGAAATCTTTACTATTACATAAAAAGAACTTTGTGTGTGTGAATTCGTTCCCTGTGGACTCCTAAACAGCTGGGCTGAATTTTATGAAATTTCACACACACTTTATGTATCTGGCAGTGTTTTTGGATAGGTTTTGTATCAGAATGTCTTTGATAAGTATAATACCTTTTAACTTGGTATGTATATATATATATATATATATATATCCCGAAACAGTATTTCATGGTAAACTGATGATCCCTTAAAAAATAAATTATTACTGGTACTATAGTGAATTCGAGAGAGCAAGTTGATGCAGTGATTTCAGGTGATTGAAAGACTTACTGACTAAATAGTTTTCTAACGATTGATAAAAAATATATATATATTTTTTTTAATAGTTTTAAAGGTTAAAAACTTCCAAGACTAACTAATATATATATATATATATATATATATATATATATATATATATGAGCAAATAGTTAATAAAACATGTTAAAAAAAACACTTTGAAAAAGAGTTAAAAACATATTTAATCTGAAAAAGAAACACTTAATAAGTGGATAGTCCTTAATCCACGGAGTTTCAAAGAAATACTTTCCTTCTCATCAGAATGTAGGAATTAGCAAAATGCAGGATCGGATTTTGCATACAAAAGTATTTGCTGAAACTGCAAGTAAGTCAAAGATCTTACTTGATAACAAAAAGTGAAGCAGAGGGAATATGGTGAAGAAAAAGGTGATTACGTGTGAATGGATAGTCTGGTGAAAGGTAAATTATCCAATGACGGTAAAATCCAAAAATATAAATCCAAGAAAGTTAATTAATAAATATATATATATATATATATATATATATATATATTGGTATAATGTTGTGCGAAGACCTGACCTCCCTCGGTTAAGATGAAACATGAAGAAGACCGTAATCCTAGTGTAGTTCTAGCTAGTTCAGCTCCAACATCCACCAAAGTCCTGCGACGCAGTCTCAGTCGCTTTCACGAAGAGAGGGTTGATATGATGCAGTTGATGATTTTTTCTTTCTTCGGCTGAAAGAGATAATTCAACTTGGTTGTTTTTCCTTAAGTTTACTTGCAAGTCCTAATTATCGACGCTGACTCTGGTTGTAGTCTTCATATGAAATTAATTATTCATGAAAGAGAAAAAATAGAAAATAATTATACAGTTTTTAACAGGAGAATTAAAAATAAAAAGAATGAAAATGTTGATTACAACTCTCTTTTTCTAGTAATTACAGTAGTCAATGAACGTGGCCTTACTTGCTTATCAACCAGTCAAAGGACAAGTGCTTTCTTGAACGGGCTGGAGTGTGGAGTGGTGGACAGTCTCCAGACTGAGATCAAAAACTGATTTTCTTTGCTCTACAGTGCTTTACATATGAAGGAGTCGTGTAGGTCGGAGTAGACATGGGTTTTCCATCTAACCAATCATCGTCAAATCTGTTACACCTTGGTTCGTTCTGATTGGATAATCAGCCACCTTCCATATACATCCCAATCAGGAAACTTTCCACAGAACAAAGGTTCTCATCAACAATTTTCTCATGCACCCGGCCGCTTCAGTTCTTGACCTCTGGGGCAAATTTTTAGCCCAAACAATCAGTTAGTAATCTCCAAATAGTCACTTTTATAGCAATATTGTTTCATATTTTAGACTGTTTTTTATTTTTTTTACAAAGAAAAATGTATTTCGGTGCAGTTATCTGCTGTCATTCGGGACCTGCCATGAAATTAAAAAAGCAGTTTTCAACCATAGCTCTAATTCAGCTCTCCTTACTCCCTCTGGGGTAATCTCTCATTATCATGGCTGGTTGGGTCACAATAGTTTTCCAGGTTACATGTATCTAAGAGCCAAAAAGAGAAAACAATGAATATAATGAGTTCATTGACAGTGCTCAATATATATATATACTAGCATTTCAGCCTGGCGTTGCCCAGATGTTTGGAGGTGTATGATAAGCAAAAAAAAAACGCTGTCAATTTTTTTAAAATTTGACCCCTATTATGACCCCTTAACATTTATTGTTTTGTGCTCAAATCAAGTTATTAAGTTAGATCCATGTCCAAGGAACCTATATCTAAAATTTCAAGTGTTTAGACCCAAAATTGGTGTAGGATTTTGGTAGAGTTCTCAAAGATCAAATCGTTGAACTTTGACCCCTTAATTGCCAAATTTCTGGCCAAAAACCGATTACAAAGATTTTCCCAAATCTCAGTACCCTGTATATCAAATTTCGAGTCTAGACTTAAAATTGACAGGTATTGCGTAGGGAAATGTACACACACAGAGACACATTCACTTTTATATATATACTAGCATGAGTTCCCGGCGTTGCTCGGGTATTTGGAGATGTATGTTGAGCAAAAAAAAAAAAAGTGGTCAATTTTTTTAACTTTGACCCCCATTATGACCCCTTAAAATTTATTGTTTTGGGCTAAAATTAAGTTAAGTTAGATCCATGTCCAATGAACCTGTATCCAAAAGTTAAAGTGTTTAGACCGAAAATTGTTGGAGGAGTTTGGTAGAGTTCTCAAAGGTCAAATCGTTGAATTTTGACCCCTTAATCGACAAATTTCTGGCCGAAAACCGATCACATCGATTTTCCCAAATCTCAGTACCCTGTATATCAAATTTCGAGTCTGTAGACTTAGAATTGTCAGTTATTGCGTAGGGAAATGTACACTTTAACTTATATAGTAGCACAGAAACCCAATCTTGTCTGGCATCAAATGATGATCAACAAATGTTTCATACTCCCATATTTTTATTGTCATCGAAATTGGTGAAATAGCCTATTTTCCAATCAAATTGCTTGATTGCCTCCTCTAATTGGGGACCCATCGCGGTGCACCAGGAAGAAGCTACGCATGCCTCTCGAGTGACTTAGTTCACAATACATTGTAGTCTACATTGCACTGTAGAGAACTTACTGTTCATTTTATAAATTTATTTTTATCTATAATGGCTTGTAGTAAAGGTTGAAATACAAAAGGCAGGTATTATTTAATTAATTGGAATTCATTATTGAGATGAGTAATTTGTATTAATTTATTTATTGCGGATTATTATCCTCATCTTTTACTTGTTGCTTCATGACGTTTCGACCAATTATTCCTCTGGCCTTCATCAGACCAAATGAACCTGACGTTTACCACCTAACGAAGGCCAGAGAAATAGTTGGCCGAAATGTCGTGAAACAACAAGTAAAAGATGAGGACAATAGTCCGCAATAAATAAATAAATGCATGAATGAATGCATGAATGAATGCATAAATAAATAAATGAATGCATAAATGAATGCATAAATAAATAAATAAATGAATGCATAAATGAATGCATAATAAATAAATAAATAAATGAATAAATAAATAAATAAATGAATGCATAAATAAATGAATGCATAAATAAATAAATAAATAAATGAATGCATAAATAAATAAATGAATGCATAAATAAATAAATAAATAAATGAATGCATAAATAAATAAATAAATAAATAAATGCATAAATAAATAAATAAATAAATGAATGCATAAATAAATAAATAAATAAATGAATGCATAAATGAATGCATAAATAAATAAATAAATGAATGCATAAATGAATGCATAATAAATAAATAAATAAATGAATAAATAAATAAATAAATGAATGCATAAATAAATAAATAAATGAATGCATAAATAAATAAATAAATAAATGCATAAATGAATGCATAAATAAATAAATAAATGAATGCATAAATGAATGCATAATAAATAAATAAATAAATGAATAAATAAATAAATGAATGCATAAATAAATAAATAAATAAATGAATGCATAAATGAATGCATAAATAAATAAATAAATGAATGCATAAATGAATGCATAATAAATAAATAAATAAATGAATAAATAAATAAATAAATGAATGCATAAATAAATAAATAAATGAATGCATAATAAATAAATGAATGCATAAATGAATGCATAATAAATAAATAAATAAATGAATAAATAAATAAATAAATGAATGCATAAATAAATAAATAAATGAATGCATAAATAAATAAATAAATAAATGATTAAATAAATAAATGAATGCATAAATAAATAAATAAATGAATGCATAAATGAATGCATAAATAAATAAATAAATGAATGATTAAATAAATAAATAAATAAATGCATAAATGAATGCATAAATGAATGCATAAATAAATAAATACATAAATGATTAAATAAATAAATGCATAAATAAATGAATGCATAAATAAATGAATGAATGAATAAATAATACTCATCTCAATAATGAATTCCAATTAATTAAATAATATATACCATTCGGTACGGACCCGACAATGGAAGATCAGATAATAAATAAACATGGATTTATAAGACGAAAAAATCCAACCTTCATCGCCCTTCGAGGTCCATGATGCAGCAGATAGAGACGTTGAATACAGTTCCAGGTGAACATTGTCTGAAGATAGCGGTTTCAATCGTACCCAAAGCTGGCCAGAGGCCAAAACGTGATGAGATGAAAAACAACTATGGAAAGGCAGTAATTGCTGAAAATGCTGTTAGGAGATTCGGAGTTCCTATCCTGTTACAGTTACCACCTGATGAAGGCCAGAGGAAAAGTTGGCCGAAATGTTGTGACGCAACAACTAAAAATAAGGATAATAGTCCACAATAAATAAATGAACAAAAGGTAAATATCATGCTTCAATTGTGCTCGAAACAGAAACATTCATTTCGAACGCACCCTTGTCATATCAAAGGACCTACTGTTGATTTTATATGTCGGGCCTTTTGGCTTGTGTGGTAATAAACATTCTCAAATCCATGTGTGTAAGGTGTTAAATTTGGTGAAAATCACCTTTTCCTTATTACATCAGATTATTTCGATTAATGATTATTGATACTTATCAAAGACATTCCGATACAAAACCTACCTAAGAACACTGCCAGGCACATAAATTCTCTTTGTGTGAAATTTCATAAAAAATTGACCCATTTTCGAGTTTATAGAGACACAAAGTTCTCATATAATAGATACATACATACATACATACATACATACATACATACATACATATCTATATCTATATATCTATATATCTATATATATAAGGTATGTAGCTTATAGTGTAAAGCAATGAAGAGCCACATCTCATAGGGAAGTAACCCCGAATAACTTCCGCAAATGTGATTTTTTTTATTTAAGAGTTATCGAACTTAGCTGCGACACGCTGGAAAACTTCAAAGTATTGTTATCAGGTTAGACTTATTATTTATGTTTATGTCCATATTGTAATTGTGATAATCTTGTCAATGATTTAAAGTTTATATTTTGATTGAATGTCGTTTATATTAAATGTTTATTTTAGTTACTTGATTCGATAATGGTGTTGTGTTTTTTTCGCTTCGTTCACCTCGTTTTTCAAACTTACAAGAGAACAAACTTATGAATGACCTTTTGATTACGGCGGTCAACAAAATCTTGTTTATCTTTTGATTTTAGCGAAATTATGTAACATAATAGTTGCCTTTCGTCTTAGTTTTTTTTTTTTTTATTATTCTAGCCAGGAATTAGTTTCGATCTCCATGTTCAAGGCTTAAAATTGCTTTCAACTGTCGAAGGCTATGATGTAAACACCGTCTTACGGATAGCAGTGGCAACTCCCTCATTTATTAGTATAGATTAAAAAGGAAAAAAGTTTATTTTAAGGTCCCGAACTCCGTGTTGCCAATAAATGAAAGTAAAAAAACTAGCTAATTCATTTAGAACAAATTTATTCATAATTCTTTTTTTCCGCCCCCCCCCTCTTCTATGAAAACTAAAATGCCTTTTATTTACCCTCGTACTAACCCTAAGTAGTAAGTTAGCGGTTGCAAGAATTTTTATTATTTTTATTTTTTTTCAGGACAAGTAGACCTATAGATTAGATGGGGGGGGGCAACATGTAGTTCGGGATCGTAAAATATCATTTATTTTGGTACTTGTACAGTTTAGTCAACACATTAAAAAAATGAAAATATCGAAAAAAGGTTATATTGTACGTATCTGTTTTGAACTGAAGATCTCCGAAATAAAAATTTCGGGTTTGTATTACTGTACACATAGATTCGAAAAAGTTGTCAAAAAACAAATATATAACAAATAAATGTTATCAAAGGCAAGATAAGTTACTTTTCTACCAAACTGGATATATTTTTCGTATTTTTATTTAATGTAACATGTTTATTCAGCTCGAAAAATATGCAGTGTTTACCGATGTATTCGAAAATTCAAGATGGCGTCTGATTCTCTCTTTAACACGGTAAGTTTGGGAAAAGGTGTTATAAATAAAAAACCAGATAAAATACTGTTAAAAACTCGCTCAATATATGTTACCGTGACATAGGTTGACATATATTCGGCGGGTTTTTAATAGTATTTTGTATAGTTTTGTATTTATAACACCTTTTCCCAAACTTACCGTGTTAAAGAGAGAATCAGACGCCATCTGGAATTTTCGAATACATCGGTAAACACTGTATGTTTTCGAGCTGAATAAACATGTTACATTGAATAAAAACACGAAAAATTATCCAGTTAGGTAGAAAAGTAACTTATCTTGCCTTTGATAACATTTATTTGTTATATATTTGTTTTTTGACAACTTTTTCGAATCTATGTGTACAGTAATACAAACCCCGTCAGCCATTACGAAATTTGTTGAACACGCCAAAGGGAGATAACTCCAGTTAAAGCGCCGACACTCCCTCTCCATCTTTATTACTAGCGTTTCTTCCTAAAAATCGAACCTTTTACTCGGTATCATAAATTTTTTTTTTTTTTTCGCTGTAAAATAAAAACTGCTTGATGAAATTAAGTGAAATTTTTTTTCAGGGAACTTCAGACTATAACGAGTACGTACAATATAACTTTTTTTTTTTTTTTTTCAATATTTTCAATTTTTAGTGTCCTGACTAAACTGTATAAGCGCCTTTATTTTGTACAAGGGAGTCACCAGTCACTTATCAAGGCCTGGAAGCCACTCAAAGAAACATAAACATTATTTAATCAACAATTACGTGTAAAACTTTAATGTGATTTTAAAATCTTGGTAAATGTTACCTTACGCTACAACAGAACACCGACCACTCTAATTTGTTTTTTTAAGAGGTATTCGAGGTCGCTGAAAACGAATCTGATAATCAAACCCTTTAAAATATCTTTAAACTGTCATTTCGATCGAAATTGAATTTTAACGGTCTCGTTACGCCCACCCACCGCATATCGTTTGTTTTTTCGTGACACCCGGACTTATGGTGTGTGTTTGTGTTCTCGCCAATTTATTATTCCTGCTAGTACTATTCTCGCAACAACATCTTGCTTGCTTAAAATGGCATTCCTATGAACTCTCATTATGTCGTAAAAATTGCCCCACTCCCCAGTGTATTATAAACACCCCCAACCTCTCCATATTAAGAACGGCTTTCAGAATAAACACCCTCAACCTCGAAAGCCGTTCTTAACATGGGGAGGTTGAGGGTGTGTTTATTCCGAAAGCCATTTTTAACATGTTGGGGTGTTTATAATACATTGGGGCACGTCGTAAAAATTGATTACATGTTGTTCATTATCCCTAAGTCCGGGTGGCAATACGAAAAAAAAAACAACAATAAAAATGGCTGAAACAATACGCGTGCAATAACGAGACAGGCTGATGATGCTAAAAGTCAATTTCGGCTAAAATTAAACTGCAGTTGTTTATTATTATTATAATTATTATTATTATTATTATTATTGTTGTCGTCATCGTCGTCGTCGTCGACGACGACCATTATTAAAATCCATAACGAATTCCTAATCGAAGGCTATATTGACAATCGTAGGTTGTATTTTGAAACACTGAGAGCATGGTCGACAAAAGGCGACCTACACTTGGAAAATGCAAAATGCGACATCCGGAAACATGAAACGAAAATATGTTTTCGTAGTTGTTGCCTTTTATCTATATATTAATAGGATAGCGTGTGTGTTATTTATTTTGTGTGTCATGCTTACATTCGAGTGACTGTCGTTTATGGACTTCCATTTCTTGTAATAAATAATTTTACCAAGAATTCTTCATAAGTTTTGGTTTCGATTATAACTGATAATGCACCCAAGTCATATGGATGTATTTTTTATTTATTTTTGAAATCGCAACTTTATAATATATAAGAATCGGTAAAACATTAACTCTATAATAATATATACAAAATCAAGTGTACTTTACGACCGGGCTTTGCTGGGCGTTCATACCAGCTTAGATAAATACTTTTGCAGTTTTAACAAAATAATATATCATCAAAATAATATCAGAGCGTCTCCATTTACACTGAACATCTACAGAATTCCAACATCAATATATTACATATGAATGAGTCCCCTGTGGAATTTCTACAGGCCCTGCTAGTTAACATTTCATTAAAAAAAATAGTCGCAAATTCCTTTTCTTTTGTAGTGTTTTTAAATTTTTAAAAAAATAAACCAACAAATCTCTGATTTAAAACCATTAAAACAATTCAAACCATTAAAACAATATTCATAATTCTTGTTTTTAACAAAAATGTTAAATTTTTACTTGGTTTCCACCTCAACATTTTCCTTTAAAATAACTTTTACTGGTTTTAAGGTATGCTGAAAACGAATATCACGTTAAAATTTTCCACAAATAAGTAATTTTCCGGATATTAAGCAATGTAATTCCTTATGTTAAAAGTGGTGGCCATTGTTGTACGCGCAAGCACACATATTTTTGATGCATGCGATGGCCTTCACTTTTAACATAAGGAATTACATTGCTTAATATCTGGAAAACTACTTATTTGCGGAAATTTAAATTTGATATTCGTTTTCAACATACTCGGAAACCTGTAATAAGTCGTCATTTTAAAGGAAAATTGTTAAGGTGGAAACCAAATACAATTTTTTTTTTTTTTTTTTTTTTTTTTTTACATGGGGATCACCACTTATCAAGGCCCGGAAGCCACTAAGGGTTATTGTGTGTACAATAATCAATGGGATAATATTGTAGTAATAGTTAGTAATGGAGATTTGATAAAGTGTCTTACTTAAGGGGGCGATTAATCAGGAATTTGTTTATGTTGGACTTGAAGACATCCAAGTTGTAGTCAGGTGGGAAATGGGCAAACGGAAGAGAATTCCACAAACGGGCACTTCTCAGAAAGAAGCTTTGTTCATGGAATCTACGTTTTGATTTAGGCACAGATAAAGAATGGGGGAAATTATTGACAGTAGTTTTAGCTAGACGGGTGTTTATCGTGGAAGATTGGCGAGGGGGGACCAGAGATTGGAGCTTCGACGAGCACTTGCCATGGAAATAACAATAAAACAAGGACAGGCTCGCAACGTCTCTTCTGTGGGAGAGAGGTTGCAAGGAAGAGAAAGGGGCACCCTCACTAAGCCATGAAGTCTATTTTGTACTTTGTCAAGGCAGGATAGGCTGTTTTTTGAAGCTCTAGCCCAGATGTGGCAGCAATACTCCATCTTTGGACGTACTTGGCTTTTATACAGATAGAGAATTGCATCAGTAGTGAGATATCTTCTGGAGCGGTAGAAGTTTACCCCACAAAATTACAAAAGTTAAAATTACAAAAATGCTCGTATTAGACGAAGGAATCTCTTGATGAAACCATTTTTTAAAAATTTTGGAAAAGAAAATATGCTGCGTTTGTTGGATTATTTTGCATGAAGACTATTAAACCGTATTTTGTTTCATGTTACTGGATGTCACATTTTGCATTTCCCAAGTGACGTCACATTTTGGCAGCCATGTTATCAATGTTTGGAAATACGACTCATGATTGTCAAGATTGACCAATAGAAAAACGCAAAATTAAACTCGGAGTCAAGAAATTTATTACACTTCATTTTGTTTTTGGCTCTGGCAAACAAAAACTTCTTTTTCTTTTCCATTTATTTAATTTATTTTAATTGATTTCAAATGAAATAATCAGTTTCGGATATTTTTATGAGTTGATTTACATTTTCATCAGCATCTTTTAATTGAGTTACACCGTTCACTGCAGATGACTTTAAAAACAGGAAGTTGCTTGGATCTGTAAATGTGCAGTTACGCTAAATTTTTTAGTCTGGATATATACACACACACACACACATATTTTCTTATAATATATACCAATCCTTATTTAAGAAGCTTAATGTAATTACAGAGCAATATAGTGAATAAATGACAAAAGACTATATTCCAAACTTCATGATGTTGACCATCTTATAATTTATTCCTTTAATTCAGTTGACATTTACAATTCTTGATGGTATCTGTTTCGTTTTATTATACATATATATATTATACATGAGGTGCTTCAATAAGTTTCCAGAATTTTTTCATATGGGCACTTTTATTGATAGTACACACATGAAACTCTAGTCCCCTTTCGAAGTAATCTCCTCTGGCTGCAACACACTTTTTGTATTGTTCCAACAACTTCTCGAAAGCCCCATGGAAGTCCTCTTGTGTGAACGTGGCAATGACCCTCGTCACAGCTCTCAATTGTCTCATAATGACAGCCTCTAAGGTTTTCCTTAAGCCTAGGGAATAACCAAAAGTCACAGGGAGCAAGGTCTGGATTATAGGGAGGGTGAGGAACTATCTTGATGCTCATCTTGATCAAATAGTCTGTGATCTTCTCTGAGCACCCTTGGGACAAACTTTGCAGAAATCTTCCACATCTTCAGTTCCTCGTGAATAATTTTGTATACAGTTCTCACACTGACATCAAACTGTGCACTTATTGTTTCTATTATCATTACCAACTGTTACACTCAGGCTTTACTAGGGTGTATTCCAGTTCCTGCTGTAGCTGTTTATTTGAACCTGAAATCATAAAAATTTGTCAGTCATCTCATAAGATGTATCGCAATAACATACTGAATTTTCAAGCGTCTATGACAATTTTAAATGCTTGTACAAAATAAGTCTGGAAACTTATTGAAGGCACATTTTATGTGTATTAATGGCCTGGTGAGACACATTTTATTGAAGGCACATTTTATGTGTATTAATGGCCTGGCGAGCCACATTTTATTGAAGGCACATTTTATGTGTATTAATGGCCTAGCAAGGCACATTTTATGTGTATTAATGGCCTAGCAAGGCACATTTTATGTGTATTAATGGCCTAGCGAGGCACATTTTATGTGTATTAATGGCCTGCCGAGGCACATTTTATGTGTATTAATGGCCTAGCGAGGCACATTTTATGTGTATTAATGGCCTGGCGAGGCACATTTTATGTGTATTAATGGCCTGGTGAGGCCACTTGGGAGACAACAAAGCATAAAAAAACCTAAGCAAAATTTACCCAAAAGCAGCAAAACTAAAGCTGGTCTACGATGACCCTATATTTACAAGTGTAGGCAAATTTGGGCATATTTTGAAAATATAATTTTGTTTTTTTACCAATTGTCATAAAATTTTAACCATAGAATAGTATTACAATCTTAAAAATGCCTGCAAATTTTCATGTAGTTTCATTATTCAATTTGGCTATGAGTTTATATATATATTTAGTAAAAACCTGAAGAGAGTGCTGAATACTATTGCAGAGCAAATATATGTTTTATTTTTTTATTACTGTTTTATCTGGCTGGTTACATATGTTTCGGATGTTGGACCATGTTTATGATCCAACAGCTTTGTCAGACCTTACAAAAAATTCTTACCTTTTCTGTAAGATCTGACAAGGCTGTTGGATCGTAAACATGGTCTAACATCCGAAACATATGTAACCAAACAGATAAAACGGTAATAAAAAAAATAAAACATATATATATATATATATATATATATATATATATATATATGTACACACACATACATATATATATATTTATAGATATACTACCTTTTTTGGCAATTTTATAAATTCAAAATCTTGGCGACTATTGATTAGAATTTAACAAACGAAGGCTCGTTGGAAAGCTAATGACCTGAATTGTGTAGTGGGCTATGTGACATTTGCCCTTAAGGTCGCATATTATTGTTTCAAAAAGTTGATGATCACTTTTCTATATTAATTTAACGTAAAATGGCCACCTTTTTGGGGTGTCTTATTTTTTTTTTTTTTAAGGCTGGTATTTATTGTGTCCTGGTAGACCAACAAAAAACCTACCTTAAAAAACTTGTATAGATTTTCGGGTATGTTGAAAACGAATATTGCATTTAAATTTTCTGCTAATAAGTATTTTTCTGGGTATTAAGCAAAAATATGTGTGCTTGCGCATAAAACAAGGGCCACCACTTATAACATAAAGAATTACATTGCTTAACACCCAGAAAAATACTTATTTGCGGAAAATTTAAATACGATATTCGTTTTCAGCACACCCAAAAACCGAAGTTAAACAAGTTTTGGTTTTGTATTGGTCTACCAGGCGACAATTACCAAATAAACATCACCCCTAAAAAAAAAAATACCCCCCCCCAAATAGGTGGCTATAAAGTGGGTGTTCATTTTACGTAAAAATATATAGAAAAGTAATTGCCCCACTTTTTAAAACTATAATTTCTTCATATCTTGGAAACTACTTTTTCCTGTGATATAAACTGTTATTTTCATTTTTAGCCTCCTTTTATAGGATTTTTGAGGGTGGAAAAATACCACACTTTTTTCAATATTTCAATCATAGTCGTTTATTTTCCTAGTTTTGCATATGAATTACAAAACAGCTGATATTTCCCCAAAACCTTTGGCCTTGATGGAGGAAAGACTAAAAATTGCTGCTATGGTTTCAAATGATCTGAAATAACAGGAAAGGGAGACTTGATTCCAAATATTTCTCATATGTTATATCTCCCCTCTTTGGTTTTCATACATAAAGTAAATTTCACAGTGTATAAGGATTATTTGATACTGGAGATATTCATGATCGTACCCTATTTCCAAAAGAGGGAAGATATAACATATGAGAAATATTTGGAATCAAGTCTCCCTTTGCTGTTATTTCAGATCATTTGAAAGCATAGCAGCAATTTTTAGTCTCCCCTCCATTCAGACCAGAGGTTTTGGGGAAATTATATATATATATATATATATATATATATATATATATATATATATATATATATATATATATATATATAGTTTAACTCGTATCAATAAGGAAGATAAAAAAGAAGAACCTTTTTAGGACATGGCATTTTGAAGCTAGATGCTTCTCATCAAATATCTGATGATTTAGAAAGTTCTTTTTTCAACCGAACTCTCATCTCTCACTTTTTATATTAATTGCTCCACCTAACAGTGTACAACTTCTTCTATCTTGATAGGTTTATTTGCTAAAAGGCTAATTGTATTTTTATCAGTTATATATATCTCTATATCTATAAAAGTGAAATTCTCTGTGTGTGTCTATTTCACTACCAAACTACTCTGTCAATTTTCAGTATACAGATTCGAGATTTCACATAAGGGGTATTGAGATTTGAGAAAATCTTTTTAATCAGTTTTCGGCCAGAAATTTGGCTGTCAATGGGTCAAAGTTCAACGATTTGATGTTTGAAAGCTCTACCAAACTCCTCCACCAATTTTGGGTCTAATCACTTGAAATTTTAAATGTAGGTTACTTGGACATGGATCAAACTTTTTAATTTGATTTGAACCCAAAACAATGTTAAGAGGTCAAAATTGGGGTCAAAGTTTTAAATATTTTGACCTCTGTGGTCTCTACCAAATTACTCAGCCAATTTTTGGTCTAAACATTTGAAATTTTACATGAAGTATATTCAGAGATAGGGCAAGCTTTTTAATCAGTTTTTGGGCGAAAATTTGGCTGCTAAGGGGTCAAAGTTCAAAAGATTTGACCTTTGCAGTCTCTAGCAAACTATTCAGCCAATTTTGGGTCTAAAAATTTGAAATTTACATAAAGGGTATTCAGACATGCAACAAGCTTTTTAATTAGGTTTTGGGCGAAAATTTGGCTGCCAAGAGGTCAAAGTTGACCTTTGCAGACTCTACCAACATCCTCTGCTAATTTTGGGTCTAAACACTTGAAATTTTAGATGTAAGTTACCTGGATATGAGTCAAACTTTTTAATATATATATACATATGCACATAAACTTATGAACAGTGAATAGTATAGCTAGACCAAACAACTCATCAGAGACCCATATAAATCCATAAGATAACTTATTTGAATTGTTTACAAATTATATATATGCTCTGAAAGTCCAATCCATTTTTATTGAGCTTTAATAGATATGTCAATTTTATAAAACATTTTTATTGTATATATACATTAAATGTATATATATTATTAAAAGATTTATACAGTAGAACCCCGGGATATGGTGGCCCTAGGATACAGTTTTTTCAGTTTTCAATGTGTAATACAATGTTTTTCCGACCCCTGGTTATGGTATTTGCTCCGCCTTATGGTGTTATCTATCATATACATGTGTATTTTATACTGTACTGTATTTTGTTACTAATTTTTAATGCTGTATTCTGGAGTTCTACTATATATATATATATATATATATATTTATTTCCCCTCGCCTTTTTTTCTTTCTATTCAAAAAATGCTACATTGCCTAAAGTGTGTTTATTCATAAAGTTTAAAGAAATGCTGGTTTTTGAAAATTTTCAAACGATATAATGTTTGAAATTGTCGAACTAGACATTGAAACAATTGTAACGTAAAATGAAATACACTTTTTGTTGCCATCAACACCTTGTCTTGAAGTCTTTATTTTGCACACGCAGTATATATATATATATATATATATATATATATATTATATAAAAGTGAGAAGTTATAAAAGACCTTTTAGAATATTAGTTAATTGTTAGCCGTTAATTTAATAACTTTGAATGAATATTACATTTACTTTTTTTCCCCCTTTTTTTTCAGGGAATAAAAATTAAAACGAAAATCAAGAAAAAGAATCCTAAAAATGTCAGGTAAGTAAATCTTTTTATTGAAAAACTAGCAGAGAGGCGTCCAGTCTTGCCAATCGTAAACTACGCTTAATATATTTTCATTTGTGCAGATTTCACATTTATTATTACAGTGTAATTTCTCTATTGAATATTATATTGTACCTAATATATAGTATAGTAAAAAAAAAACATTACAAATGTTTTTATGACTAGGGTGGATTCCACTGAAAACATCACAAACTTGAATAACAATCGTTTTCATTTTTAATTTAATCATAAAAAAATTATCGTATTGCTTGATTTTCCAATGTTTTCATTTTAACGAAATAACATTTTAACAAAATAACATTTTGCTTGCTTCTTTTTAAATATTAATTTTTTATTCATTGATTTTTTTTTTTTTTTTTTTTTTTTTTTCTTTTCAGTTTCCCGCCTGATTGATAAAGTTTTGATTGCCAACCGTGGGGAGATAGCATGTCGCGTTATCCGAACGGCCAGGAAGATGGGCATCCGTTCTGTGGCTGTCTACAGTGAAGCGGACCGTAACTCTATGCATGTTGCCATGGTGATTATTTTCTTTCTACTTCTTACCGTGTCACATGATGATAGGAGGGAAGGGTAAATTATAAAATCAAGATAACACCACAAGATAATCTTGATTCTTTCTTTCGTTTGTTGGAAATAATTCCCGTTTGATTTGCGTTGTATTTTTGTTGAAAATGAACCACAAGTAATGCTAGTTGTATTGCCAAAGTGATTTGTTTTTACTTTTATTCAGCCCAAACAAGGCATATTGCCACTTTGAGCGAAAAGTCCTACTATTTGGGATTGTGTCTAATCGGGGACTGTGGGGAGTTGAGCAACGAGATTTCTGTTCACATTACATTTAAATTTCAGCATATTAAGGAAGCAGGAAACGGAGGGAATTTCAAAGTCTGGCAGGCTAAGGGAAGAATCTATTAAAGTAGAAGTCTTTCTGACACTTAGGAACCTTGATAGTGAAAAGGTGTGATTTTGCTGCTTATTGGGTTAGTCTGACGTGTGTACATTGAGAGAGCACATTTCATTAAAATACTTGTAAAACAGCCACAGGGATGCAACACTGCAGCGACGGGACAGAATTTGGGAGTTTGTCTGAAAGTGCAGGAGCTATTAGATATGCAACTCTTTTTTTAACCCTGTCTAAAAGTGAGAGACTAGTGGTAGATATATTAGGCCAGATATGGCGACAATACTCCATGCATGGGCAAATTGTGGCTTTGTGAAGATATAGGATGCTCTCTGGCATGAATAATTTTCTAGCATGGTAATGAGAGCCCATCTTCTTTGCAGCAGTCTTGGAAATATCCTCAATGCATTTGTTCCAGTTGATACTGCTTGTGAATGTTGAAATATGCACTTTTAGGTAGGGTGTTATTTTTCATGGCAATCGAATTTAAAAGGTTTCTTGTAATTGCTAAAGGAAAGAAGCTTAGTCTTAGTAGCATTAAATGTTTCCACTACAGACTGAAGGTCGTTTTCTAGAGTTTCTGCCATTGTCTTGGATATGTATACATTCTTTTTTTTCTTCATGTCTAATATAGAGCATGGTGTCATTAATACCCATCTCGGACACAATTTTATCAGAAAGGTCATCTATAAATATCATATAATATTTACTTTCTAAAATTGGCTAATATTTTCTATCCTTCTTGAGGAAGCCCCCTTACTTTGATAGGCTAGGTCCCGCATTATCAACCAAGCTCAAACCCCTGTCCCATCCTCGCAATGTTACATCCCTATGCCTGTTATATAGGTATTTTAATGCATCTCTTTGACCTAAATACTCCTAACCTAACAAGCAGCAAAATTCCACCTCTTTACTGTAAAAATCCCTAGATCCAGAAAGCCTCCTACCCTAATAGTTTCTTCCCTTGAACTACTAGATTTTGGAATTCCCTTCCGGACTCTTGCTTCCCTAACTGTACTAAGATGCAGAAATTTAAATGTAATGTGAATAGACATTTCGCTGCTCAACTCCTTCCATAATGTCTCTGTAGACATGGCTCCAAATAGTAGCCTCTTACGCCTAAGTAGCAATATGTCTTGTTTGGAGAGAATAAGAGTAAAAAAAACTTTAAAAAAAAATTCTTTTTAGACATTTATGCAGATGACACTACCATCTATGGCAAACACTTCAAAGACCAGAAACGGCCCAGATCTCTCTGATTATCTCTTCTCTGATCTTGAGCACATAGTGCAATGGGGAAAAGGGTGGATGGTCTGCTTTCCAGGTGACTACAATATCGTTGTCTTTAAATCCAGCGTAAACAAGTTCTTATTGAACCATCCTCGTAAATAATCTAATTATATCAAATCACCCCTACAAACAATTATTATGCAACTGACCCAATGACTACAATACATACATTAGCGCTTATCCTCAAGTGGCGGCCTCTGGGCCTTGATATGTGTAACCCCTTTATAAAAAACAAAAAAAAAACTTTTAAAAAAAATAGTATGAGATCTAAAATGAACACTTATATCTAATCTGTTGCTGAAGTTGCTGAAAAAAAAATTGGTTGGATCATTCTGTTGCCCTGGAAAGTTCCTGACTCCTGATGCAATCCTTTAGCTATATAAAAGTCAGATTCGTCTTAAGATAAAGTTGTACTATTTCAAGTTGGAACAATAAATTTATTGCCCTAAAGAAAACAATGCTATAGCTTTATTTTAAAACTTGTATTGAAAAAAAATCAATTCATTTAACTTGATTATGTAGTAGAGCTGACATCTATTCAATGTAGCTGCCTTCAGCCTCAATCACGGGTTCATTACTGGAAGCATGCCTTTTCCACAAGTGCCGGCGGGAGCTTAGCGAATATTTGGCAGATGACATCGATCAGGCTGGCTTTGGTATTGTTGGGAGGTCATATTGATATTCTCAACGTATGACCAAACAAAGTAGTCCAGCAGGTTCAAGTCGGGGTAAGAGGAAGGGGCGAGTGAGAGAAGGATACAAAGTTGTAGCACTCCTTCTGAAGCCTGCCTGAGTCTCTTTGAACATGGGCCAGCGCCATCCTGCTACCAGATCCAGTGAGTCAAGTACGATAACAATTAGACCAGCTTGCCACGTCTTTAAAAAGTGTTTTC
Organism: Euprymna scolopes; assembly: GCF_053919585.1. NCBI lineage: Eukaryota > Metazoa > Mollusca > Cephalopoda > Sepiida > Sepiolidae > Euprymna > Euprymna scolopes. The sequence goes on along the minus strand of NC_136498.1, from coordinate 110,854,043 downwards.
AAACCTACTTATTCTTGACATAAAGCTATCATATGAACAGTTGACAAGCAGATAAAAATTTGATGGCAACTCCAAGTAACAAGCTTTTTTTTCTAGATGAAAACTGATTAAAAAGTTTTCCATATGTCTGAATATCCTATATACCAAATTTCAAGTCTGTAGATCAGAAAATTGAGTACATAGGTTGAGAGTTGTCCTTAAACACACACACGTTCTCATTTTTAAAGATATATATAGATTTATTTAATTTTGTTTTTAATAAATTTTTTGTGAAAACAAATCTATGATTTTGTCTCGCTTACAAAAGTTGAATGTTTATTGCAATCGAAATCCTAACCCATTTTTTCTTCTTCTTTTTTTTTCACATCCTTTTTAAGGCTGATGAAGCCCACCACATTGGTCCTGCAGCTTCTCAACTAAGTTACCTTCAACACGGCAAGATCTTACAGATTGCGAAAGCAACCGGAGCTCAGGTAAGATGATAATGACATACCTCACTGTTGCCGTCTATTCAATAAACTTTTCAGAATATCTTCAGGAACAGGAGTGGGTAACATTAATTTTAGAGGAATCCTAAAAAAAAAAATTCTGTTTCTAAACAAGTTATTATTGTGTAAGACCATTTTATTTTCACAAAAAACAGTAAATTATTGTGTAATACTACTGATGTCCCTCCCTCCCTCCCTCCCAAAGTATTAAGAAGTTTAAACAGAAAAATAGAGGAACAATTTTTATCAGTAAAACAAAGACAATGGAGAGGAAATTGTTCACCAAGGAACACAAAAGGGAGCTGAATTTGATTGTTAATCAAGGTGTGGTGGATAAAAGATCAGACATAAAGGTAGATATATTTACAATTCTGAATTTTTTAAGATGAGATGTGAATGCTTGTATTGTTTTGGTTACTCGGACAATTATTCTCATCTTGGGTGTTATTAGCGCAACGTTTCAGTCGACCTTTCTCGGATGTGAAATTCATGTTTTCCTTTTCTCTACTAAGGAAAAGAAGGGTTAACTCTGCATTGCAAGAATTTGGACTGTGGGTTTGAGGGTGTGTCCGAAAATCGTAAAGAAAGTTCAATCTTCAGGAGTCACTAAGATATTTTTTAAGGCTTTCCTATGACTCGATTTCACCAAATATCTATGCTAATTGTTAATATTAGTGAAAAAATGTTTTCCGAAACAGAAAATGCTTCTCAGGCATATTGAAGTTGTCTCCCTTACATTGTGTTTGCGTGACAGTTGAGGGCAATTTTATGAGTTTGATACAGTGGAATGCGGGTTGTAACTTGGAGCACATCGCAATGTGTAGCTCTGAGCAAATAGAGATTAGATGACGGCAACTGACTAACATAGGCTCGGAAGATGACTATATAATTGTGGACCTTAGCATGTAAAGCTCAATCGTGTTACACACACACACACATCTAGAGTGCAACTGATATTTGATACTATCGTTGTTCCCCCACCACCAAAAAAAAAGCGTTCAGAAATAAAAACAGGAAAAAAATATTAAAAAAAAGAAAAGGAATAAGTTTATCAGCAGCACAAAGGTATAGGAAGTTGTTCACCAATGCACACAAAAGAAAGTTAAGATAGGATTGTTAATCAAGGTGTGGCAGATATAAGACCAAACATAGAGGTAGATACATATTTAGAAGTAGTTTACGGGCACTTTGAGGAGTGGTAGTGAATTTTGTGACAGTTTACAACATGGACAGTTTACTGACAGTTTAGGGTTTGTGACAGTTAAGGGCAGTTGCGAATTCGACACGGTGGAAGGCAGATTGTAGCTTTGACCAGATCGAGTGAGTTTTAGGAGATTGAGATGAGCTGATATCAACTGACAAATATGGTTTCGACAGAGCATAGCTGTTGATCTTAGTGTATAGAGGGTCAATGGTGTCATACGACTGATATTTGCAGAGTATCAGAATTTGTGCTATTTGTCAAGTGATGGGATTTTGCTGCTTGTTGGGTTGGTTGGGAGCATGCACATCGAGGGTACAGATGCTAGGAGTTCATGAGCACATTCTTTTTACCTTTACAGAATTCAATCATGTCTGCAATGCCAAAAACAAAAACAATTTTTCCTTTACAAAACAACCAAACCAAACACCATGAATAAATATTTGAGAATATAAAGAACGTGAATCATAAAAACTTTTTTCCAAAATTACTGGATTCGGCATTAAATAACTTGAAAAGGGTTGATATGCTATGGAACAAATAAACCAAACTTCTTTCGGCTAAATCCAATTTGATGTTGAGTAGGCTGTGGGTGACCCCCCACCTCCTCACACCCACGCACACTTCATGATGTGTCTCATTTTTAATGGCCAACAACATTCTGTTAAATTTCAAACATGATTGTTAAAAGATCAAATTCATGCAATATTTTTATTTTTTAAATAAATAATTATTTAAAATTTCTAATTTTCAGCTTATGCGAAAGCCTTTATCAGGAAGGTTTAAACAATACATTTTTTTTTTTTTTTCTTACTAGCTATGATGGTGTTTGGGTGCAGTCTCTAGTTGTCAAAGATAGAGATTGTATCACCCAGTTTAGTGTAAATGCGTTAAAATTAATATAAATCCACTGTTAATAATCACAGTGAAAATGAAATTCGAAACATGATGGTTAAAAGGTCAGACAGTTAATTTTTATTAATTTTAATACTTGTGTGTATTTTTATTAATTTTAACACTTGTGTTGATTTTTATTAATTTTAACACTTGTGTTAATTTTTATTAATTTTAACACTTGTGTTAATTGAACACAAACACTGAACTGGGCGGTACAATCTCTATCTTTTACAACTACAAACTGTGCCAAAATACCATCATGGCTAAATAGAAAAATAAAAAGTATTATCTATAAACTTTTCTGATAAAGGTTTTGGTATAAGCCGAAAATTAGAAATTTTAAATAAATATTTATTTAAAAAATATATTCTAAACCTTTCTGATGAAGGTTTTGGTATTAAGCTGAAGATTAGAAATTTTAAATAAATATATATTTATTTAAAAAAATAAAAATATTGCACGTGTCTGATTTTTTTTAAATGCCATGTTTTGAATTTCATTTTCACCATGGATTTCTATTAATTTTAGCATTCTATTAATTGTGATCTCATTTTAATTGTTTTTTAATTGAGTACAACGTTTCTATTAATTAAAATGATATTTTATTGTGTGTTCTACCTTTCTCTTCAGGCAATCCATCCTGGTTATGGCTTCTTGTCAGAGAATGCTGAATTTGCAGAGGAATGTGAAAAGGAAGGGATTACTTTCATTGGACCGCCACCGAATGCTATCCGTGATATGGGAATTAAAAGGTACTGTGTTTATACATCAGCCCCTGTGCAATATGTTGGATAAAAACTCTTTGATATTGTTTATCTCTTTTTATCCATGTGATAAAATGATGTTCTTAAAGTTTTGTAGAATTCAAGCAAATGCTTTTAGAATCAATGAAAATTTGCTGGCTCTGCTTTTTTGTGTGTGAAACAAGAACTCTCAGTTCTTGTCTCCAATATGGAAAGTTGGTCTTATTTCAGAACTAGCAGGCCACCCGGTGTTGCCCGATTGTAAAATACGCAAAAATATTATATTTTAATTAATGCAGAATTTTTATTAATTATAAATAGAAATACCATAGGTATTAAACGTGACATTAAATTCCTTAAAAAAAAATGAAATAAAAAAACGGAAAGAAACTGAGACATGTGCATGCAAGTATTATGTTTTTTCTAAATAGTTCACTTTTTGTAAGTAAAAAAAAAAATACTCGAACTGAGATCAAAACCAAAAGTTAAAGACAGTGAGTCAAGTACGATAACCATTAGACCAGCTTGACACGATCTTTACAAAGTGTTTTCAAACCTACTTATTCTTAAAGAAGCTGTTTTGGTTCTTCGTTATTGTAGTGAAATTTGAAAATAGTTTTCGAAGACAATTAGCGAAAATTGAGTTTTGCAAAAAAAAAAAAAAAAGAAAAGAATAGAAACCGATGTTTAATTGTACCTATTTACAATGCCTCCCCACGGGACAGAGTTAGACACCAGGGTCGTTTTTTAATGTGGAGAAAAGGTACAAAAATAAAAATTGTCTCAGTCGTGAAGGATTTCTCCTCCACTGAAAGAGAACAAGAAATGGAAGGGCAGCATCTGAAGAACAGATACTACACTTTGATCTTGACCAAAAGGGCCCAACCGATGTTTAATTGTAACAAAAGGGAGGTAAATCATTTCTGAAAACTGAAAATCCTTGCCAGTGTAGTGAAACTTTTTGTTGTCTTTGAAAACTGTTTTCATTAATAATTAATTTTCTACCTGACTGTTTTTCGTTATTTTTGAATATGCTCATTACTGCGGCAAAACCATTCAGTAGATACCATTGGTTTTACTTGAAATTTAATATTTCATTTTTTGAATTTCATTACAATAATGAAGAGGAACCCAGGAAAATCGAATTACCCCGCACAAAGGGAAATAACTCTGTTCACTACAACTATTTGTATACGCACATTCAAATACTTTGGATAAATAAAATATTGAAAATATTTACCTCTGTTTAAAATATTTGCACCTTCTGATCTTTTGTGTTTTTTTTTTTGTTTTTTTAAATTTCTGTCCAACAGTACTTCAAAAAAAATCATGTCTGAAGCTGGAGTTCCTGTAATCGAAGGTTACCATGGTGAAGATCAGTCTGATGCTCGTCTAAAAGAAGAAGCTACCAAAATTGGTTACCCTGTTATGATTAAGGCCGTCAGAGGTGGCGGAGGCAAGGTAAGTGCTAATTCTGTTCCATTCTTTTTCTTCTTCAATTCATTAATTTTAATACATTTGTTATGAAATAGATTGAACAGAATAAATGATCTATCTATCTATCTAACTGGAGAGGTGGACAAGAAATGGATATGATGAATATTTATAAAACTTGTCAAAATATAACAAAGCTAGATCATAGACAAGTTTACCAGAAGGTCTGGTCAGCTGATCGGATCTACGTGTGAATCACGTGATCAGGTTAGCTGGAGATGAGAGGAGTTGGAATTTGGAATTGAAGCAGAGCGATTGGGCTTTACGGTTGTCTCTCCTCCTCTCTTGGAAGGGAGTGACGTCTCTCTCAATGTAGACTGTTAAGACCACAAGCAAAGAAATTCACTTTCTATTCTTCTGCGCCTGGAAAGTAAAATAAAAACTAATATGAAAACCAATCATCGTCTTGGAGTCAATGTGTTTTGTCCAAAAGATTTCAGCCCCCTCCAAGAACAAGAAGGGATGGACTAGTGAGCAGAGAAAATATAGGTATGTCGAAGATACACATATTACACCCACACGCACGCATATGAACATTGGACGATCACGAAATATAAAACGGATTCAGAAAGTGAAAAAACCACTAATAGACATTTAGTAACACATTTAGGACACGTTACAAACATGAAACGTATAGACCCGTTTACATGGGTGCCGTTCATGTTAGATAACGTAACATGACTCATTTTGGTGCTGTTTTTGGTATGCCATTATATAACACATTGTACAGACGATATTTGTTCACAAGATTACTGTTTAGAGAAAGAAAATGTTCTTTTCAAGATTTTTTCATCCAACTTGTGTCAGTTTTTCTTTATGACCTGTTCTGCCAATTTCATATGATAAAACTTGCTTCTGAATTAGATGTAACGCATACAATGATTTCCAATCACTGGAGAGATTGGAAAGACAAAAAAAAACTTGATAAATGACTGCCTCACAAATTGAACGATCACCAAAAAAAACGCCATTATGAAGTATCATCTTCCTTTTTTTTTTTTACGCAACGGGAACAACCCGTTTCTCGACCAGGTTGTGACTTGCGATGAAAAGTGAGTTCTTTATAACAGCCAATGACACTCACCTTAATGGTTAGATGCTGACGAAGTTCCACGACACTTCCTGAAGCCAGAGTTGCACCAAAAGAAGGATATGCTGACTGTATGGTGGTCTGCGACTGGTCTCATCCATTAGTTTTTTTAATGCAAGCGAAACTATTACGATGGACAATAGTGATGGGACGATTCCAATATTTTTGCCAATTCCAATACAATTACCGATTTCTTACTAAATTCCTGATTCCGATTCTTTATAAATCTCTTAATATTTAGAATTAAGTTATTTTTATCCGATTATCGTAAAAACACATCGTCGGTGTGCATATATTTTGTTCAAACGTGAAAATACACTTTTAGCTTTTAGCTTTACCGGTCGTTTAAAATCAATAAATATTGATTATTTTATTATTACTACCAGCAGTGGAAGATTTTGTTTCAAACAAAATCAAATAAAAAAAAGAGATAATTAAAGGAATCGTTTTGGCATCGGAAAATAAGTACAAATTTTTCCGATACCGATTCCGATCTCCCAAAAAGTTCCGATTTTTCCAATTCCCGATTTCAATTCCGATTAATCGTCCCAAGTAACACTAGTCAACAAGTACTGTCAACAAATACATGAAATGCATCAGAAGCTTAAACAACACCACTCAGCATTAGTCAACAGAAAAAGCCCAATTTTCTGCCGTGACAATGCCAGATTGCACGTTGCTAAACTGATCCTACAGAAGTTGAGCGAATTGTGCCATAAACTCTGCCTTGTCCACCATATTTTCCAAGTCTTTCCCCTACTGACTACCACTTTTTCAAACATGTTGACAACTTTCTGCGTGAGAAATGTTTCAAAAACCTAAGCGATATCAGAATGCAAGATTTGTAATGTTACTGACATAAATACACTTGTTTTGCATTGACAAAAGTGTGTTGAATCTGATGGTATTTCTTTCAATCAATAAATTTTTGTTCGAGCCAAGATGTGTTCATCTCAATTTAAAAGTTAAAAACCACAAGAACTTTCCTGTCAAGCTAAAATATATAATGTCGAGGCAAGTGGGCAAATACAGAAAGCTAATCAAATAATATTCAACATCAACTCAAATTGATGTAACACGGTTATTAAATCCTTAGATCCATTTTATTAGCAATACACACGGACAATAAAACGCTTTGGATAATCACAGATTTCAAGGGGGTTCTACTAAAATCAACATATTTTAAAAACTGAAGCCCTTTAAGTCCTCAAAATACAATCGTTTTGTTCAGAAATAAATATACTTTCAAATCAATTAATAAATAATACCATATGTTATATATTTTAAGAGTTTTAAGCAAATAAAATGACAAAAATGTGAACATAAAACAGCGTTTTCGGCAAGGTTTTGTAAAGACCCCCTCTCATTCGTAAATGCTCATACTGCGTTTGTATTAAGAATTTTATCATTAAATTTAGGAAACTAACCAGAAGAGACGTCAATAGTTTGGAGTGTCTTAAATATTTTTGACCACCCGTTTTTTTGTTGTTAAAAAAAGACTTCAACATGACGAGTATTGAAAATTTAAAAAAAAGATGTTCTTTGGACACCCATTGTCCAATAAATCAATCTTTTTACTATTTTTATCCATTAAAAATATAATTGTATGTTTTCTTTTGTGGTAGTTAGTAATTTAAAAATAGGTAGAATCACATTTTTGGAGAGGTGGTCAGACAGAGGGGAGGGGTTTACAGAAGGTATTAATCTACAATAATACCAAAGAAATATTGCAATATATGCATTTTTAAACAGTGCTAGATTTAGATTTGTTTATTGTACATAAAATGCATTACAATTCAACTTTAAGTTCTCTAACCTCTTTTCTTTTAATGGCTACATGGCATTTTTAAGGAATTACAGCATATTTATGTGCATTTACTGTAGATTGTTTGAATACCATTAATTTCTGGAGATTTTTAGTAGCATATTCTAATTCCTAGCACAAAAATACACTTATATGGTAAACTTCATTGCTTAATCTTGTGTTTTAACAAAGATATAACATTTTTACTTAAAAAGTAGTGTAAAAAATCTGACAAAATGCATATGGTCTTAAAGGGGGAAAAATATCCAAACATATGAGGCACAAAAATAGTCATAACTTCCTTAATTTTAATCAGATTTAAAAAATTAAAAAAAGATTATTTCTTAGTTCATCAACCTCTTTCTATATATGCCATTATCGAAAAATTTTAAGCCATTACAATTTTTTCATGTGTATTGCTAAAAACCTCCTCCTCTTTTCTGTTTCTTATAGGGAATGAGAATATCAATGAGTCCGGAAGATTTCGATGAACAGTTGGAATCGGCTCGCAGGGAAGCCATGAAATCATTTGCTGATGATGTGATGTTGTTGGAAAAGTTCATTGTAGATCCGAGGTTAGTTCTATGTTTATATATATATATATCTTTTTTTTAATTTTTTTTTTTTTTTTTATTAGTCTTTTTCTATTATACAAGGTGACCCCCCTCCCTCTCCTCCAAATGTCACCCATGGAATTGTTAATTATATCCAGTCTTTTCTGCAATCATGAATATTCAAGCGCCTTTGTTTTACCTCTGGGCAATGATTATGTGGGGACACTTTGGTGATCGTCTCATCAGTAGGTGGTGTGATCTTGAATGTGCTTCACAACTACTGGACCATAACCTCCCAGATTTTTTTATCTTTAGGTTTATTTCAAAGATTATGTATATCAATACAATCCCTTAACTGTTTCTGAACGAAAGACGGTTATCGCAGTGAAAATAAGGCCAGCACCAAAAGAGGTGCATCAGTTTTACATTTTGTACTCAATTGTGCATACAATGCGCAGGTGCACCTTTTGGAGTATGTTATTGCACATGTGTCTATTCTCTGCATTAATTTTTCTGCACCAAATAGTATTTAAAGTATGGAATTGGATATAAACTTTGATAACTTTGTTATAATACAGCCTCCTATTCCAGTAACTTCTTTGCTAAGAATTGCATCTCCTTACATCAAGTGGCTTTATGCTTTGTCTTGAGCGACAGTGATTTTTTTTTTTTTTTTTTCAAATTTTAATAACATTCAAACTACATTAAATTACACAAAATTATGAAAAAATTTTAATAAATTTGGATTCTTTTTTGTTGTTGCTAATATGGGGAGGGTTTTCTTAACACCACAAAATTAAGGCCTTTTTCTCTGGATATAAATTTTGATATTCCAATAACTTCTTTTCTAAGAATTGTAGGCGTGTGAACTGTTGACTGTTTTGCTTGTACCTATAACCCTTGAGCTTTTCGAGACAGTTTAATAAGCATCTCCTGTCTTTGTGCTAATCGTCTTCCGTTCTTTTAGCTCCTTCCATCAAGTGGCTTCATGCGTTGTCTGGAGCAACAAAAAAAAACTTATATTATTAAAAAAAATTTTTTTTTTTTTTTTTTTAAATGAAAACCTTATAGAATATTTTTTTTATTTCTGATTTCAATAACGTTCAAACCATGTTAAATTGCACAAACTTATGAAAAATTGTAATAAATTTTGATTCTTTTATGTCTTGCTAATTAATGCCTTTTTGGAACATTAGGCGTCCATTTTCTTTTTTGCCGGTTTTAATGTGAGATTATTAGAAATAATTCACTTAGGAGAAGAAAAAGTGATTACTATACACAGGGTGGTCGCTAGAAAAGCGGGAAATTTGGAGGTCAGCTTAGATCATGAATAAAATGCGTGGTTGCTATTTTTTGATTGGTGCCGTGTGAGTGTTGTATAAATAAATCGCTGTTTGATGCTGCAGTGAAGTGCACGGATGACATTTTGGGCATCTATGAGTATAGCATAACATTTGTCTTTGAAAAACTTTGTAAAAATTATTCTTTGTAAAAAAATAAATCATTGTTTGACAAATTTCCTGCTTTTCTAGCGATCACCCTGTATGTATATATATATATATATATATATATATATATATATATATATATATATATGGTGACTGCCACTTCTTTACAGAAGACGGCCAACCCTCACGATACGATGGCGTGTGAGTGAGTCCGCATATGATTCCACATAGCCCCACCTGGCCTGCACAGTTTGCTGCATATTCTGCAGGATAACCTTGTTGGTGACCGCCCCCCCTCCCTCCCGTGCTCCCAGTTCATGTCCCGCGTGCGTAGTTCCATGACTCTTGAGGCCTGCCTTTGACAGGCACACCCTGCCGCATATCCCGCACGAGTACGCGGGGTCGAGATCAAAGTCCCCTGTATCCTCTCGCTTTCGTAAGGCTCGCTTTATAGTGGCGTGCTCAACTCTCAAAACCTCAAAATTCTCACATCCCGCGTAGACGTAGCGCCTCCAACTTTCCCGGTCTTCAGCTATCTCTTCCCACCTTGTTATTTCTATGCCAAGTGCCCGCAGGTTTCCCTTAACTACATCTTTGTATCTTTTCTGAGGTTTGTGATTGGGTCGTTTGCCACATTCAAGCTCCCCATAGAACAATTGCTTAGGTATCCTATAATCCTCCATTCTCACTACGTGACCCGCCCATCGAGTCTGGTTTCGAAAGACTCGAGCCTCTATGCTGAATGTGCTCGCCTTCTTGAGCACCTCTTCATCGGACAAGAGAGCTTGTTTGGTGACATTAAATATCCTGCGTAGGCATGTCTGGTGGAATCTTTCCAGAGCCTTGATATGACAGCGATATGTTGTCCATGTTTATATATATATATATATATATATATATATATATATAAACTACATTCCTGAATGCTTTAGATGAGGATTGATTATTTATATTAATTGGATTCTTTGGGCAACTGTTCTCATCTTCGGTGTTATTTTCACAATGTTTTGGTGATGGAATGAGAGCATGCTACCTTTGTGGATTAAATAAAGGGTTTTGTTCTGTGCAGAGTTCCGAGTTTGACAGAAAGATTTCCGAGTGTGACATGATACACCTGAAGAAGGTCAGAGATTACATCAACCAAAACGTTATGAAAATAACACTCAAGATTAGAATAGTAGCCCAAAGAATACAAATATATGTATATATTACTATGTATGTATGTATATGTTACATGATAAGGGCTGTCCCCTTTTCATGTAAGTATAAAAATAGAGAGATTTAGTTAAAATGAAAATGAAATAGCATAGGCGAAATTCGAACCTCGTAATTTAGGTTTAGAAATAGATTACATGTGAGAATTAGAAAATGGAATGTAAAGCAAACGATTGTTTAGAATAGAGATAAAATATTTCAAGAAAAGAATGTGCACTGTCAATTTTGTTATGAAAATTCAATTGAAAGAATGCAGCTCTAAGATAATGTTTTTAACATATTGGAAATATAGGTTACTGAGTATAGGTTAAAATTCCTTTTGTGAAAAAAAGGAAAAGTTTTGGACACGCATGTCCAGAACACGTGAAAGAAGGCACATGTTTTAACATGTGTATGACGTCATGGAAAATAGAAAGTTCTAGAAATAGATAGAAAAACTTTAGAGTTGTGCAGACAGAAGCAGGGGGAGAAACTCAGAGAGAGTCTGAGGATTCGAACGTCTAGAAGCAAGACGGTCACTTTGAAACTTAATATGTGAAGCTTTGAATTCTTGATGATGAAAACCACAGCCGGTCGTGAGAAGAAATAAACCCATCATGTGTTTTTATAAAACGTCGTCTTGTGTTGTGATTCTACAAAAAGGTAAATTGAATTGTTATTATATGTCTATATGTCTGTGTTATAAAATGTCTTAATATACACATCTTACATACACGTCTCGATATCTCATATCAACAATGTGAACTCGACATCTCATATCTACACTAAGACTGTCTGAACACTATCTCCTCACTCTAAGAGCTTCTCATATCAACACTTCTAAGTAATGAACATTTTTAATATATATGAATCCCTTCATAACACGAACACGGAACGAACAATCTCTCTCACAACATCCCTCTTAATAAGACTCTCTAAGAAACTCTCTCCTCTAGGACTCACTCTTAAAATTCTCTCAATGAAACCCCCTATATAACATATATATATATACACTCGTGAGCAAAAAAAAATGGGCCAAACAAAGTTTATATATTTTATTGCACTTAAAGCTATATTGAACAAAGAATAATTGAACAAAGAAACTTAAAGGAGACTAAAAACACAGAAAAAGACATTTCCTTTAATAAATGCTTAGGATGGAATCGTATTCCTTTTTGATTTCTTCATAAGATCAATCCTTTTAGACATGCTCTCAACCAAAGTGGAACACTGTGAAGAGGAGATGCTATTCTATTCGCTTTGCACAGCTTCCTATAGTTTGTCATTGTTCTCAAAAGTTCTTCCGACCAATGCACAAGATATTATGAACCAAATATTATCGATTGGGTTTAAATCGAGGCTTTGACCTAACCAAAATACCACATTAATTGAATTATCAGAAAAACGTTTTTTTGTGACTTTAGCAGGGTGTGCAGGGGCATTATCATGTTGAAAAATAATGTTCTGGGATATTCCCAGCTTCTGGATACTTGGTAACAGTCCTGTTTCTAACATTCGAATGTATTCCTTTGCATTGGTTGACTTCTCACATCTAATAAGTTCCCCAATTCTTGCTGCAATAAAAGTTCCTCATACCATTATCCCTCCATTCCTGTGTTTAACTGTTGTTTTTATGCAACTTAGCGAGAATCATGCCCCAGTTCTTTGATTGCACTGTTCAGGAGCATCGGGAGCATCACTAACAAGTCAAAATCTTGATTCTGTCTAATCGGAAAAAATTCCTGAACCAGTCTGTAGCTTTCTTGCCATAACACGAGAAAAATCTCTTTTTATCATTGATGTTCTTCTTAGATAAAAATGGCTTCTTTGCTCACCTTTTAGGGGAAAATCCTATTTCTTTCATTCGTCTAGATATTGTATATCAAGAAAGAGAATTTCCAGCCCCTGTTTTAATTCTTTGCTATGGTCAACATTTTTTTTTTGATCTTTCAAAACAGTTAATTTAAGACTGTGGTTGTCCTTCAAAGTGGATGCCCTAGGACGAGCAGATCCAGATTTCCCTTTTACAAAGTGTTCGGCTTCGAACCTTTGACCAATTCACTTCACTACAGAAAGAGATGTTTTCACATTTTCTTTTCTTAAAATATCAAAAATCTGCTTGTAAGTCATTTTGGACTGCTTTATTAAACCTGTAACTCGGTTTTTTATATCCTTGTCAAGATGCGGTTTTACCATTTTTAGGATTAATTTTGCCACTTATTATTATATGCTATAATAATAATGATCTACAAAATAGAAATTTTCAGTTAAAATTAACAAAAATTCATGGAAAAATATCGAAAAATCGATTTCTTCCTTCTTTCACTCTTGGCCCATTTTTTTTTGCTCATGAGTGTGTGTGTGTGTGTATATATATTATTAGGGGGCGCCTGGCTTTCACTGGTCATAAAATATGCTTAAATATATTTTAATTTATCCAGATTACATATATATATATTATTATAGAGTTGTGATTTCAAAAGTAAAAAAAAGTATTTGGGTGCTATCAGCTAGAATTGAAACTGAAAGCAGAACTGCAGCATTCAAAGCTGGTGACGTTACCACTGTATCAACGTGACACACATATGAACTAATTAAAAATTTAAAATTTAAAATAAACTAAGATGAATGTACAAAATGCATAACGATTTTTTATCAATTGTAACCCTGGAAAAACTATTTTAACTGGCTAAAGACCCATAAAAAATCCAATCGTTTAATGCCCCTAGCGCTGCTCTGTGACTTTTTATTTCGGAAGAGATAGTTTGAAAATATGGGGACAGACAGACAGATAACTTTTTATATATTAGATTATTATTATTATTCACATAAAATGTTACAAGGAGATATAATATTTTATGTATCAGTATTTACTTCAACAGCGCTCAATATGTAAGTAAAGCTAAGTTGTAAGTTATGACTGGTTCTTCCGGGAATGAAATTTGGAAGATTTTTGTATAACTTAGTTGCTATATATATATATATATATATATATATATATATATATATATATATATATATATATATATATATATATATATATTCTCATAACATACTATGTACTATATATACAGGGTGGCCGAAAAGTCCCAGGACACTATACATGTATTTTTAATAAAACACACAGTATTTTTTAATGAAACACACAGAAAACATATATATTCAACAAAAAAAGAGAACTTTATTAGAAACAAAGCAGAAAACAACTAGAGTAATTTAGTGGTCTAGGGGATCAGTATGTTGGCCCTCGTTGTTCTTGCACAATTCCATTCGCCTCCAGGTTCTTTGTGCCATTTTTTTTTAGAGAATTCCTTGATACGCTAGCAAAAGCTGCAATAATCGCATGCTTTAGCTGATCAATGGTTTCGTATCTAATACCAGAATCTTGTCCTTTAATTAAACCCCATAATGAGTTGTCTGGAGTGGTCAAGTCGGGGCTTCAGTGTCCTGGGACTTTTCGGCCACCCTGTATATTAGTGATGTGATAATTCCAATATTTTTACTGCTCTTTTTTTTTTTTTAAATTATTCTAAATTTCCGATTCAATTACTAATTCCAATTCTTTTAAAATCTCTAAATTTAGCTATAGAATTACTGTTTTTTTTTAATTAAAAATTTTTTTTTTGATTACTGTAAAAACCCATGTCACATGTGCATATGCTTTCGCAAACGTAAAGTGTTACATGTGTGTGAGGAGGGATATGATGAGGTGTATATATTCTCATGTATATATATTCTCATGTATATATATTCTGTGTATGGAAAAGTGACAAAGCCGTGACCGTCTGTCTTCTGTGTGTGCATAGGGGTATAACAGTTGCGTGTGTGTGTGTATAGAGGTATATCTCGTATGTATGTGTGTGCATAGGGTATAACAGTCGTGTGTGTGTGTATAACAGTCGTATGTGTGTGTGTATAAGGGTATAACAGTTGTGTGTGTATGTATAGGGGTATAACAGTTGTGTGTGTATAGGGGTATAACAGTTTGTGTGTGCATGTGTATAGGGGTATAACAGTTGTGTGTGTGTGTGCATGTGTATAGGGGTATAACAGTTGTGTGTGTGTGTGTGTGTGTGTGTGTGTGTATAGGGGTATAACAGTTGTGTGTGTGTGTCACATATAAGAAGATCTCAAGACATATACCTTTTTCTCGTCCTTGGTTGGTCTCCCTTGCGACGATTCATGCCTGCTCTCCAAAAGCACAACTTGAGTTTATTGTTTGGAGAAGCCTTTATTTGGATTCCATACTTGACAGAGCAGCCTCTCATCGATGAATCGATTCAGAATCTTTTTTTTTTTCTTTTTTCGTTTTCTCATCTTGAATCGAGACTCTCTTGTTTACTCTAGATTATCAAACTGAAGACTCAAACTGAATTGTCTGGAAAATGCATATGCGTCCCTATTTATTTTAAGGTGTGTGTGTGGGGCGGTAACCCCCATTATTGGCTTGCATTCAAAATACACTCCCTTACCTGCCTCGTGACCCCTTGCTGCATGCTGGTGCATGAAAGTAAATGGGTTTGAAATCTATCGCCGGTAACCTTTTGAACCTCATCACACTTGATGCCATCCCACACTAATTCATATCATGGCCTTCATAAAAAAAGTGCACTTGTGTGTATGTGGTGAAATGATCTGTAAATATCAGTTTTACTGATAGCCTAAAACTCAATAAATATTTATCAGTTTATCATTAGTATCAGCAATGAAAAATTGAGTCTTAAACGAAGGCAAACAAAAAAAAAACAATTCAAAGAATCGTTTTGGGCATTGGAAAATAGGCACAGTTTTTTCTGATTTCGATACCAATTCTGATGCACTAAAAGATCTGGATTTCTATGATTCCCGATTCTGATTAATCATCGCAACAATAATAATATGTATGTGTGTGCACAATTTTAGAAGTTTATTCATTCATTTTGTATGAATCCGTTGGCATTGGTTTCCCCGATATCTTTCTGGTTCAAAGAAAGACATCAGGTACTTACAAAAGGGACCACATTAAGATTGCTAGCATCGTAAGTAAAAGAATGGAATTTGAACTTGGCATACACAGGTTGTTCGTCCGTGTCATTAAGCCCTAGCCACTGTCACCTACGATTTTAAAAATAGATTTTTTTTTCTTTTTTAAATTTTTGTGCCTTCTTTTCTTTTTTTTTTTTTTTCAATTTCTTTCTAGGCATGTTGAAGTCCAAGTGTTTGGTGATAAACATTCTAACTATGTATATCTGTTTGAAAGAGATTGTAGTGTCCAGCGACGTCACCAGAAAGTCATTGAGGAAGCCCCTGCTGTAAGTCGATATTTATATATTCTTCTAGCTACTAGCTCTACCTACCAATTGTTGCGTGATGTTTGTTTTGCTTTTTAAATGATGCCGAGTTGTTTTTATTTATTTTTTTTTTTTTCAGAAAGTTTTTGTTTGAAGCAAAAAAAAAAAAGAAAAAGAGAAGTCTGTATAGACGAATATAGAATTATCCCCTCCTTTTTTTTAACCACAATATCAAAACATTCTTTTGTTCCAATCAGGCTATAATCATTATTAATTAAAATGCTGACTTCATCCTATAGTGATGTCATCCACTGTGCATGGTTATTCCCATTGGTTGTAATTGATAACCTCACAAAATGATGACATCATCTAGTATACACAGGCACATAAGCAAAATCCAAAGGATTTTTTTTTTTATCACAGATTGATTAGATAAAAATACACTAGTGTCGATAGGATTTATTGAAGATGCAGTGGGATATTGTTATCAGTTCTAAATATTATATTATTAATAATCTATATATATAAAAGCGAAAATGTATGTGTGTATGTATGTTCGCTTTTCCTCGATGTCCACGAAAGGCTTCTTTCAGAGAAGCGCTTGCTCGCTTCACAACTTCTTAAAACTTTTTATATCATCTATAAATTGTAATATCTCAGAATTACCCACGGAGCTCGCCTGTCTATTTAATTTTATTGACTTTCAAACGTTAATTATTCCACATTTCCCGCATCGGCACGCGTTACATTCGGTTTTCAGTATAAAAAAAAGCGAAACTCGACTCTAATCACTGGCCGAAAGCCAGTTTGTTCAATGTCGACTTCGTCATATCAGACTGTAGCTTTCATTTCGCTCCTCCTAATAAACAGGGAGCGGGTTTTTAAAAACAAACACACCGATTTATTCAAAACTGTCCCGCACAAAATCGTAACTGCTGAATACCTATCGCCGTCACGTCAATCAAAAACGCGCACCTGTTTGTTTTTTTAACACTTTACTATTTTCCAACTGCGCGTCGTCAACGCTTCGGGTTTTTTTTCACATACCCCGAAAAACACCCGGGCAACGCTGGGTACCCCTCGGAAGTCTATTATATAAATCTCACCTGTCTGTTTAAGTGTATGTATGTATGTTTGTATGTCTGCCTAAAACTTGTGACAGAGGTGATGGATTTTCACGAGATCAGTATCGTTTTGAAGCCTGACCCTTCGGACGACAAGTAACGAAAACTTGGCTAAAAACATTAATTCCTTCACCCTTAACTGTGCACTTTTCTACAAGGAAGGGTCGATGTTTTTCATTGACATTTTTGCAAATCATTCAAACCTCATGTCAACAATGTCGCATAAAAGACGTTATTTCCACTGCCCGTGACATCACAATCACAGTGGGCGCATCGATAAGACCGTTTCTTTTTTTTTTCACTTCCTTTTCCTCTAGCTTATTATGGGTTCGAGCTTTCTGCTCCTAATTTGTTTTTGCTCAACCAACAGCCTTACACATACCTCCATTTTCTTTTCCACCATCGCGTCATGGGTTCAAGCCTGCCTGCCTCCTACAACTTTTTTTTTTTTTTTTCAACACACACCTACAAACATCTGGGCAATGCTAGGTACCCAGGCTAGTAATAAATAAATATTGGTATTCATGCATTTAAGTAAAAATACTATTACATACTTAGGTGTCATTTCTAAATGAGTAAAGATTCCAAAAGTTTTCGTAAAATGATCAAGATTGGCTAGAATTACTTTTTACAAAAAAAAAAAAAAATTCTTCTTGTTATTCTCAATCCGTCATTTTCAAATTTTCTAGCTGAAGTTAATTGAAAACAAGGGAGATAAGTCAGTTTGTTATATGAAATTAGCAGCAATAGAGGAAACCAATAAAACTGCATTATTCAATAGTGCGCTATTAGCTATAGCAATTTGTAGTTGGAATGGTTTCTTATAATTGTTAAAGAAAAGGAGTTTTGTCTTTGTTGCATTAAATGTTACCATCCATTTTTTGGCCCCATTCCACTGCAGACTGGAAGTAATTTTCTAAAGATTCTTCCATTGTCTTGAATGTATATGCAAATTCTTTTTTCCTGTTGTGAATAGTATGTAGTGTCATTAGCAAATATCAGACACAGTTGCATTAGAGAGATCGCTTCTGAAAATCAGGACAATAATGGTTCAAGGATCACCTTCTAGGGCACATCCACATTAATGTCATATTATTTAGAAATATTGTCATCAAGGACAATTCTGGATCTTTCGTTTGGCTAAGAAGGATCTGATTATATTAAATACTAGCAGAGAGGCACCGGTTGTAAAATATTCTGAAATATATTTTAATTCATGTAAATTTTGTATTTAAAAGGATGATTAGAATCTTAAAAAAAAATCTCTCTGTCAGAATATATGAGTAGGGTTATGACAACAGCATATTCTTTTCATTGTTTTTACTCTCGAGTATATATCCGACACAGTTAGACACAATTAATCAACTGAGAACCACATCACTCTACATAAAAACATATAAGATATCAATAGATATATACCTGAGAATCAAAACAAGGAAAAGAATATGCTGTTGTCATAGCTCTATATACGGGTTAGTAGGTGAATAGCTGGCATCCGATAAAATGCCTCATCCCCAGCTTGAACAAACTGATAAGCGAATTGAAAAACAAAAAGGGGTGAATAATAACAGAAACGGTGGAAGGAGGTGAATAAAATTAATTCAAGAGAAACGGATAAAAACAAATGATTATCGCAACAAAAGATATATACAGGGTGGAATGATAATTGTCACTCTAAAGAAAACAACGCAACAGCTTTATTTTGAAACTTTTATTAAAAAAATGAATTCAGGTAACTTGATCATGTATTTGAGCTGACATCTGTTCAATGTAGCTGCTTTCAGCCTCAATCACCGCCGTGATACGAGTCCAGAACTGGGAGCATTCCTTTTCCAGAAGCGCCAGCAGGAGTTCAGCAAATACTTGGCAGATGGTAGCGATCAGGCCGGCTTTGGCATTGTGGGAGGTCATGTTGGTGATGTTCTTGATATATGACCAAACAAAGTAGTCCAGCAGGTTCAGGTTGGGGGACGAGTGGGAGGGGTGCAGTAAGAGAAGGGTATAAAGGGTAGCGCTCCTGAAGCCAAGCCTAGGTCTTTTTGGACTTGTGGGCTGCTATCACACCCATGGTCTGCCAGCGGACACCTGATTGCACCTGAGGATCACCACAATCTTCAGCACATCCAGATACAGTTTGGTGTTGACTTTCAAGTAGACCTTGAAGATGTGAGGTGGCATGATGTGGCTCTCACTTGAAACCACACCAAAGACCATAACCATAGCTGGAAACTTTGTTTTCATCATCCTGGGCATGTCCTTCTTATTCATGGCAATCCAGCGATGCCTTTTGAGGGTACTGGCAATGGTTCTGTTGTCATAACTTAGATTGTTAGAGAGCATGTGTTGTGCAGCGGCGCATCTCCGATCTCACTTGTTGAACATTGTGTTACTTGCAAACATTAAAGACGGCTCTTATCGCTCTGCTCTTGGGATTTGTACACAACTGGCCAACTAGTAGATGGTCTGCAACAAAAAACAAGAAAACCAGTTTTCATCAAATGGAAATGGAATCATGTTGTCTTTTCTAGGGTGACAATTTTATTGTTCCACCCTATGTGTACTTGAAAATTGATGATGTCACAAAATGACCTGTAAATATTTATTTTAATAATATATATCACAAATACTGCCTCAACAAGTCACAGGTGATCCGGTTTTCTATAAAATTGTTGTACAATTTCCCCCCTCCCCCCGAGTAGAAAAAAAAAAGAAAAAGTGCAACAATTCTGATTCATGAATTATAAAAAAAAATGTTGTTTTCAAATTTTCAGCCAGGAGTTTCGGAAGAAGTAAGAAAGTCAATTGGTGAAGCAGCCGTCCGTGCAGCAAGGGCCGTTAATTATGTTGGTGCCGGTGAGAAGAGACCCCTTTTTTTTGTTCTTATCAAAGAGTATTGCAGTAATTAGAGTTAGTCAATTGACCAATTCTTTGTATTAAATAGTTTTTCAATACAATGAAAAAAAAATTTCATTCTACTCCAACTTTATTTTAAAAAAAAAATTATTTCTAATCGATTTTATTAATTTCATATTTAATTTTATGACACGTTTTGATTAGTATGGAGGACATTCCAAAAGTAATGCTGTCAATTTTTTTATTCCACCTGAATAGATCAACAGAGATTGCAAATTGCATTGTTATGATGACTGAAGTTATACATTCATAACCTGAAAGTTTCCTCTCTCTGTTGCAGATATTGACAGTATGAGACTCTAAGAAAACAATCCTTGTCATGGATGTGCATCAGAAGCAGAAGGGTGTCAGAGAATTCTTGATAAAAGTTCATTGAGAATGGTGGTGACTATGTAGATTTAGGTTTCTCGTTTTAATGGTACCACTCCTGTCTTTGTAGCTCTTCAACTTTTTGAGTTAAAAAAAATAGTATGCTTTACTTTTAGAACAAGCGTCATAATACATGTTTTGATTATTAATATCATCGATAGAGGAAGTGAGAGATCAGCATCTCACAGTTCTAGTCGTCCTATTATTATTATTATTATTATTATTATTATCCTATTAAAAGGGATTTTATTGAATCAGAGGAGTTTTTGTATGCACCATTCCAGTTCTCATCTTGAATTTTGGAAAAAATAGTGGCGTACACTTCAGCATCTGAAAGAGATTTTATTTTAGTTTCAAAAGATGAATCATTTCTAATACAAATAATGGAGGTAAACGAAGGTAGTTATTTAATTTGTTTTTTTTTTTTTATTGCATAAAAAAAATTTAAATACTAAATTTAAAAATGCTGTATTTGCTGATATCTTTATCAATATTCATAATTTCAGATATAGTTTTATTCATTAACTTTTTAAGTAAAATACTTATGAATAAAACGTCAAAGTAAAACTATGCATATGGCTTGGGTGTTTATTCAGATTAGCACTTATGGCAATAAGCAAAAATGAAGAAAAACTTACTTTGTACCTACTTGTCACGGAATGAAGATGGTATATTTGAAAAATTACAAAATTAATCAAGTAGGTTTTTTTTTCTTTTGTTTTTTTCAAAAAATAAATTTGCCTATTTTTACTGATAAGTGAAGGCCGAAACCATTTTAATATTCTTCAAATTTTCTTAATTTATATAAAATGGCCCTTTTAAAAAAAAATGTTTTTATCATTTGAAAATTTTATTTTCTGAAAAAAAAAAATATTTATGTTGTGTTAATAAATTATTGTTTGGTTTTAAATTGTACATTTCAGTTTTTTTTTTTTTTGACATTATCAAAAAAAAAAAAAACGATTTTGATACGAAATTCGATTGTCTGTCTTGGTCCTGCTATAGCCATTACTTTTTTCCCTCCCATTAACAGAGTAAAATTTGATTTTTTTTTAATAAAAAAAAAAAACAACAAAAAACTATGTGATCAAATTACATGATTTTTGGAGTATTTCATCTTTGTTCTGTGTCTGGTATGTACATCATACAGATTTTTTTGTATTTTCTTTACTTTTAATTGCCGCCATAAGTGCCAATCTGAATAAACACTGGTTTGTTTTCTTTTTCTGTGTACCCATTCTTCCAGTTACCATCTTGAATTTTGATTTTTGCTTTTTTCTTTATCAATATTCATTATAATGTTGGATATATTTTATTGCTCCATTAACCTTTATTCTACCAACCATAGAACTTACTTCCTGATTTAAGTTTTTTCTTTTTTAAACTTTACCATAGCTTGAAGACTACATAATGTTTGAAGTTTATGTGAAAGCAGTATATATGAACTCTGGAAAAAAATTAAGTTAGTTTAGTGCAAAAATATGCGTTATAAAATTATAACAATTATCCAGTTTTTATCATAATATTAAAAACTGCTTATAAAAAGAAAATAAACAAAATGGCACAAAAAGTTTATTGCGTGTTATGTTTAAAAAATTATGCATCATATAGTAATCACACATTTTTTTAAAAAAGAAAAAACACATTTTAACTGCAAAATGTCTTGTCTGCCATTTTTTGCTTACATTTAGGTCAACATCCAAGGGACATAATTCAAAATATAATTCAAGTTATAATTCAAGCAAGGTTTATTCATAATACTGGCTGGAAATTCTTTACCTTTCAAATTTTATTTTATTTTTTAAAAACAAAAATACTGGATGGATTTGGATAAATTTTGGTATACAGGCATTTTTTTTTAACCTAACAGGTATGTACACAAAGTTTTTGAGCAATTATAACTTAATATTGGAATCATCATCATCATCATAGCGTTTCACTCCATCTCAAAATTCATCGTCGGCCAATGTCAGGGAGGCATCCCTCAAGTCCACATCGGAGCATGCCCTGCTTAGGGGGCAATCTGTGAGGACATGTGCGATAGTTTGCACATTGGTACCACAGGGATACCAAGTGTCCTGTACATTGCCCCACTTGTGCAGGTTATTCTGTATTTTGGCAACCTTCACTCAGACCTGGTTGAATGTTACCCAGTTCAGAATTCAGAACCTGCTGGGAAATCTTCTTTTGGTGTCGGAAGAGTCTTGTTGTTATCTTTGACTGATTCGTTCCATTAATTCATTCCATTAACACAGATGGAAGGACACTGGTGTTGTTTGTCCAAGGCCTGTGATAGTGACAAAGTAGTAACGGCGGCACCTCTTAGTGTCCAAATATGGGATAGTGATTGTTGTTGCTCTGCGTGTAACACTCTGCTTTCACCATCGCCTCTCGGTGAATCTGTAGCAGAGCGATTCTTGATGTCCTCTAGCAAGCGTTGCCCGGGTGTTTGGATGTGTATGTTGAGCAAAAAAAAAAAAAGTGGTAGTAGGAAGGCAGGCTTGAACCCGTACCGCAAAGGAGGAAAAGAACGGGGAAAAAAAACGCTGACGTCTTTGCTGTTACGACCACTGCCAAACCGGAAATGACTTATGTTTAAATTAAGGCTAGACAATCAAAAGGAGAGGATGGCTTTCAAAAATATTGGCGAAAAAGCGACCCTCCCCCTGTAGAAAACTGCCCAGTTGAAGGTGAAGATATTAATGCTTTTAGCCAATTTTTTGATATTTGTCGTCTGAAAAGTTGAACTTCAAAACGATACTAATCTTGGTAAAATCCGTCACCTCTGTTGAAAGTTTTAGGCAGATATGCATACATACATACATACATACATATATACATACATACATACATTTATATATTGGTAACTAAAAATTTTCAACCCAAACCGATTAAAAAGCTTGCCCTGTCTCTGAATACCCTTTATGTCAAATTTCAAATGTTTAGACCAGAAATTGTCAGAGTAATTTGATAGTGACCGCAGAGGTCAATTTTTTTTAATTTGACCTCTATCATGACCCCTTAACATTTATTGTTTTGGGCTCAAATCAAGTTATTAAGTTATATCCATGTCCAACGAACCTAGATCTAAAATTTCAAGTGTTTAGACCCAAAATTGTTGGAGGAGTTTGGTAGAGTTCTCAAAGGTCAAATCGTTGAACTTTGACCCCTTAACAGCCAAATTTCTGGCCGAAAACCGATCACAAAGATTTTCCTAAATCTCAGTACCCTGTATATCAAATTTCGAGTCTTTCCATTGTTTTTTGGTACTTGTACAGTTTAATCAAGGCATTAAAAAATGAAAATATCAATAAAAGTTATATTGTACATATCCGTTATGGAATGAAGTTCTCGGGGAAAAAAAAATTTCACTTAATTTGATCAAGTAGTTTTTTTTTTCTTTTTCTTTTTTTTTTTTACAGTGAAAGGACAATTTGTTATGATACTAATCAAAAAGTAGCCATGTTTCGATTTTTAGGAAAAAAGAGCTATGATTTAACATGGGGAGGGTGGTGTCGCCGCTTTAGACCGAGTTATCTCCCCTATGGCGTGTTCTAAAAATCCAAACATGGCTACCTTGAGTGCGCTGTCATAAAAACGTGTTTTTCCGCTGTAAAAAAAAAAAAAAAAAAATACTCAATCAAATTAAATTAAATTTTTTTTCGGAGAACTTCAGTCCAAAACGGATACGTACAATATAACTGTGTTTTCGATATTTTCATTTTTTAATGTCTTCATTAAACTGTACAAATACCATTTTTGTATATTTTTTATATGTATTAAAATTATTTTTAATTTTTTAAAAACTTTCAGGAACTGTTGAATTTGTTATGGATAAGGATTACAATTTCTACTTCATGGAAATGAATACACGTCTTCAGGTTGAACACCCAGTGACGGAGATGATCACTGACACTGATCTTGTGGAATGGCAGATTAAGGTCAGTTTCACGGCTTACCTTTCCATTGTTTTAGTGAGGTTGTTTGTTTTTGTTTTATATGTCCATACATTTGCATAAGAGGATCCGGGAATCCGTAGGTTGGTCAGTTATGCTTAAGTTGAATGGACGCATTCTAAAAATATCCATTCTTATTTGCGACTCTGAAAGATTGCAACAAATATTTCTTTCTAAGATGAGATGAGATGAAGATGAAGATGATGACAGTGATATGTAGCAGATGAAATCTTTCTCTTTTTTTTTTTAACTAGACTATCAGAGACTGAGATTGTGTTTTGGGATAGCTGCTCCCATTTTTTTTGTAGGGCTGGATTGACATGAAAAGATAAAATAACAATATGAATTATTTTGTATTAGCTGCTCCTATTCCCTTATGTGAATGGATTTAGAGCTTATCTTTATATTAATACGATAGCATGTGTGTTATTTTGTGTGTCACACTTACATCCAGTTTGTTTAATTATGTACTTCCATAATTTTACCAAGAATTCTTCAATTATAACTGATGACACTGAAGTCATCTATTTTTTTTTTATAAATAATTTTATGAAGAATTCTTCATAAGTTTTGGTTTCAATTATGGCTGAAGGAACTCGAGTTATATAAATATATACATATATATTTTTTCGTAAGTTTTTATTTTGGTTTCGATCCAAGCTAATGCACCCAAGTCATATGGATATATTTTTTTTATTTTTGAAATCACAACTCTATAATATATAAAAATCGATAGAATATTAAGTCTATAATAGTATATACAAAATCTGCAAGAATTAAAATGTCATATTTAAACATACTTTACGACCGAGCTTTGCCGGGTGTTCGTGCTAGCTTAGATAAATACTTTTGCAGTGTTTACAAAAACGCTACAATAATATCAGAATGCCAACATCAATATATTACATATGAATGAGGTCCCGCTAGTACATAGAAATTAAAATACTGATATAAAATGACAATCCCCTCTCTCCCCATTAGCCATTCATGTTGCTTCCTAGCCCACTCAAATATTCCCACTCAAATAATCCTTCTAATCTCGCGTGCTTGCCCACTCAGCTATCTCGGCTAGTCTCACTTCCAAGCCCACTCAGATATCCCTGCTAATCTCGTTTCCTAGCCTCCTCAGTTATCCCTGCTAGTATTGCTCCCTGACCTTCTCAGATATTCATGCTCATCTCATTTCATGCCAAATAAGATAATCCTGCTGGTCTCACTTCCTAGCCCACTCAGATATTCCTGATCGTCCTGCTTCCTAGGCAACTAAAATATCCCTGCTAGCAACGCTTCCTAGCTCACTCAGATATCACTTCTAATCTTTCTTCTTAGCCCACTCAGATATCACTGCTTTTTCTGATTCCAAGTCCACTCAGATCCCTGCTAGTCGTGCTTCCTAGCCCATGATACTCAGCTAGACACAGCTAATCCTCAATTAAATGTGAAGACTCCTCCTTAATACGAGAAATATGATGTATGATGACAACAAAAAAATCTACCGAATTTTTACTTTGACTTTTCAATGTGCATTTAACATTCAACCGAATGAGTTTTTAAATACGTTTGTTGTATGACAACAAAAAAATCCAATGAATTTTCACTTTGACTTTTAAATTTGTTTTTAACAGTCAACCGAATATTGTTTCAGTTTTGATTTAAATATGTTATAACTGCTCAGCGCATGTGTTGTCAAGCATTGTGTTATCTTGTACCATCTCATTAATGGTGATGTCTACTGCTTGTTGTAGAAGAAACAAAGGTGTTTCTACATTATAATAATGAAAAAAAATATTGAATTTCAAGTAAAACAAATGGTACCTACATAATTGTCATGATACAAATAATAACATATGCAAAAATTACAGAAAATGATAAAGAAAAAAAAAAATTATTAATGAAAAAATTGTTTTCGATATATATGTCTCATATTAGTAGCATCCTATTAACGTGATATCTGCTGCTTGTTGTAGAGGGAAGAAATATAGTCATTGTGGTAATTTTACACCACAGTTGCCAATACATGTCGACAACATGTCGCAGTCTACATATTCATATCAGAAAATTAAGCGACGTACTCATTTTGAACTTATGAGTTTATCTCTGCAGACAATCATCAAAACCATTTTGTGCTCGTTACGTGTTACATTGTTTCAATTTCCCCTCCCCACGGAATGTTCTTGGGGGAAATCCATGTTTGTCCCGATCCAAAGCGAATGACTTAATCTTTCTTTTCTCTTCACATACTTTCATCCAGTGGTGAGGCTCCAGTTTGCAGGCTTTGAGGAGTGTGGAGCCACCCTTTAATTATCATTGCTCCCAGGTCCACTCTGACCCGGAGTGGTAGTACCTGTTAGGGTCCCAACTATGGGTTAAATAGAAACCGACGTGAAAACAACAAATATATTCTATCAAAAAAAATTTTTCTTCAAAATCTTTGGATTCAGCATTAAATAACCTGAAAAGGGTTGATATGCCGTAAAACAAAAACAACCAACCAACGAACTTCACATACTTTCGACGAGTTTACTGGTTTCTGACATCGTATCCTGAGAAGCCATATCACCATTGTATTATTCGCAAAGCGGTTGATATGCCATAAAAAAGATATAGCGCTCAAACCAGATAAAATTGCGGACATTTTGGAAGGTGTATTCACTTTGGCAGTCACTCTTGCATATTTTACATTTTTTTTTTTACAGGTGGCGAGTGGTGAACAATTGCCAGTCAAACAAAGTGAATTAGTTTTAAGGGGCCATGCATTTGAAGCCCGTATTTATGCAGAAGACCCGGACAATAACTTCATGCCGGGAGCTGGACCCCTCCAGTTCCTATCTCCTCCACAGGCAGAAACAAATGTCCGAATTGAAACTGGTGTTCGACAAGGTAAATAATTCATGAATTGCTTTGTTTTCTTCTTTTTTTTTTATTTTTTTTTATTTTGCAATTAAAACTTTTTTCTGTTCAACCTATCAGATATGTTTTGGTAATCAACTAACATTTGTATGAAAATTAAATGGAACGATCTTATATCAAATGTTGAAGTACTCAGCAGAGCCAATACGGACAGCATAAAAACCATACACTGTGATGAAAAACAATTGCATCCTAAAAATCCTATTGTATGGAGAATTGGAAAATGGGAACAGAAAGATTGGTAGGCAGAAACTCTGCTACAAAGATGTGTTAAAGCGCCACCTAAAGGCAATGAATACAAACATGAAAAATTGGGAAGAGCTAGCAGCAGACTGAAGTTGATGGTGCAGTAGGCTTCATGTTGTGGTCCGGTTTAAGGGGTCACAATTATAAGGTGAAAGAGTCCTGGAGTTCACTGCGAGCGGTTAAACTACGAGTGTACTCTCTGTTTTAAGGTAGAAATGTCTGGCATTATATAAGCCAGACGAATCCATATTGTCCATGGATATAGGGGTGTTAACTACTCCAGAACACTTCACAAAGGAAAGGCAGAAATAGAGGCAAAAAATAAAAGCCAGGTCTGAACAAAAACAGTTCCAAAGGCATAACCCTGGTAACTACCAATGCTACTTTCCGCACTGAGCGTGGAATGTTACAACACTGTAAGATAAAACACTGAGACCCTGAGTGGTCATCTTCAGCTATGAAGGACTGCGTGATGATGATGTACGAAAGGTATGAACCCTACAACTTTCTCTCCATTTATAGGTTTAATATATAGGTTGTTGTTAACTGTAATTACGGCCAGCCAGTCATAAAGCGATTTAGATATAAGTCTGCCTTTCTTTACGCTCTTGGCAGACTGAAGAGTAGATAATGGAGACATCTTGGAGATATTTAAAAAATATATATATTTATACAAAATGCAAATGAATTCAGAGGCTGTTCGTTGTAATAGCTGCTGATTGATTGGGTGAGCAACATCTTCAATGTGTATGGAGAGATGCCTGAGTGATATATATATCTATAATATAAAGCTGAATGCCTGTGTGTGTATGTGTCTGGTCACGAATAGGCTCCTATATGGTTGACTATTTTAAAAAAAACTGATTACATATAATGATAAAAGATGTATCGAGACACAGGAATGGGTATGTTTGATCTGGCAGAACGGTGGTTCATTAAAATTGTGGGGTCTGCGTTCGCACCTAGTCCACAAAATATGGAAATAAAAAACTTAAAAATTAAAAAAAAAACGTTTACAAGAGTTTTTGATATAGAGGTACATAAGAATACTTTGATAAGTATGTATTAACTTAAATAGGGATGGTATAATAAAATTGTGGGGGCTGCGTTCGCGCCTGGCCTCCATAGAATGGAAATAGGCACAAACTTTAATAGAAACTTTTCATATCTATCTGCGTTAGTATACTTTGATAATTATGTTTCAGTTTGAAGAAATATGGTATAATAAAATTATGGGGCGTTCGTTCGCGCCTGACCTCCATAGAATGGAAATATGTCACAAAGTTTAACAAGGTTTTTTTAATATAGATCCACAGAATATTGTGATAAGTGTTTCAGTGTGAACAGGTATGGTATAATAAATTATGGGGGTTATCTATTTTATTTTTACTTTCATCATATTTTGCTTTGGTTTTGATACCCCCAAATTGGAAGCTATCTCATTACAACCCTTCTCTTTCATAACCTATCATACTTTCATAAATCAGAGTCCATTTTCTGTAGGCTGTTTTTGAATCCAGTCAACGACGGGTACTTTTGCTAGTATATATATATATATTAAATATACGGCACAATCACGTTGACACACCAGTTCTCCTCAGATCACCGAAGTTAAGCAACATTGAGCCTGGCATTACCAAATGGGTGACCGTTTGGGAAGGCTAGGCGCTGTATGTACCGTGCCAAGTTGTAGAAATTTCCAGGTTGGTATCTGGGGGCGCATTATTCACTGGGAGAGATGCACCCCCATTCTAAATAAAATAACACAAATACTTGTCGCACAATTTGATTAATATAGAAATACTGGTTTTACTCAACATGTATGACCAAAAATTATGTACGACTAGTTGCCACTGCTGCTGATTAAAGCAACTTCGACACAGGTGATCGGCTGGGTCCATCAGCATAAAATAGCGTTAAAAAATCTTGTAAAAAAGCAGAATAAAATGAATTTACCAAGAAGTTTCAAGTAGGTTATTTTTTGGCAAATATCTGAAGTTCATACCTAAAAAGATATTTACGAAAGAAAACTCCCGATTTTTATTAAATGTTCCCTCTTACACAGGCGATCTACTGAGTTCATTTGTGCAAAAAATGTTGTTATTAAAATAAACAATAAAACAACTTAGCCGTGATTATATTTGGCAAATTTTTAAAGACAGAGACTTTTTTTAACCCAGTGTGCCACTTTATTTTATTGTTTAATCTTTGTAAAAAAAAAGTAAGTTTATTTCTTTATTATTGAAATAAAAAAAAAAAAAAACGAATTTAGTCAGTCACAACTTTCAGCCGAGAGGGGCTTTTGTCAAATTAAAGTAACCTTTTTCTTAAAAATGCAATAACAATGTAACGCAATAACAATGTAACAATAAAAATGTAATACAATTACAATGTAACACAATAACAATATAACGCAATAAAAATGTAACGCAATAACAATGTAACGCAATAACAATATAATACAATAACAATGTAACACAATAACAATGCAATACAATAACAATTTGATGCAATAACAATGTAATACAATAACAATGTAACACAATAACAATGTAACACAATAACAATGTAACGCAATAACAATGTAACGCAATAACAATGTAACACAATAACAATGTAACGCAATAACAATGTAACGCAATAACAATGTAACACAATAACAATGTAACACAATAACAATGTAACACTAGAAAATCTTTGTAAAAAGTAGAAGAAACCCTTATCATTATTATCAACTATTGCTTGTTTTTTTTATTGTTTGTTTTTTAAATTAAACTTTAAACTGTCGAAGTTGCTTTGACTAATTAAACCCTTAACGGCTGAGACAATTATTTTTTTCCAATGCAGTGTGTCGAATAATTGTTTGAGTCTTTTAGGATTTAATTAGGCGTACATAAAATCGTCTTTAATTTTTAGTCGTGGATAATAAGTAAAAATAAGGCACGACTAATCTAAAAAATAAACTTGTTTACTTTTTAGATTAGTCGTGCCTTATTTGTTTATTTTTTTGTTTATTTTTTTACAAAGATTTTTAACAAAAAAAAAATGAAAAAAGTGGCACACAAAATTGTAAAAAATAATTGTTTCAGTTTTTAAGGAGTTCCTTATGTAAATAAATACTAACGTATCTATTTACTATCTGCTTTAAGAGAGAATATTTAAAAAAAAATAATTTATATAAATACTTTTTATATGAATCTAAAAATATATTTGCTAAAAAATAGTCTTTTGACTGAAACTTGTGAGTTAATTAAATTTTTTTATTACATTTTCACCCCAATCAAAGCATAGTGCCACTTTGATGTAGGGGGCTACTATCAGGGGCATAAGTTACAGGGATACTAGGGATACTATGTAAGGAGTTGAGCAGCAAGATGTCTGTTCACATTACCCTTGAACTTCTGCATGTTAGTACAGTTGGGGAAGCAGGGACCCGGAAAGGAGTTCAAAAGTCTAGCAGTTCTGGAGAAGAAACTATGAGAGTAGAAGGCTTACTCTGCTGCTTGTCGGGTTTTACTGGGGTATTTACGTCGAGGAGGTACAAGGGTTCGTCGGAGCAGCCACATTGTTTATTTTAATAATACCACAACAAATTTTTACAACATTTTGCGCTGATAAACTCAGTAGCTTGTTTGTGTTGAAGTTGCATTAATAACAAATTAGCAAAAGGAGCAAATAATCGTCCATTATTTAGTTGTGCAATTTTAGTAAACCTCGTTATGTACAACCAAAATTCTGCATGACTAAATGTTTGATTCAGTTTCTGCTGATTCAAGCAACTTTACACGTTTCTATGTGACAAACAGTCAGTCGTACCTTAATCGGACATAATTTTGGTTAGCATTTTTAATAAAACCCTAGAAATACTATCACAAAAATTAAATAACGCCATCCACTTAATAATTTGGCATTTAATTTAAAAAGAAAATGTTTTTCATTTTTCTTAACTATGTAGACAAATGAAAATTTGTGTGTGTGTGTGTGTATATATATATATATATATATATATATATATATATATATATATATATTCTGCCTTTTGGATCATTTTGGACCATCTTCCAGTTACGCGATTTCTTTGGAACTTACCTGTTGGATTGAAGTTTTTAATTCGACCGTGTTTGGATTTTACCATTCTTGGATTTTTTACCCTTCACCGGACTATCCATTCATGTGAAATCTTTTTATCATTTTTTCTTTTACCTCCTATTCCCCTTACCTCACCCTTTTTTTTAACCAAGTAAGATCTGTGACTTACTTGTGGTTTCATTAAATACTTTTACATGCAAAATCCGATCCCGCATTTTGCTAATTCCTGCCCTCTGATGAGAAGGAGAGTATTTCTTCGAAATTCCGCAGATTAAGGACTATCCACTTATCTTGTGCTTCCTTTTTAAAATTAAATGTTTTTAACTCTTTTTCAAGATGTTTTTTAATATGTTTTATTAATCATTTGTTCATATATATATATATATATATATATATAGTAATTTATAAAATATATATGGCGATTAAGCTACACTGAATATTCTGCGTTTCATCCACTGTAGGATTCGTCAGGCTTATGCGCATAAGCCTGACGAATCCTACAGTGGATGAAACGCAGAATATTCAGTGTAGCTTAATCGCCATATATATTTTATAAATTACTAACTAGCTCTACCTACGTATTGAGCACTTTTGAAGTAAATACTTAAAGTTTACGCATAAATCTATACTTTCGTATATTAAATTTATGTAAGTAAATGAAATAGTTATATATATATATATATATATATATATATAAACAACACATTTATTTTAAAAGAAATTTTTTTTTTTTTTTTTTCAATTTATTTTTTTTTTTTCTTTTGATCAGGTGATGAGGTTTCCGTTCATTATGATCCAATGATTGCTAAACTTGTGGTTTGGTCTGAAAATCGAGAAGCTGCCTTAAAAAAACTGAAAGCAAGTCTTTTAGATTATCATGTAAGTTATCTGCCAATCTATATACTGTTAAAACTTTGTGGATCTTGATTGCTTGTTAGCGTGTTTGTTTGTCTCCGTACAGAGGAACCTCACATGATTAGCAATAAATTGACCTCTTTTCGAAAGAAACTGAAGCCTGGGAGTATGAACCTCCCAGGACTGAATAGAACCATACAGTAACAAAGACTTTTTCATACGATAATTCAAGATAGCAAGCAAGATCCATAGTTTTAATATTGTAAATATATATATTTTAAAAGCGAAGTGGGGCATTTTTAAAATTTTTTTTTTTTAAACCTTATAAAAAAATCGACTATAATGTAAAAAGAAACAGGATCGACTAAAAGTAAGAAAAATAAATTGAAAAGGAAGAAGATAAACTTTTCAATTTATTTTTCTTACTTTTAGTCGATCCTGTTTCTTTTTACATTATAGTCGATCTTTTTTTATAAGGTTTAAAAAAAAAAAAAAAAAAATGCTTTGCTTTTAAACTATTACAATTCTGTTGTACTTTGAATTTAATATGTATATATATATATATATATATATATACAATGTGTGTTTGCAATTGAAAATTTGTCATGAAAAGGGGATGATCGCTTTTGGCGATTTTTCAAACTATAAACCTTAATTTGTAATGTCATCCATTTAAATATTTAATATACAGGGTGTCTCAGAAGTTGTACACCATATACTGATCTTCGTGGAATGGCTACTCCGCTCACCAGATCTGTCCCCCTTAACATTTTTGTCTTCGGGAACATCTCAAATATGTACTAGAATTGTCCATCTGTTGAGCTAATGAACAAGAAAATAGATATTATATTTATTTTTATAAAAATCTAGATGATGTGCGACTTTTGGGACACCCTGTATATAACAAATACACTCCTACCTCCTCTAAGTATGACTTGCTTAGGAGAGTGAGTTTGATCGGAATTAATGTAAGAAATAAAATTCAACAGAAACAATTGTTATTTTCATCTGGTAGGTACTGGCAAGAAGTGTGACAACTTGGAATTGTATGGTACCTGTGTTTCTAGTCCTATGATGACTGACTGGAAAGGGGCGGAGAACAACTGTACTTTATTAATATAGTAGATATCTAACAAATACTGACCCAACGGGTCACAGATGGTCTAGTATATTATAATATAATTGACTCTTTTTGTTTTTCTTTAGGTGATTGGATTGAGCACAAATATCAACTTTTTGGTCAACCTCTCGAAACACAATGAATTTGAAAAGGGCAACGTTCACACAAATTTCATTCCATTGCACAAAGAATCGCTTTTCCCTGAATCTTCCCTCTCCCCACTGACTGTCTGTCAAGCGGCTGTTGCACTTGTGCTCTACCAACATGACAAGGTGAAAAGCATGGCAGTAAAGACACAAGGTAAGTTGGCACAGAGGAGGGCCAAGAATGAATACTGTTAAGAGGCATCTATTAGATCTCTATGTTCAGTAATCAAAACATGGGGTTCTTCTTTGTTATTAGAGCGGAATTCAAAAATTGAAACCAATAGTCATCTTACTGTGACATGCCAATGAAAATGTTGTTCTCTTTATCATCTCATCTCCGTCGTCTTTCAGGACGCTTCACCACCGAAATCTACGCTACTTCTCCAATCCTTCGATTTTGCATGGCAGCTTGCAGGTCCCGAACACTTTCCAATCCTGTGTCCTGTAGCAGGTTGTAGGTCATCCTTTTTCTACCACAGTTTGGGTGTCCATCTGTTGGTATCCAGAGAACCAGCTTGCTGGCTTCCTCTTCGCTGTGTCTCATGCAGTGACCGGATACTCTCATCCTTCTCTGCTGCACTTTCAGTGATACTGGTGGTAGGTAACCATAAAGCTGTTGGTTTGCAGGGGCAGCTGCACATGTAATTGGTTTCAAATAGTAGCCCCTTACGTTAAAATGGCACTGTGCTTCGTTTGGGTTGAATTACAGTAAAAACAATTAAAATAGTATTTTCTATAAACTTTAGCCTTACTAATTAGTTGATAAATCGTCATCTCATCTCCGTCGTCTTTCAGGGAGATTTACCACCGAATCTACACGACTTCTCCAGTTCTCTCGATCTCGCATGACAGTTTTTGAGCCCTGAACAATTTCCAATCCTGAGGTCATTCTTCTTCTACCACGGTTTGGGCGTCCATCTGTTGGTATCCAGAGAACTAGCTTGTTGGCTTCCTCCTCGCTGTGTCTCATGCAGTGAACAGCTACTCTCATCCTTCTCTGCTGTACTCTCTGTGATACTGGTGGTAGGTTACCATAAAGCTGTTGGTTTGTTGTGTGTCTCCTCCATGATTTATTGAAGGCCATCCTGAGCATCCGTGTGTAACAGCCATCCAGTCTCTTCTTCAGTGCATTTGTAAGAGTCCATGCCTCAGCACCATAGAGAAGCACTGTTTCTACTGTGGCAACAAAGAGTCTTACTTTCAACTTTTCTGAGAGTGGATGACCATATCTTCCTGAACTTGTAACATGCAGTCCATGCCAGTGCTTTTCTCAATTCAAAATCTTTTCTCTTTAAATATTGGATATCGTTTATTAAAAATAATTTCACACTCGTCTGGTCTTTCTTTCTTTCTTTTTTTTTATTTTTTTACCTCAGACAAGGCGCATTGCCACTTTGGTGTAGGGGGCTACTATCAGGGGCAGCAACTACTGGGGCACTATGTTGGGATTTGGGCAGCAAGATGTCGGTTCACGTTGCACTTGAACTTCTGCATGTCAGTACAGTTAGGGAAGCAGGAACCTGGAATGGAATTCCAGAGTCTAGCAGTTCTGGGGAAGAAACTACTGGAGTAGAAAGATCTTTTACATCTAGGGATCTCTACTGTGTGGGGTGGGATTTACCTGCATGTCGGGTTTGTCGAGGGTGTCTACGTCGTGGGGGCACAAGTGTCTGTAGTTCGTCAGAGCATTCACCATTAAAATACTTGTAGAACAGGCAGAGGGATGCAACGTTTCGTCGATGGGACAGAGGCTGAAGCTTAGATGCCAGTTCAAGGCCTATCAGATTGGCGACTCTTTTTTGAACCTTGTCTAGGAGCGAGAGACTAGTAGCAGATGCACCAGCCCAAATGTGACAACAATACTCCATACATGGGCGAATGGTGGCCTTATAGAGGTACAGGATACTTTCAGGGGTCAGTAGTTTTCTAGCACGGTAAAGAGAGCCTACCTTTTTTGCAGTGGCCCTGGCAATGTTTTCAATATAATTGTTCCAACTCATGTTTCCTGTGAACGTTAGGCCAAGCAGTTTGAAAGATGTACTCTCAGACAGGGAGTCACTGGCCATTGCTATTGGTGGCAGAGAAGGTTTTTTGTAATTATTGAAGGAAATCAGTTGATAACTAATTGTTATCGGGTGTTTCAAACAGTGAATTTCCTTTTATAGAATCTTTTTCTTTTTTTTCTTTCCAGATCCGACTTCTCCTTTTACTCATTGCGTTGGAACACGGATCAATGAGAATTTGGTCAAAAATTTAACATTGAAAGATGGGGATGAAAGTGAGTTCAATTTTTTTTTTTTTTTTTTTTTGTTACCCCCGACAAAAGGAGGGTGGACCTGTAAATTCACACTTGTCCGTTCGCCTGTCTACACTTTTCTCAATAACTACGCCTTGGAATGATATGAGTAAAAAAGTAACAGAACAAATTTTCCGGGAAAACTCTGGTTGCCCTCCCTAGGGGTGTCTTTCAGGTAAAAATGGCTAAAATTGACACTTTTTGTGCTTATTAAAAAAAAATTGATGCCTTGGAATTTTATAAAACTTTCTGAAAAGTTGTAACTAACTGATTTCTTTATAATTTTGTTTGTCTATACTTTGTGATAACTCTTGGGTGTGCCCCAGGGACTCTTTTAGGGCAAATAAAAACACTCCATTTTTGGGACTATTTTATCATATTTGTCCAAAATTTTGTGTGTATGTCTATTTAGCAGTTTTGCATGGTGCTGAACTCAAATTTAAATATGTTAAGGCCTTAGGGACTTTTTGGGGCTAAATGGGGGGGGCACAAATGATGGACTTAGTCATTTTTTTTTTTTTTTTTGCATGGTGCAGAACTCAGTTACATATGTTAAGGCCTGAAACTGCACTGTTCGTTAATTTTCACTTTTGGGGCTAAATAGGAGGGTGGCTGAACTAAGTCATTTTTGCCTCGTTCATTGTGCACTTACAGGGAAACCATGCATGCTTCATTTGTTTTTGTTACGATATCATTTATTTTCGACAATATTTGTTTTATATTTCTAAGTTTTTGTGATGAGGATTAATAATGCGTATTATTTGGACTACTGTTCTCATTTTGAGTGTTATTGAAAAAAAAAACATATTTTACATAAGAGTCACTACTTATCAAGACCTGAGGGCCACTCGAGGATAAGAGTTAATGAATGTACGGTGATCACCGGGACTACAGCATAGTAATCGTTAGTGGTGGAAATTGGGTAGAATTTGACTATTTAAGGTGCCAACTCAACAAGAACTTGTTTATATTGGACTTGAAAATAACCATATTGTAGTCAGCTGAAAAGCAGGCCAGCAGGACAAAATTTCACAAATAACAGTTCAAGGAAAGAAGCTTTGTTCTTGGAATCTGCGTTTAGATTTAGGCACAGTGGGGAAATTGTTGATAGTGGTTGTAGCTAGTTGAGTGTTTTTTTATGAAAGTCTTGTTGGGGTGGACCATCGATTGAAGCTCAATGAGCATATATATATATATATATATATATATATATATATATATATATATATATATAGTACTTGCACAGTTTAATCAAGACATTAAAAAATGAAAATATTGAAAAAAATTTAAATTGTACGTATCTGTTATGAAATGAAGTTCTCCGGAAAAAAATTTCACCTAATTTCATCAAATAGTTTTGTTTTACCAGCGAAAAAACAATTTGTTATGATACCGAGCAAATGGTTCGATTTTTAGGAAGAAAAGCTAGTTATTAAAGATGGGGAAGGAGTGTCTGCGCTTTACATGGAGTTATCTCCCCGTGGCGTTTAATTCAAACAAAATGATAAAAAATATCCAAGATGTCTGCCTTCAACGCGCTCTCATAAAAATGTGTTTTTCCGCTGTAAAGAAAAAAAAAAAGCTACTCGATCAAATTAAGTCAAAAAAATTTTTGGAGATCTTCAGTTCAAAACTGATACATACAATATAACCTTTTTTTTGATATTTTCATTTTTTAATGTCTTGATTATACTGTACAAGTACCATATATATATATATATATATATATATATATATATATATATATATATATATATTATATAAGTAGAGATCTATAGTGATAAATAGGATTGTACACCTAAAAACACTAATAAGTTTAAGGCTCCCAAAATTCATACTATTTGGTTGGTGCAAAAATGATGCCGTTTTTATTATATATAGTTAAACATATAAAAACGACATTATTTTTGCACCAACCTAATAGAATTGTTTGCAAGAATCTGTGGTGTAATAGATAAAGTACGAAATAAAATTCAGTTGTGACACTTTTCTGGAGGTTGAAGGTTCAATGTGTCTCCTATGTTATTGAAAATAAGCTCTCTAGAACTTTCTGAAAGTAATTAATGAATTAATAAAAATTTATTTTTTTCTGGTGGTACCAGGTCGTAACCTTTCTCTTTTCACAAGGGAGCTAACCCTTCAGGATTAATACCAGCAGAAAAATGAACAGAAAAAAAGAAAGAAAAAAAGAAAACTAAAATATACAAAAGACTTCTTTGAAAAAGGTATATTACACTGGAAGGTTCGGGAAAAATTTAATAAGAAAATGATTTTAATCATTTTATAAAATATTTTATAGCATTTTTTTTTTTTTTTCTAATATTTTCAAATTAAACTTAAAATTTTTTCAAGTTACTATTTAAAATTCACATCAAACTATGCACGTACACACACATCAATTTCAGACTTAGAGCAATAGTTAGAAGGACTAGACATATCCTTTTCTCTTTCTCCGTGAGGGTGTGACCCCTCAAGGTTAATACCATTGAAAAAAAAAATAAATAAAACAAAAGTTTTCTTTGAAAAAGTTGTATTACATCGAAAAGCTCAAAGAAAAAAAAAAAAAACGATTTGAATCATTTAATTTCATAACAATTTTTTTGTTTTTCTAATATTTTTAAATTAACCTCACTAAATGTTTTCTAAGATGTGACCAAAACTTCTAAATATTTTTAAAATAATTAACATTTCCTTTATATTTTAAAGATATTTCATAAACATGCCATTTTTAATCTGTTTACTATCGTTAAGACAATTAATGAACACATTTTTAGTTATTCAGATAATGTTTAAATTACTTCTACTTGACACTACTTCCTCTAGTGTGTGGAGGGGTTATTTCTTAGGGATTCCTATTCGGTCAATAATCTGTCAAAAGGCATTATATATATTTATATATATATTAGCAGGGAGACTGGACAATAGCCAGGATTGAATGATCAATAGATGTTTCACATTGCATATTTTTATTGTCATGGAAATTGGTAAAATCTACTATTTTTTTCAATCCAATCGATTGATTGCCTGCTCTAGTTGGGGACCTATCACAGTGCACTAAGAGAAAACTTCATAAGCCTCCCCACAGTGACTTAGTCCATTGCACTTCGAGCCTTGATATGTGGTTACCCCCTTGTAAAAAAATGATTTCAATCATTTAATAAAATATTTCATAACATTTTTTTTTCTAATATTTTCAAATTAACCTTACAAGATGTTTTCAAAGGTGTGACCAAACACCTATTTACAAACTTTACAATCATATTCTCACTGTTATTTTTGTTTAAAAGTTTTGAAAACTGTTGGTCTACATAGTATTTAAAAATACTAGTGATTGGTCTTCTGCATCTCTGTACAGACCAAGCAATTTCCTATGCACCGTAATTTGCTTGAATTTGTGATAAATCAACTTGTCAATCATTTCAACAAAAATGATTGACTCCTTGGCAAACAATATATATTTTTCGGATTATTTGGATTAAGCAGACTACGGTTTTCATATTGAGTGTCATTTGCTCAACATTTCAGTTGATGTAACCTCCAACCTTCTTTAGGTGTATAAGTCATTACGTTTGATAGAGGGAAAGGCTTAGGTTACATACTTTTTAGGTTTTGTATTTAGATTCTCGCTTAAAACCTTACCAAAGACTATAACCATAGCTGGAAACTTTGTTTTCATCACTCAGGACATGTCGCTGTTATTTGTGGCAATACAGCATTTTGAGGGTGCTGGCAATGTTGTCATAACTTGGATCGATAGAGAGCATGAGTTGTACAGTGGCGCCTCTCCAATCTTGCTCGTTGAACTTTGTATCACTTTCAGACACGATAGAAGTCTCCTATCGCTCTTGGGATTTGTACACAACTGGCCAACTAGTAGATCTTCTGAACCGTCAAATCCTTTCTCTCAGATTTATAAAAGTGGTTATGTATAGGCCGAAGTCTAATGCACATTGTATCAACGCTGGTGTGTCTCATAGGTTCATTCTGGAGCCAATCTTCTCCATAAACTTTATCAAATCACAGTCTAAGATCGTTTGTTGACATATGTGTAAATGATGTAACTGTCTATGGCAGCACTACAAAGAGCATTAATGATTTTTCTGTTTCTCTCTATTCCGACCTGGAGCATGTAAAGAGGGAGGAATAGTAAATAGTTATTTTTAATACATCTAAAACCAAGCTTCTCTCCTTTCACCACCAATGCTCTGAACCTTACCTTTCTGCGAATTGAAAAGAATGGCTCTCTCCTAGAGGAAGCCTCCTGTTTTGATAAGTTTCTCGGACTGACTTCCATTTCAGATCTGAAATGGAAGAATTATATCAAAATTGTTGCTAAGTTGACTGGAAAAATGGTTAAATCAGTTCTACTGCTCCAGAATGATCTCACTCTTGATGCAGTACTCTTCATTTATAAGCACCGGATACATTCTACAGGGTTGAACGATAAAAGTGTTGCCTTAAAGAAACCAATAATACAGCTTTATTTTAAAACTTTTATTGAAAAAAGCAATTCAGGTAATTTGATTATGTAGTAGAGCTGACAACTATTCAATGTAGCTGCCTTGAGCCTCAATCACTGCCTCGATACAGATCCGGAACTGTGAGCATGCCTTTTCCACAAGCGCTGGCAGGAGCTTGGCGAATACTTGGCGAATGGCAGCAATCAAGCTGGCTTTGGCGTTGTAGGAGGTCATGTTGGTGATGTTCTCAACATATGACCAAACGAAGTAGTCCAGTGGGTTCAGGTCGAGAAGTAGGGGGGCGCCGGTGAGAGAAAGGTACAAAGTCATAGCACTCATTCTGAAGCTATATCCAGATACACTTTGGTGTTGACTTTCAAGCCAACCTTGGAGATGTGAGGTGGCATAATGTGGCTCTTACATGAAAGACCATAACTATGTCCGTGGGCACATAACTGTTATTCATGGCAATCCAGCAATGCATTTTTAGAGTGCTGGCAATGCTCCTGTTGTCATAACTTGGATCGATAGAGAGCATGAGTTGTACAGTGGCGCATCTCCGATCTCACACAACTGGCTAATTAGTAGATGGTTTGCAACAAGCAAATAAAACTTGTTTTCGTCAAATGGAAATGGAATTGGGTCGTATTTTCTAGGGCAGCAATTTTATCGTTTCACCCTGTAGAAAAATTATCAAAACTGTTGCTAAATTGGCTGCGAAAATGATTAAATCATTCTACTGCTCCAGACAGTATCTTACTTTTGATGAAATACTCTTCATTCATAAGAACCAGATACCTTCTAAGATGGAATGCTGTTAGCACATCTGGGGAGATGTCACTCAAAACATTCTTCCTGCTTGACAGAGTACAAAATCTAGTAAGAGATGTCCTCTTCTCTACAGTTTTTCTGGTGCTTCTACAGAATTGGGACGAGACTTTGTAATCGATAAATGAAGGTTTCTGATAAAAAACAATGGTTTTAACTGATTTTTTTTGTCAATTCTAATAATTTACAACGGTAGCTTCCAAATTATGCAGTTGAAATTATCTGAATATTACTGAATTATTTAGTGTTAGTAGGTGAAAAATTGCTGCTATCTTGTTTCAATCAAAACGGAAATTTACCTCCCTTGTGAACTCTCCTGTGTCTTACAATTGTTTTCATCAAATTCTATTTTTTATTTTCTTTAATAAATAATTTTCTATCTTATCGATTTTCATAATTTTACAAAAATACGAGGAATACGTAGATACCATAGTTTTCATGTGAAATTCAGTATTACGATTTTCGAAATGTTCTCCCAATAGTGTAGAAGTGCTGTTTTTGTTTTTACAGGCTTTTTTTTTTTTTTTTTACTCTATTGTTATTTTCAAGGTAGGTGCTTAACTGACCTCCAATCTTTAGTCCCCCCTCCCAAATACAACAAAAACTCCTCCGCCTATAACAACTATAAATAATTCCTTTATTCCTCTGTGTACCTTAAATAAAATGGAACTTCCATGAACAAAGTTTCTTCCCAAGAACTATCTGTGCAAAGTCATTTTCAAGTCTAATATAAACAAATTCTTAAGTTATCCTCTTAAATAATCAAATTCTGCTCAGTCCTAGTTATCGTTACCAATCCTCAATGTTGTTCACCTAATAAACTCTTATCCTTGAGTGGCCTTAGAACCTTGACAAACAGTAGCTCATTGATACAAACGCAGTAAGAATAAACAGATTTTTATTTTTACTTTTGATTATTGGGCAAATTAAAAAGCTGCGTGTTTTATTGTAAACAAAAACATATTCATAGGAGATTGTCGGCATTATTGTAGGTAAAAAAATTCACTAACTCTTGTGTTATTTATTTTTTTGTTTCAACAGAAATTGACCTTCAGTTGGTTTACAATACCGATAAATCTTTTACTGTGCACCACAATGGTCAACAGTATAACGTGACGGGGAATTTGCAGCCAGAAGGCGAGAGGAAACGCCTTGTATGTTGCATTGATGGCAATGTTACATCCAGCTTTGTTGTCTTTCAGGGTGACAGCGTACACCTCTTCAATATGGTAAGTTTTTTATGTAAAAAAACATTTTAGGATTAATATAAAGTTTTCATTAGTAGATTTTAATTACAATCATTTATTTTTTTTTTTTAAATTTTCTCCCTTTGAAGATTGTAACGTTGGGTATGGGGCAGCCAAACCAGCTGCCAACATTGCCCTGCTTTTTCTTGAAACCAACCGAGAGCTCTTTTTAGTATCCTCGTTGTTCCCTTAAGTGCAATTGTCTGGATCTCTTTTGCACTTGGCTCGCCAGGAATATTAGTTAGGTAAGACTTCAGATTCTTCTTCATAAGCCCTGTGGCATCTATAATAACTGGTTTAATTGACATCTCCCTAAGATTCCAGTTTCTTTTCATATCATTCATGAGATCTTGATATTTAATCTGTTTCTTCCTTTCAGCTCTGTTCAGACCTCCATCATTAGGGACACTCACTTCAACTACGGTTGCAACTCTCTCTGACTTATTCCATATAATTGTGCCAGGTTTGTGTGTGTGTGTGTGTGTGTAGTCTGTTCATAGGCAGCTAAAGTACCCCCACCTACCTGAGTTTGTCTAAGGTTTGTCTCAGGTTTGAATGGTGAGGAACTAGCAGAATTCAAAACAAGAACTTTCTATAACGTATGTGTAGATATTGGTGTAAACATACATGCTTAGTGAGGTTGTAAAGCCTGTCAGCAACAGGTCATTTATAGAAAATATATCTGACTTGGCGTTTAACGACCCATAATTTGATTTCTTCACTTAAAAAAAGTTATTGCCTTTCTGGACAGGAGTTCATGCTGAGAGATGAAACCTTGTAATGCCTCAAAAAAAAAAAAACTGTAATTAAACTTTAATTGTGAACTGTGATTATATGTGTAACATGCACACACGCAGAAGACGACCAGAAGTATGTATTTAATATATACATGAAAAGAGAACATGTTATACATTCATGAAAAGAGAACAGGTTATACATTCATGAAAAGAGAACATGTTATACATTCATGAAAAGAGAACATGTTATACATTCATGAAAAGAGAACACGTTATGCATTCATGAAAAGAGAACACGTTATACGTACATGAAAAGAGAACACGTTATACATTCATGAAAAGAGAACACGTTATACGTACATGAAAAGAGAACATGTAATATATACATAAAAAAGAACACGTTATACATTCATGAAAAGAGAACACGTTATACATACATGAAAAGAGACATACTTGTTTACATAATACGTTTTTATATACACCACTATGCTAAACTCATTGTTCAAACTCCTTGACTTAACATTCACAACCATATGTGTAGATATATATTGGTGTAAACATGCACACTTAGTGAGTTTATATAGTCTGTCAGCAACAAGTCATTTATAGAAAACTAGCAGTTCAGCCCAGCTTTGCTTGAGCCCTATGTACTGTTCATAACTTTATGCACACACACACATATATATATATATATATATATATATATATATATATATATATATTATATATTAAAAAGTTTGACTCATGTTCAGGTAACCTACATCTTA
This sequence comes from Euprymna scolopes, assembly GCF_053919585.1. Classification (NCBI taxonomy): domain Eukaryota; kingdom Metazoa; phylum Mollusca; class Cephalopoda; order Sepiida; family Sepiolidae; genus Euprymna; species Euprymna scolopes. The sequence continues at coordinate 110,809,797 of NC_136498.1, read as the reverse complement.
AATTCCAAATGTTTTGATCCAAAATTGGCAGAGGAGTTTTGTAGAGTCTGCAGTGGTCAACTCTTTCAACTTTGACCTCTTAGCAGACAAATTTTTGCCCAAAAAGCTTGCATGTCTGAATACCTTTTATGTAAAATTTCAAATGACTGACTAGTTTGCTAGAGACCACAAAGGTCAAAAGCTTTTAATTTTGACCCCTTGGTAGCCAAATTTTCAGCCAAAAACCGATTTAAAAGCTTGCCCTATGTCTGAATACATTTTATGTAAAATTTCAAATGTTTAGATCAAAAATTGGCTGAGAGATCAAATTTTTTTTTTTTTTTTTTTAACTTTGACCTCAATTTTGACATTTATTGTTTTGGGCTCAAATCAAGTTAAAAAGTTTGATCCATGTTCAAGTAACCTACATCTAAAATTTCAAGTGTTTAGACCCAAAATTGGCGGAGGAGTTTGGTAGAGTTTTCAAAGGTTAAATTGTTAAACTTTGACCCCTTGACAGCCAAAATTCTGGCCGAAAACCGATTAAAAAGATTTTCCCAAATCTCCATACCCCTTATGTCAAATCTCAAGTCTGTAGACTGAAAATTGGCAGAGTAATTTGGTAGGGAAATGTACACGCACAGAAAGGCATGCACACAGACAATTTCACTTTTATAGATATATCTTACTTGGAGTTGAACCACCTAGAATTTGATTTCTCCACTTAGAAAAGTTATTGCCTCTCTAGCTCTGTAATGTTCCCATGGACTATTGTCCACAGTCGCGGTGGATTATAAGTTAGATGCAATCCCCAAAATGTAACCTATCGAACCTCTTAAATGTATTCAGGAATTCACTGGATGCTGGAACCATGCATATATCATCAGTTTTAGTTCCAAGGTGCACAAAAATGTACAGACCCTAAGTCCGTGTAGCAACATAATTTTCACATGAACTGGTTTTCAAAGATACTAAAATGGTACTTGTATAGTTTAATCAAGATGTTAAAAAATGAAAATATCGAAAAAAAGGTTATATTGTATGCATACGTTATGGAATGAAGTTCTCTGAAAAAAAATGTAACTTAATTTCATCAAGTAGTTTTTTTTTTGTTTTTTTTTATCATTTATCATACCGAGCAAAAGGTTCGATTTTTAGGAAGAAAAGCTAGTATTAAAGAAGGGTGGGGGGTCGGCGCTTTAAACTGAGTTATCTCCCCTGTGGTGTGTTCAAAAAATTCAAAAATGGCTAGTTCAGTCCAAAATGGATACGTACAATATAACCTTTTTTTGATATTCGCATTTTTTAATCTATTGATTAAACTGTACAAGTACCACTAAAACAGTACTTTTGCTCTTTGGGACATTTTCAAGGTAGGTTGTCCGGTTGTTGCTAGTCGTTTCTTCTCTTACAAAAGTCACCATTCTGTTGATGACCTTCGTCATTGGAAAGGTTTGTTCATGTCTGTGAAAACCTGAGTCACTTTCAAAACATGGGAAAGGTAAAACCTGATTAACAGCTCATTGATAATTGTTTTCTTATGAAAACTCTGTCTAAATTAAAATTGGTTGGTTCCTGTTGTTTTTGACATAGGAATTCCAGGTTACTTAAATGACATGCCTAAGTTTAACATATTTCTTCTGGCGGGGTGCTACCAGAAGTAGTGACAAGGCAAATCAGTTTCTTCACTTTTTTCTCTCTTGCCTATATCTGCATTACGTTTTTCCAATTGTTTTTTTTTAATTTTTATTTGATGATCATTGAAAAGCTTTTTTTCAGTCTTATTTTAATTAAGAATGATTGAAATTAGTTGCATTTTTTTTAAGACTTATTGCAAACAGTTTTAAAACTCTTTTTAAACTATTTTGGGAATATTATGTATTGGGACACATTTTTTTGTAATGATTGAAATTTTGTTATTTTGGTTTCAATAATTTTATTTCCATACTTTCATAAACATATATTTATTATATAAAATTAAATAAAAACTTTTATTTTTAAAATTGAAAAAAAAAACGTATTTTTATAATTTCATAAACATAAAATTTCAAATAAAATAAAAACTTTTTTTTTTTTTAATTTCGTTATTAAAAGTGCAAATAAAAACTAATTGTGTTATTTCTATTTGTATAATTTTGTTAATTTTTATTGTCTACTTTTCAATAACGTCCTTTTCTCCTATTTTCAATAAATCGCTTCACAATAGAAATACTGAAGAATGATAAAAGTGGGGGAACTGATTTGCCTTGTCACTGCTTTCAGTAGTGCTCTGCAGGAAATTAGAAAGTACGTTAGCTGACTATAACCCATGCCTAAATATCACCCAAATAGAAAATCAGCAGGAGCAGTTGTTGTGTTTTAATTTGGCATACATAAATAGTAAAACGATCCCATGGCTCTTTTCAACTAGATCTACTTTGATAAGTTTCCGCAGCACTTTTGCTTTCACTATTCCTAATTTTATACAAACTTTACACAATGATCGTTCTGCAAAGCATCTGCAACTCCTTTGCTAAATGTATTGTACAAGAAAAATAATTGCTGAAAGATCGATCAATTGCTCATCTTATTTCTTTTCTTTCTTTTCTCAGAACGGTTCCAGTGAATTAAAAGTTCCTCCTCCAAAGTTCATGGGATCGGGCAGTACAGATATGGGTGGGAAAGCAGCAGTATCTCCGATGCCTGGGGTGATTGAAAAGCTCTCTGTGTCGGCTGGCGATAAAGTAGAAAAAGGAGACCCACTTCTTGTGATGATTGCGATGAAAATGGAGGTGAGTTATTTTTTTATTTGTTGCCCCCTCCCTCCCCCCACACACCTCCAACTTCCTTGGCAAAAAAAAAAAAAAAATCGCAACTTATGTTCGATTAACTGTGTACGATGAATTTGTTCCAATAAGTTTTGCGTTTCAATCCAAAATAATCCAAAAATGTCAGGGACGTTCGGGGAGGTGGTGTTCAAGACGTGACAAGAGAAACGTGTGTTCGAGGCATAGCAGGTGTTCAGAAAAACACGTGTTCGAGACACGCAGGCAATGTCACAACAGGGACGAAAAGCCACACCCATCCTGGAAAGAAGAAATGAACTGTTTAATAATTTAGAAAAATGCGTTGTTGGAAATACCAGATATAAAAGCCTTTGTTAAAAACAAAGAAAAAGTGCGTTGAGTTTTTTCCTTTCTTCTGTTTTCTTGTGATGGAGGCTACAACATGTTGGGTCCAAAAAAAAATCCAAGTAATTTTTTTTGTTCAAAATTAATAGTGACATCGTAGTATTTGCTGTTAATCGGATTAAGCTGTCCGAATGATTTACAAATAATCAAAGTTGGACAGTCATATTAAAATACTGTTGGGTCACCCACTGAGCTCAGGCTAGATTGTGTGAATCTGGAAAAGGGGAGTTTGCAAAGTCAGTTAACTATATGAAGGATATAAAAAAAAAATAATAAATGCCTCCTATTTTTTTATTCCGGCCAAACGAATCGGAGTGGATTACAAATTGCATTGTTATCATGACTGAACTTATGCATTCATAACCTGAAAGTTTCATCTCTTTGCTGCAGATATTGATGGTACGAGATTCTAAGAAAGTGACCCCTCTCCTAGACATGTGTCAGAAACAGAGATGCATCTTTAAATTCCTGAAGAAAGTTAATTGAGAATGGTGGTGACAATGTAGAAAAATAAATTCTGGAGCACAAAAGGTTGCTCGTTTTAATGTTGCCACTCCCGTCTTTGTAGTTCTTCAGTGTTTCCTTTCTTTTTTTTTTTTCAACTTTTAATGACAAAATTAAAAAAATAAGTTTTTATTTTATTGGAAAATTTTATAAGAAATATGTTTATGAAATTATAAAAATAAAACTTTTTTGAATTATAAAAAATAAAATTTTTTTATTTGAATTTATATAATAAATATATGTTTATGAAAGTATAAGAATAAAATTTATTGAAATCAAAATAACAAAATTTCAAACATCATAAAAAAAAACATATCCAATACATGATATTCCCAAAATAGTTTAAAAAAAAAAAAAAAAAAAAAATATTTAAAAAAGTGTTTTCAATAATTTTTTTTTAAAAAAGGTATAAAAGGTTTTTTCACTAATTCTTAAAAAAAAATAAAACTAATTTCAATAATTCTTAATTAAAATAAGACCGAAAAACTTTTCAATGATTTTTAAATAAAAAAAAAAATGACGATCAGAAAAACGTAAAAAGAAAACGTTCATACACAGGGAAGATATAGGTGTTAGAGAAAAAAAGCGAAGGAATTGATTTGCCATGTCACCACTTCTGATATCGCTATGCCGGAAGTTAGGGAGTATGTTAGTTGACTATAACCGTGACCTTTATCATTACTTAATGGCATAATGTCTCAAATATTATAATCTGGCTACAGACCATAGAAAAGTCAGCATTACTTTATATATTAGATATATAATGTGATATAATGAGAGCCTTGAGATGAAAACAAAGCAAAAGAAAAAAAAAAAAAACAGAATTAGGGTTGATAAAATTGGTAAAATTGGAAAGCAGAAACCTTTCTTTGTCCATGACATCAGTGGGCTGAAAATAATAAATAATTATTTTTAATGCCTAGAAGGGGAGTAAACTTGACAAAAAATCCGGTTTGAAGTCTCGATAGATGGATGGTAAAGCACTACAACACCTTTCCGGCAAATCCTGCAACTGCACTGGCTCCAACCGTATTCGCTTGCCTTTCTGTCGGACTTTGTCTGCAACGCAGAGAGGGGGACCCAGGTAACAGGGCAAACCTAGGCATCCTTATCACCCGCCCAAGCCTGCATCCAGAGAGCTAATTCCATCTTTGAACTGTATAGCCACAGCAGATGATGCAGTGCACCAGACTAGATGCAGAATGTCATTTTCTTGTTAAACAGAAGGTTGCCATCTAGAAAGCAATGTAGTTTGAAAGGAGGCCACAAAGAAAAAAATCAAGAATTTACATTAATTAACGTAAACAATCCTTATTTACCAGGGTTAACTATGGAACAAAACTATTTGACAGACAGATTGGAGATGAACGTTCACTTAAAGATTTCTGTTAACCTGTGAAAGAATTTAACAACGACATGAACAAAGCTTCTTTCTTAGAACTGCACACCTGTGGAACTCTGTTCCGTCTGCCTGCTTCCCACCTGACTACAACTTGGATGTGTTCAAGTCCAACGTTAACAAATTCCTGATGAACCGCCCCCTTAAGTAAACACTTCATCAAATCAAATCTCCACACTAACGTACTGTACTTGCAATAACCCTTATCCTTGAATGGCTTCCGGGCCTTGATAAGTGGTGACCATCATGTGAAAAAAAAAAAAATCATTTGTCTTATGTGTCCTTAGGGAAATAACTCTTGCTTTGACAAGACACACAAGAGAGTAAATTAGATTACGGCTTTTATGTTAACACCTTTATCTTGATTAAAGAAACAATAAAATTTGTCATTGATCGTGTTACAGCTGTTTCTGTTGATGATGACATGCAGTCAATGGCGACAGAAAGCTCTTTCTGTTGCAAATATTTAAATTTCTTAAAGTTTTTGTTTTATCTTTTTTTTTTTATTATTTTTTTTTTTTTCCAGTTTGTGATCCGTGCCCCAAAAGCTGGTGTCATAAAAGCCTTGCCCTACCAGATAGGTGTGACTGTACCCAAAGGTGCTGTACTCGTAGAATTTGAAGAAGATGCTGAAGACTCTTGATGGTTTCATAAATCTATTTACAAAAAGAATTTGCAAAATTTGTTTTAGATATTTATTTTTATTTTTTTTTTTTTTACTTCATGAGAATTTAAAATGTTTTGTTTTTTTTTCACTTGGCCATTATGATATTAGCAGAAAAAAAAAATTGGGTTGTTTGAATAAAAATTAATAAATAATCATGGCATTCTTTATAAATTTAGAAAAAGTTATTTGGGAGGTGAAAATGCATCTTGTATACTTTGCCAATGAATAAAAATTTTTGCAAAAAATCTTTTTTGATCTTAGTTGTTATTCTCATATAAAGACGATTTAAGGAAGTTATTTTGAACAGAAAAGATGGAAGACAAACTTTTAAGACAGTTTTTTTTTTGCTGGTATAGCTTTTATAATAAAGTGCCCCTCCCCCTCCCATAATCTGATAAAATTAGATTTTTCAAAATTATGATTAAAGCCCCCCCCCCAAAAAAAAAAAACTACTTTTGTTTCAGAGTCTTTGATATACAGATTATTTGGATTCTTTGAACTATTGTTCTCATCTTGGTTGTTATTTTTTCAACGTTTCGACCAAAGTAAACTCCAACAATCTTCAGGTGCAGCTTTCTTAACTTTAAGAACGTACATAAAAGTTCAAACTGAACTTTTTACCTTATGGAGGTAGTTTGTTCTTGTTCCATCAGATAAAATAGAAGACAAACTTATGAGACATATTTTTTTCTGCTGGTATTGCTTTGATTATAAAGTGACCCCACCCCCCTCTTCTATTATCTAATCAAATTAGATTTTGCAAAATTAGGACAAAAGCCCTGGCAAAAAAAAAAAGAAAAAAAAAAAAGAAACGACTTTCGTTGCATAATTTTTAATATATGAATTATTTGGATTCTTTATTGTTAATTATTATCAATTATTATTATTAGAACTATTAACTCCTCTGTTATTTTTAGTTATTATCGTCTATATTAAAGATTGGATCTTCAACCTCCAGAAAAGCAGAAAAGTGACACTTTTTTTTTTTACATAGGCATCACCACATTATCAAGGCCAAGAGGCCATTCGAGGATAAGGGTTAAAGAGTCTACAGTAGAAATTGGACAATATAGTAATCAATTCGGTAAATTTGTTAACTTATATGGAATGGCTCATCAAGAACTTGTTTACGTCGGACTTGAAGACAACCATATTGTAGTCAGCAGGAAAATGGAAGACAATTCCACAGGCATGCAGTTCTAAGAAAGAGCTTTATTCATGGAATCTACGTTTAGGTTTAGGCGCAGATAAAGAGGAGGGGGAATTATTGATAGTGTTTTCAGCTAGACGAGTGTTTCTTGTGAATGTTTGGCGAGGGGGGGGGGACCATAGACTGAAGCTCAGTCGAACTTCAATTTGGCAAAAAATAGAATGAGCATGTTTCAGTTGCATTTTTTTTTTTTTTGAGACAGCCTGTATATTGCTAACTTAAAGAAACTCTGACCTAAAAACAAAACCCCAAAAAACTTAATCATTGTTTAATTCAGTTTAATTCAATTCAATTCATTTGGCAAAATATAAAACAATGATGTTTCAATTGCCACGTAGGGAAAGGGTGGTAGAAATTTACACAAACGAGGATACAGTAGTCCAACACCTGTCCAAATTCACTTTGGATTGTTGTATTGTTAATACATTTATTACCATACTTGGAAGTCGATTCCAAGGTCCAGGTGTTATATATTAGTAGGTGATTCCCAGAAGAGAAACATTCAACGAGTTGCACATACGTAAATGTGAAGAATGCAGGACTTTCCATTATTGTCTAATGGAATGCATAATTTGACTCAGGAATATTTGAGAAGATATCGGTCAAAGGATTGAAACAATAGACAATGGGAAATATTAAAAGTAGGAAAAATTGTTTATATAAAATTGTCACAAAGAGGAAGCGAGTGTTATATTTCTTCACTCAACCACACAAAACCCTAGTAATCTATAAATATAAAAGCGAAAATGTATGTATGTGTGTTCGCTTTTTCTGTGTGTCTACAAAAGGCTTCTTTTAGAGAAGCGGTCGGTCGGTTCACAACTTTTTAAAACTTTTTATATCACATACAAATCATAATATCTCACAGTTAACAACGAAGCTCGCCTGTCTATTTAATTTGCTCGATTTCGGGAAGATAAATATTCAATATTTGTTGCTTGCCGCATGTGGGTTAGTCTTTTTCCTATAACATCTTCGGGGGGGGGAAGCATTCAGCTGTAAATGAATACTATCCCGCAGTCAAAACTTGACCTCATTTAAAACGGGCACCTGCTAAATCCAACTAATTAAATAAATTCAAACGTGTTTCCATGAGCATCTCGCAGTGGGGCAATGGTTAACAACGCACATTTTTTTTTTTTTCACACTTTAATTTACAACTTTGCCTCAACGGTTCGGGTTCGATCCTCATACTTACTTTTTTTTTTACTTCCCCCCCAAACACCCGGGCAACGCCGGGTACCCCTCACTAGTCTATATATATAAAAACGAAAATGTTTGTGTGCGTTTTCGTGTATGTCCAAGAAAGGCTTTTTTCTGAGAAGCGATCGGTCACCTCACAGCTTCTTAAAACTTTTTATATCATGCCTAAATAATAATATCTACGAGTTAACAACCGGGGTCGCCTGTTTATTTAATTTGCCTGACTTTGAAAAGATAAATATTCAACAATTTTCAATCGCCGCATGCGCATTAAGCTTTTTCGTATAAAAAAAAGGAGCGAACAGACTCGTAGTAAATAAAACACTGTCCCGCACAAAGTTGACGTCATTAACTCGTCAAAAACGGGCACCTGTCAAGTCATACGTTTTTTTTTTTTCACACTTTATTATTTTCCAACTGCGTATCAAGGCTTTGTTTTTTTTTAAAACAAACACCCGGCCAACAATTTACCCCAAAACACACACACCTACAAACACCTGGGCAACGCTTGGTACTCCCCACTAGTTTATAATATAAAATTGAAAATGTGTGTGTGTTTGTGTGTGCATTTTTTTTGTATGTCCGCCAAAGGCTTTCTGGAGGGTGGACTCGGGGTGGTCACTTTTTCTTAGACCTTTTTTATATACTGTCTAGATTATAATATGCCTGATTTACGAAAGGAGGTCGTCTGTATTTTTTATTATGTTACAAAATTCATGCTGTGATTTCATTTTCTCTACCACTTTGGCATGATGTTTGACCCAGGAAATCACACGTTGTCGTTCAACCACCTGCTTTTTTAAACGTTGAATTTCAGCTGTTCTCAATTCCCTGCTACTGTAGCGTTGTGGTAAGTCATCAGGCTATTCGCCTCAAGGCTTCGGGTTTGAGCCTACCTCCCTCCCAAAACTTTTTTTCTTTTCACCCAGGCCACACCAGATACCCGGCTAGTCTATTATATAAATCTCGCCTGTCTGTTTAAATGTATGTATGTTTGTATGTCTGCCTAAAACTTTCGACAGAGGCAACAAATTTTCATGAGATCAATATCGTTTTAAAAATCAATTCCTTCAGACGACAAATATCAACAAATTGGCTAAAAACATTAATTCCTTCACCCTCAACTTGACACTTTTCTACAAGGAGGGGTCAGTTTTTTTTGCGTCACGATTTTTGCAAGTCATCGCATTGGTTGGAAGGACTTTACTAATTTCAAGTTTCCGAACTTCCAGTCGCATCATGGAGTAAAGATAAGGCATCAAGTTTTCTTTCACTTTCTTTTCTGCCTTCGCGTCTACTACCACTTTTTTTTTTTTTCAACACACACCTCCAAACATCCAGGCAATGCCGGGCACCCAGGCTAGTGACTTATAATCAAAATCTGATTTATTGGTGTGAAATAAAAACGATATATTTTTTTATAGATCAGCTGTGTTGTTGTTTTACTTCCTGTCAGTGTGTATATATCTCGTACCAACGACACCAAAGTAGATGTTAATAATTATATAGACTGGACAACCAGCCAGATTCTAATTGAGAAAGTGCCCCTTCACTGGTTCAATCAAGATCGGCAGGGAAATAATTTCTTGTGGTGCTCGGGTAGACCTCTTTCTGGTACAGGAGTGAATACATCCTGAGGTATATTGAAGAGTTTGTAGGCCAAAATGAGATCTCTGCGTAATTGTAGATGATCAAGGGGGAAAGGTTGTTGAGTTGGCTCTCATGGGCTGATCTGCCGTTGCCCGGGATTTAATATAAATCATCAAATATTCTACATCACTAAATTGATAAGTTTTTTTTTTTTTTTTTTTTTTACATAGGCATCACCACATTATCAAGGCCAAGAGGCCACTCAAGGATAAGGGTTAAAGAGTGTACAGTAGAAATTGGACAATATAGTAATCATTAGTAATGAAAATTTGGTAAATTTGATAACTTATATGGAACAGCTCATCAAGAACTTATTTACGTTAGACTTGAAGACAACCATATTGTAGTCAGTCGGAAAGCAGGAAAACGGAAGACAATTCCACAGGCGTGCAGTTCTAAGAAAGAAGCTTTGTTCATGGAATCTACGTTTAGGTTTAGGCACAGATAAAGAGTGGGGGGAATTATTGATAGTGTTTACAGCTAGACGAGTGTTCCTTGTGAAAGTTTGGCGAGGGTGGACCATAGATTGAAGCTCATTCGAACACTTTCCATGAAAATAGCAATACATCAGAGACAAACTCGCAACATCTCTTCTGTGAGATAGAGGTTGCAAGGAAGAGAAAAGGACATCTCCTACGAGGCTACTAAGTCTATTTTGAACTCTATCAAGGCAGGCCAAGTCCTTTCTAGCAGCTCCTGCCCAGATGTGGCAACAGTATTCCATCCTTGGACGTACCTGGCTCTTATATAGATAGAGAATAGCATCAGCAGTGAGATATCTACCGGATCGCTAGAAAGATCCCACCATTTTTCCAGCGGCCTTGGCAACAGATTTGATGTACGTGTTCCATTTAAGATCAGGAGTAATGGTCAAGCCAAGAAGCTTGTCAAAACTTGAGGCCTCCTGAAGACGAGAGCCATTCATTTCAATTGATGCCAGATGTGGATCAGAATGTTGATGATGTAAAGAGAGAAGCTTGGTTACTTTATTATAAACTAAGAACCAAGATTATATATATATATATATATATATATATATATATATATATATATATATATATATATATATATATATATATATATACACATACAGTATATCACAAAAGTGAGTACACTCCTCACGTTTCTTCAAATATTTAAGTACATCCTCTTCATGGAACAAGCTGAAAAATTATTTTTTGACACAATGAAAAGTAGTCTGTCTGCAGCATATATAACAGAGTTCATTTATTTTTCCCTCAAATAACTGAAAATATAGCCATTAAAAGCTAAATCCCTGGCAACAAAAGTGAGTATAACAGAGTACTCCTCACCTGGTCACCGCCACACATGCTTAAGGCCATTAGAACCAAACAAATTAAATTTTGTCTCATCAGACCATAGGACATGGTTCCAGTAATCTATGGACTTTGTTGACATGTCTTCAGCAAACTGTTTGCAGACTTTCTTGTGTATTGCCTGCAGAAGAGGCTTCCTCCTGGGGTGACAGCACACCAACTGGACAAGGCGAGGAGTACAAAGATAAGTGTGTCATGCCTACAGTCAAGCATGATGATGGAAATGTCATGGTCTGGGGCTGCATGAGTGCTGCAGGTATTCGAAAGTTACATTTCATTGAGGGAAACATGAACTCCAATATGTACTGTCAAATACTGCAGCAGAGCATGATCTCCTCCCTCCAGAAACTGGGTCGCAGAGCAGTGTTCCAGCATGAAAATGGCCCAAAACACACATCCAAGACAATCACTGTTTTACTGAAAATGCTGAGGGTAAAGGTGATGGACTGGCCAAGAATGTCCAGACTTGAACCCAATCAAACATCTTGGGAGCATCCTCAAGCAGAAGGTGGAGGTGCGCAAAGTCTCAAATATCCGCCAGCTCCACGATGTTGTAAGTGAAGAGTGAAAGAGCATTCCAGTGGCTGCATATGAAGCTCTGGTAAACTCCATGCCCAGGAGAGTAGGGGCAGTTTTGAATAATGGTGGTGGCCACACAAAATATTGAGAGTTGACATGTATGTGTATATTGACAATTTTTCATAAGGGGTGTACTCACTTTTGTTGCCAGGGATTTAGCTTTAAATGGCTATAATTTGAGTTACTTTGAAGGGGAAATAAATTAACTGTTATATATGCTGCAGACAGACTAGTTTTTATTATGTCAAAAAATCATTTTTTCAGTGTTGGCCCATACTTAAATATTTGAAAAGATGTGAGGGATCTACTCACTTTTGTGATACACTGTGTGTGTGTGTGTGTGTGTGTGTGTGTGTGTATATATATATATATATATATATATATATATATATATATATATATATACTAGCAGAAGACATGACGTTGCCTGAGATTAAAAAAGAATCAACAAATTTTCAAAACCATTAAAAAGACAAGTCACTTTATTATGACCAAAAACCTTAAAGCACGATTATATATATATATATATATATATATATATATATATATATATATATACACACACACATAATTAGCAGAAGAGCTGCATCATTCAAGTAACCAGTCTTTGAACTCTCTCTAGATACTGGATATCACGTACTAGATATGGAACAAACATCTGAACACCATACTCTAACAGCGATTTGACGAGAGAGACATAAAGTTAGAGAAATATTTCAGGAGTGAGTTTGCAGAAAGAGCGTTGAATGAGAAATAGAGTACTCCTTGCTTTGTTTGCAGCCTGAATGAAATGTTTAGATGGCTTGAAAACGAGTAAACCAGAAGGTCAAGATCTTGTGCCTCTGTTGTGTTCATCCGTATGGTGTCATTTGTTGCTGGATATAAGAATTAGCAAGGAGACTCTGTATGAGCATGAAACTATTTATTGACGACGGGGGGGGGGGGGAGAAAAAAAAAAGGATAAACTTTACAAGAAACGATTGCTTTTAATGCATCTCCACCATCTTGGATCTATTCTTCCGACGTCACTCGTCTAGCCAGGGGAGATAACTCTAAACATGTTTAAAGGAAAAATGTTTCCTAAATATACATATTTGAAATTAGTATATATATATATATATATATATATATATATATATATATATATATATACATACTAGTAGAGAGACCCGATGTTGCTCGGGATTGAATGATGATCAAAGAATATTTTACACTCCTATATTTTTATTGTCATTGAAATCCGTGAAATTGCTGAGGAGGAAGCTTTACATGCCTCTATGCAGTAACTTGGTCCAAAATATATGTTATTCTAGATTGCACTCTAGAGAACCTACTGTTTCTTTTATAAAATTATTTTGTATAAACTTCTTTCCAGTTAACAAAAAAAAAAAAAAAACATTAAGAAATTAACATGCAGGATTTGAACCTACAGACCATGCCATGCAAAAAAAACAAACAAAAAAAAAACGCTATCAACTTACTCACAGTAGAATTTTCATACTCTGTTGTTCTATCATTGTTGCTAAGTGATGAAATGGAAAAAATGGCTTTACCGATGATAGATAAATTAAAATAACAGTTTTAAACAGAAAAATTCATTTTGAATGCCCCCTGTCATATCAAAGGACCTACCATTCATTTTATATGTCTGACCTTTTTGCTTGTGTGGTTATAAATCTTTCATCGGATTATTTCGATTGTTGATTATCGAATTTATCAAAGACATTCTGATACAAAACGTATCTAAGAACACTGCCAGGCACATAAAGTACATTTGTGTGAAATTTCATAAAAATCGACCCAACTGTTTTCTAGTCCATTAGGAACAAACTCGCACACACACAGACAGTGTTCCTTTTATATAATAGTAGATATATATCTATAATATAAAGCTGAATGTCTATGTGTGCGTGTGTGTGTGTGTGTGTGTGTGTGTATATGTGTGTGTGTGTGTGTGTGTCTGGTCACGAATAGGCTTCTATATGGTTGACTATTTTAAAAAACTGATTACATATAATGATAGAAGATGTATCGAGACACAGGAATGGGTATGTTTGATCTGGCAGAACAGTGGTTCATTAAAATTGTGGGGTCTGCGTTCACGCCTGGTCCACAAAGTATGGAAATAAAAAATTTAAAAATTTAAAAAAAAAACATTTACAAGTGTTTTTGATATAGATGTACATAAGAATACTTTGATAGGGATAGTATACTAAAATTGTGGGGTCTGCGTTTGCGCCTGGCCTCCATAGAATGGAAATAGGCACACACTTTAATAAAGACTTTTCATATCTATCTGCGTAAGTATACTTTGATAATTATGTTTCAGTTTGAAGAAATATGGTATAATAAAATTATGGCGTGTTCGTTCGCGCATGACCTCCATAGAATGGAAATATGTCACAAAGTTTAACAAGGTTTTTTAATATAGATCCATAGAATATTGTGATAAGTGTTTCAATGTGAACAGGTATGGTATAATAAATTATGGGGGTTATCTATTTTATTTTTACTTTCATCATATTTTGCTTTGGTTTTGATACCCCCAAATTCGAAGCTATCTCTTTCCAACCCTTCCTTTTCATAACCTATCATACTTTCATAAATCAGAGTCAATTTTCTGTAGGCTGTTTTTGAACCCAGTCAACAACAGGTACTTTTGCTAGTATATATATATATATATTATATATATATATATATTGCTTTGGAGGAGCGAAAGGCAGGTGGAGGTGCCACTCAACCACACCATGAATACAGTAAACACAAGGCAAAGAAGCAATACCAAAGAAGGGTGACAAAAACACAGATGATCAGTTTAAGACAATGTGTATCATGTTATATTTTTTCCAAGAGAAAAGGTAAAATATACAGCAATGAATATAGGACTAGCTGGAGTGAGGAAGGATGTCTTGCAAGGTTGAGATTCTTGGGTCCTTGAGGTAGGAACTGGTAGTCGGACGTCAGTGAGCTGGAAGCTGCAGGAATAAGCTGGAGTCGCTAAAAGCTGCAGGAAAGAGCTGGTATCGCTAGAAGTGAGCTGGAGTTGAGGCAGGTTCAGGGAGTTTAGTAGGCTTTGAGTGGAGAGGGGGGGGGGGAGACTCAGAAGGCAGACAGCAGCAGATAGTGGAGTGTGCATCGCATTCTGCCACCCCTGGTCTCCACAGCGACTGGGAACGCCGACAATGAGAGTCAAGTCAGGAGCTGAACTGAAAAGTTGCTGGGAAAGCCACTAGCTTTATGGAGAGTCATTTCTACAGCCAGTGATGGTGTCACTAAACAATGAATGACTATAAGTAATTTCACACCACATTACTTACAGTTAAAAGTGTCTTTGGTGTTTGTTAAGTGTATCTATTTTAATCTAGGTTCAAAATAATAGTCTTTTGTTTCTGTTTAGTTTGTGAAAGATGAAGTTTTTATGTTTTCTCTCTGTTGTGTGAAAATGGTTCTTGTTATTTTTAGCACACATGGTCGTAGCATATTTCCAAGAGTGTCAGGTTTCAGCCGACAGCGTGTTTTTGCTTACAAACATAAGAGTGGTTAGTTAGCCAACCACGATGATATATATCTTAAAAATGCATTGATTCGATAAACAAAATTTGATATAACACGCATTTCATTTTAATGGAAAAAAAGTGTACCGAATAACCTTTCAAAGAGTTGTGTGAGAGATAAAAGTACCCGTTTCTCAAAGCATTTCATTCAGATTATAAAACTTTTAAGTGTTCTTTTGTATATATATAGTTCTTTTTCAATATCTTAATTTTTAATGTGTTTGGTAAACTGCACAAGCATCAGATTAACTTTAGGCTTAAATGTTTCAAACACAATAAAAAAATCAGGAATCTAAAATAGATAAATAAATAAATAAATAAAAATACGAAAAGATGGCTTTAAAAACTATCAGTTTCCGCCATTAAATTGCACGTGCAACGAATTAGAGAATTAATAAAGATGAAACTTGTAATCTGTTCTCTCTCATGTAAATATTAAAATGTTAAATAAAATAATACTAATTTTATCCGTGATATTCACCAAATAGATCGGCTCTATTTCGAAATGATTTCATTTCAATATATCCATATATAAATATATGTATATATTTTGTAGCATTTTATTATGAAGAGTGACAAATGAACATCTACAATATGGTTTTTATGAGGGGCCTTCAATCGATATTGATAACATGCACATGAAACTCTAGTCGCCGTCGAAGTAATCTCCTTTGGCTGCAATGTACTTGTTGTACTATTCCAACAACTTCTGGAATTGCCCATCGAAGTATCAATGAATGTCGTTACAGCCTCCGTCATCTCCTCAATTGTCTCATAACAACAGTATTTGGAGAATAACCAAATGAAAAATAGATACATTGAGAGCATTGCCAAGGCTGTTGCAAAGAAGGTGGGCTCTCTCTACCGTGCTAGAAAACTACTAATGCCTGAAAGAATCCTGTACCTCTATAAGGCCACCATTCGCCCATGTATGGAGTATTGTTGTCATATTTGGGCTGGTGCATCTGCTACTTGTCTCTCACTCCTGGACAGGGTTCAAAAGAGAGTCACCAACCTGATAGGTCCAGAACTGTCATCTAGGCTTCAGCCTTTGTCCAATCGACGAAATTTTGCATCCCTCTGCCTGTTCTACAAGTACTTTAGTGGTGAATCAAATGCTCTGACGAACTACAAGCACTTGTTACTCCCTTGACGTGAATACCCCTGACAAACCAGACAAGCAGCTAAATCCCACCCCTTCACAGTAAAGATCCCTAGGTGTAAGAAAGCCTTCTACTCCAATATTTTCTTCCCCAGAACTGCTAGACTTTGGAATTCCCTTCCAGGATTCTGCTTTCTCAACATGCAGAAGTTCAAGTGTAACGTGAACCGACATCTTGCTACTCATCTCCCTTCATAATACCCCTGCAACTTATGTCCTCGATAGTAGCCTTCTACATCAAAGTGGCACTGTGCCTTGTTTGGGGTGAAAATTGAATAAAAAAATAAAAAAAAATGAGGAACTGTCTTGATGCCCATCTTGGTCAAATAGTCTGTGACAAGGATGGAGTTGTGGACTGGTGCATTTATGCAAATCTTTCGCATCTTCGGTTTCTTGCAAATAATTGTGTGTACATTTTCTAAACTGACATCAGACTGTGAACTTAGTGTCTCCATAGACACACGACGGTCCTTATCCATGAAATTCTTTATTTGGCCAATCAAATCTGGTGTTTTGACTACCTTACTCCTCTCACACCTCTCATCATCCCTCACAGACTCCCTGCGTTCCTTGAATCTCTGATGCCACTCAAAAACTGATGCTCGATTCATTCAAGATGGTCCAAAAGCAGTCTGAAGCATTCTATACGTTTCTGTAGCATTTTTTTCTAAGTTTAAAACAGAATTTTATTGCATATCGTTCTTCTAAAGTGTCCTTACGTCCAGATTGCATTTTTTGAAATTCACCAGCTGTGACAATCAGACTTTAGTAGGGCGTATTCCAATTCCTGCTCTAGCTGTTCATTTGTACCGGATATCATAAAAAATGACCAGTCACCTCATAAGATGTATAGCAATAACATGCTGAATTGTCTACGGCAATTTGAAATGCCTGTACATAAAAAAGTCTGGAAACAGATTGAAGGCTCATTGTATCTTGAAAGCTGTTACATATAGTTGGATCCATAATTTGATTTCTCAACTATTTAATTTCATGCAGATACTGTTAACATTTCAACTTATTGGTTTCTATAGAGAAAAGTCTTCTAATTACTGTAAGGTAGTTGAACAAGGTCAGGAGTGAGGGCTTTGTCAGACAAGCTAAACACCCAAGTGGTGAATAATATACCATAGAATAAGTCGGATTAATGTTTTTAATCTTGTCTATTGAAGTAACTCACGTATCATAACAATTGGATTTGATAAATTTGTGTAAAATGGATTGTCAGTCAATAATAGGCAAATGACAATGTAACTACATTGTATTTTAAAAAAAAAAAAAAACAAGAATTTTTATAAGAATTTTTTTTTAACTTGGGAGTCACCACTTATCAAGGCCCGAGGGGCACTCGAGGATAAGGGTTAATGAATGTAAGGTGGTAGTGTAGTAATCGTTAATGGTGTAAATTGAGTAGAATTTGATTATTTATGGGGATGGCTTAACAAGAATTTGTTTACATTGGATTTGAAGGCTATTATGTTGTATTCAACTGGGAAGCAAACCAACGGAACAGTGTTCCACATGCAGGTAGTTCTGGAAAAGAATTTTTGGTCATGGAATCTGCATTAAAAAACACTTTAATAAGAGTTAAATTCAATTTTCAAAAAAAGTGGACTGTCCTTAATCCGCTGAGTTTCAAAAGAAATACTTTTCGTTCTCATCAGAGGGAAGGAATTAGCAAAATGCGGAATCGGATTTTGCTTACAAAGCATTTAATGAAATTGCAAGTGATTCCGTATTTTGCTAATTATGTTTTTAACTCTTGTAAAAGTGTTTTTTTTTAACATATTTTATTAATTTTTTTTCTTATATATATATATATATATATATATATATATATATATATATATATATATATATATATATATATATATATATATATATAAAAAATAAAAATTACAATTAAATTTACCAAAATGATCCAAGATGGTAAAACTAAAGTATATTATAAATATTAAAGAATTGATATTTATAAAGTTATCTCAACCAGATGTAAAAGCTCGATAAAACCAAGTAAGAGATAGAGCTTATAATAAGAGCAAATAGTTAATAAAACATATTAAAAAACACTTTGAAAAAGAGTTAAAAACATATTTAATCTGAAAAGGAAACACTTAATAAGTGGATAGTCCTTAATCCACGGATTTTCGAAGAAATACTTTCCTTCTCATCAGAGGGTAGGAAATTAGCAAAATGCGGGATTCTGAAGATATGATAGATATCGAAATCCTATAGGATAAGGAGTTAAAATATTTCTAATGTATTTTTTGTCTTACATAGAATAATAAAAATCTTTTGATCTGAAACTCAAACATTTCACGCCATAAATTTTATATATATATGTATATACTAGCAGGCTGTTGTAAAATGCGCTTAAATATGTTATTTTAATTTATACAAATTTTGTATCTATTATTATGGAGCAAATTCTCTATTGATTATTATATCGTACCCAAAATATATATAGTAATGATTTCAAAAGTTTAAAAAAAAAAATGACTTCAGTTCCATCAGCTGGAATCAAAACTAAAACATTAAGTGCTCCAACAAAAATAACAAAAATATTGAATTGAAAGCCTTGTTTAATTTCAGAAGAGTTTCCGATGGGTAGCTGTTCTATACAAGTCTTGGAGATGAAGAATTTTCAGTGGGTAGCTGTTCTGTACAGGTCATGGACTTTATAATTTTGCAGCCAAAGAGCAAAGGATCCTTCTCGTGTTGACACGAAAAAATATGTATTGGAATACTCAAAGATTCAATATTTTATGGAGCAATTCTGTTTTTTTTTTATTTTTTACAAGGTAGTGATCACTTATCAAGGTCCGGAAGCCACTCGGGGATAAAGGTTATTGCGTGTACAGTAATCAATGGGATAGTATCGTAGTAATCGTTAGTATTGGAGATTTGATAAAATGTCTTACTTAAGGGGGCGGTTCTTCAGGAATTTGTTTATGTTGGACTTGAAGACATCCAGGTTGTAGTCAGGTGTGAAACAGGCAAACGGAAGAGAGTTCCACAGGCGTGCACTTCTAAGAAATAAGCTTTGTTCATGGAATCTACATTTTGGTTTTGGCACAGATAAAGAGTGGGGAAAATTATTGACGGTGGTTTCAGCTAGACGGGTGTTCATCGTGAAAGATTGGAAAGGGGGGTTGGTTGGTTGGTTGGTAGCAGAATATGAATTAATTTGATTCGTCAGTTCCTATCGCCAGTGTCTATAAGTAAGATCTCCCAACTTTCAGTGATTATACCCTTTAATATATATGAAAAATATTTCAACAAATAACACTTCTATTCGGTCATAGCTGACTGAATGAAAACAAATCTACTTTCCAACACTACACTTACTGATCACCACTTCGATTGGGACATCTCAGGGGCCGAGGGTTTACCTTTTTACCACCACCGGAGTTTTTTAAAATTTTTTGCTGAGATAAGCATAGTGCAGTAATCGATCTCTCAAAAGAGTATCATGAACGTCACCTGCTATCTGTCTACAAGCTGTTCAGGATCATTCCTCTGCCGATTCGTTGATAGTGAAGACAGAGCATAAAAAGCAGAGCAATAATAAATGCTAGTCCCTACATGAACATCAAGAGGTGTCGCAGTGACTACCATCCCGCAAGAACTTCATCACCATCGCAGGCATTGGACCAACAACACTAGCATCCTTTCGCTTGTGTTGGTGAAATGAGTGCTGAAGACAACAACACCGAGATTCTTCCGGCACCAAAGAAGATATCCCAGCAGGCTCTGAACGTCCCCGGAAAGAGTCGATAACACTCAACTGGGCCTGAACAATGGTTGCCAAAACACGGGACAACTTGCACAATTGTGGCTATGTGTAAGATGCCGTGTCCTTGCAGCATCGATGTAGAAATTTTTTTTGGGGAAAAAAAAAACAAATTTTTTTTTCAGTGTTTTTGGGCAATTGATTGTTCCTATTTACTTGCCTCCCCACGAGGGCAGACTTAGAAACAATGTCGCTTTTTAATCTGGGGAAAATCCAGCCCCCCCCCCAAAAAAAAAAACAGAACAACAAAAGGTTTATTTGGACGGCAGAAAGTCGAAGGTCGAATTGTGTCTGGGTTGAAAAAGGAAGAAGTAGACAATTCTTTGGGTGTGTCAGGTCAGGCAGCAATCCTTTTTTTTTTTTTTTTTTTTATTACATTTTCACCCCAAACAAGGCACATTGCCACTTTGGTGTAGGGGGCTACTATCAGGGGCAGCAACTACTGGGGCACTATGTTGGGATTTGGGCAGCAAGATGTCGATTCACGTTACACTTGAACTTCTGCATATCAGTACAGTTCAGTTAGGGAAGCAGAGACCTGGAATGGAATTCCAGAGTCTAGCGGTTCTGGGGAAGAAACTACTGGAGTAGAAAGATCTTTTACATCTACGGATCTCTACTGTGTGTGTGTGGGGGGATTTAGCTGCTTGTCGGGTTTGTCGAGGGTGTCTACATCGTGGGGGCACAAGTGTCTGCAGTTCGTCAGAGCATTCACCATTAAAATACTTGTAGAACAGGCAGAGGGATGTAACGTTTCGTCGATGGGATAGAGGCTGAAGCTTAGATGCCAGTTCAGGGCCTATCAAATTGGCGACTCTCTTTTGATCCTTGTCTAGGAGCGAGAGACTAGCAGCAGATGCACCAGCCCAAATGTGACAACAATACTCCATACATGGGCGAATGGTAGCCTTATAGAGGTACAGGATACTTTCGGGTATCAGTAGTTTTCTAGCACGGTAGAGAGAGCCTACCTTTTTGAATCTAATTGTTCCAACTCATGTTTCCTGTGAACGTTTGGCCAAGCAGTTTGAAAGATGTACTCTCAGACAGGGAGTCACTGGCCATTGCTATTGGTGGCAGAGAAGGTTTCTTGTAATTATTGAAGGAAACCAGTTTAGTCTTGGCAGCATTGAATGTGACCATCCTTTGTGGAGTCCCAGGTTGACCAGCAGTTATCTTTAGTGAAAATCATCGAATCTGCAGTTGAATGGAGGCATAAATGGATGTTAATTACTAATACAATGCACCTTCCTTTTAACAATTATAAGAAACTGTAGCGACTCGGCACAAATATTAAAAGTGGCTGTACAAGGAACGTTTCAGTTATGTATACATCGGTTGTCTACAACCACGCAATTTCCGTGCACAAAACTAAAAACTTGTCTTGTTTCGCCGACGTAGCTGGAAGCACCTCACGTGACAGGGATGTTGTTTTTCTTCATCTAATCGGATTACAAAGAAAGTGAATTTCAAAAATATTTTTTCTGACAGCTTTCGTTGGAGCCAGTTTGAAACCTAAAAAAAAAGGCATGTGCGCCAAAACACTCGTCTAGCTGTAACCACTATCAATAATCCCCCCCACTCTTTATCTGTGCCTAAACCTAAACGTAGATTCCATGAACAAAGCTTCTTTCTTAGAACTGCACGCCTGTGGAATTGTCTTCCGCTTTCCTGCTTTCCGGCTGACTACAATATGGTTGTGTTCAAGTCTAACGTAAATAAGTTCTTGATGAGCCGTTCCATATAAGTTATCAAATTTACCAAATTTTCATTACTAATGATTACTATATTGTCCAATGTCTACTGTACACTCTTTAACCCTTATCCTTGAGTGGCCTCTTGGCCTTGATAATGTGGTGATACCTATGTAAAAAAAAAAAAAAAAAAAATAATCAGCCGCAGTAAAAGCCAGCCAGTATGCCGTAACAACCAGAGAGACACCGTCATGTCCGACGATAAACAACCAACATCATTTCGCACGCATCACGCATCTGAATTCTCCGAATGGAAGTACCAGATCAGCAAGAATTAACATTTTCCATTTTCTCCCTTTTATTACTCTTCTTTCATTCCAGTTTTATCAAACTCTAATTAAGAGAAAAATAGATAAAGTCCTAGCGACCATACAAGAAGTTACAAACATCATTTCTTTCTATGGTTAAATAAAAGTCATATATTGAACTTTTAAAATCGCCTTCACCTTAATGCTTTTTCTGACAACCTTTTTATTTTTATTTTTTTTTGTTAAGGGGTGGGAAACATTTACCTATGCTCACATCACGACTGTGATACCAGGCATCGGTGAATGTCAACCAAGCTCCCTACAAAACCTTTTCAATCACTGGCTAATAGCACCCTATCTGAGAGCCCAACATTTCAACTCCTTAAACTAACATCTGTTATAACTACAGGTAACAGATAACTGGAACAAATACAAAGAAGACGCAGAGAAGTTTTTTCACCATATGACACTATGCTCCATTTTCGACATGTGGGCAAAACAAACTTACAAACATCCAAGACAATGTTTGAATCCTTAGAAAATGGCTTCCAATCTGTAGTGGAATGGACACATAAATGGATAGTAACATTCTTATGAAAAAAAAAATATAAAATGCCTATGATTACCTTCCTTTTTGTTTTGTTGAAATTTGCTGACCTCCTCACTCCCCAAAGCAAGGGAATTTTAACATGGACGTGTGAACTCAAAAGTATTTTCGGCCAATGGAAATCTTTTCAAACCTTAAAAAGTAACACCTATATGTGAATGTAGTAAGCCAGTGTAAACTTAGAAATTCCTATAAGACCTGGAAAATCAGTTTGGGAGATTCTTCACCAGTCTACCGACAAACATTGGAATGGCAAGGCGAAAGAAATCAAAAACTCATGCACATATATACATACACTAACAAAGACAAAGGTAATGCACACACGTACACAATGCCATGCAGTCAAATACTCAAATGTGCACATATTCATACAATGAACATTTTGACTATGAACATTCTTATTTCTTATATAAAAAATGTTTTCTTATGAACTTTCGTCGTTCTCATTTTTTCATTCATAAAACTGTTTATGTTTTAAGTAGCACTTGTCACCTGCTGACTTTTCTATAATTTCAATGTTTCATTTTTCTTTTTTCATTTTATTAGCCTGCATATCTATATATATCCGTTTATTTTCGTCCCTCACTAAAACAATAAGATTTTACCCCAATTCATAGTGAATGTCGGCGGGGTTCGTGGCTATACACAAAAACGTTGCAAGATGGTCTCTACCAAAGTGAGGGACTACGCCACACACTTATCCCAGAGAAACACCAGGCACACCTGATTGTTGTTCACCATAAATGGGATTGACTGAACTCAAAAGGCATACCTGCCATACTCGAATTCTTTTTAACTTAAAAATGTTTTCTATAAGCTTCAAACCTGTTTAGGCATGAATATAAAAATAATTCTGTTGGTATTTTTCGTTCCTTTCTTTCTTCCTTTCTTTTTTCATTTCTTTTCTTTTTTACTTTCTTTCTTTTCTTTCCATTCTTTCATTTTTTTCCCCCTTTATTCCTTCGTTCATTTTTCCTTTCATCCCTGTTTTTCTTTTTCTTTGTTTCTTTTTAATCTTTGCAGTTCCATGCTTTCTGTTTTCGTTCTTTCTTTTTATCCTTTTTCTTTCTTTTTTTTTCTCCCCCGAACGGATGTTTTAATAGAATTACAAAAACGAACATCAACCATTAATCGTAGAATCAGTTTTGTCCAATGAAGTTATCTTATAAAAAGGCCGCTAGGGAGCATTCATTATTTCATAAATTCATTTATCCACTTACTTTAATAATAAGTTTACTATTTCTGAAAAATACCTAATTTTCATTTTAATATATTATATGATTAAAGTCTTACGTTCTTTATAATTCATTTATTACTTTTTAACTGTCTTGGCATAATTTAATAGAGATAAATAAGTACAGGCTGCTCCCTTCGTGTGACGTCACAAGATCAAAGTTTCTTCAAGTTGTAAGTTTCTTGTTGTTGACTGACATTTCCGACTTTCTGTGAGAAACGACAACAAAACATGTCGAATTTACTTGGTTCATATAGCGATAGCGATTCGCAAGAATTACTTAATCTGCCTCCATTGAAGGCTAAAAAGCCGAAGATTTTGGGAAAGAGGTAAGAAAGGAGAAAATAATTAAAAAAACGTTTCTCTGAATGTCCAACCGGCAGAATTTTTTAACCTTTTCTTTTTATTATTATTTTGTTTTGGTATATAATGAAAAGGCAACGTGATTGTTGTCTTTTTTAATTGTATGGATGTACAAAAGTGTAAGAAATGGATAGACAACCACTCCCCAGATTATTTGTTTCTCCCCCTTTATTTAAATTAAAATTATAAATAAATAAACATTAACTTATATCAAGATCATATTATTTTACACGTGGATATCTTCGACATTAAAAAAAATATTTTTTGTGTGTTTTGTTTCAAAATAGTAGCGCTGATGTGTTATCATTGTTAAAAAAATATTTTTGTTTGTATTTCTGCAGTAACGTTTATTATTTAGAAACGCACTCTTAACACGGTAAGAAAGTTTGTTAGTGTTAACTATTCTGTACTTTCACCCAACAATTTAATAAACAAAAGCTGCCATAAAATTGAATTTAATTTCAAAATCCTATCTAAAAAAAATCACGATTCTTAAACTGCAATATTACCCCTCCCTCTTTTTTTTTTTTTTTAAATTATAACAATTTTTTTTTATAGCAGTTAAAAGTCTATTTTATTTAAATAATAAAAAAATTTAATTTGTCTTTCAATGTGTTGCGTTTATTCTAATGAAAAAAAAATATTTTGTTCATTTCAATGGCGTTGTCCGGATGAAGAGAAAAATATTGCTAGCTAGTCAATTGAAACATAATTTACATTAAAAAAAAAAAATGCGTTTTAGTATTCTTTTTAAATCGACATTTATGCACTTTTTATACCGCGGATATAAGGAGGGGAGTGTGTTTTGTAACTATTCTGTATAATTTAAGTGGGGGGAGAAATCCTTCGCGACTGAGACAATTTTTAATTTTTGTTCCTTTCTCCACATAAAAAAAAAAAAAAAATGACCTGAGTGTCTAAGTAACTCTGCCCTCGTGGAGAGGAAAAGTACATAGGAACAATTTAATAATAATAAAAAGGAGTATTTTTTTTTTTTTTTTTTTTTTTTTTTTTACGACCTGTCCTAGCAGCGTAGTATAAACACCCCATGTTAAGAACGGCTTTCGGAATACCCCCTCTCCGCAACCTCCCCATGTTAAAAACGGATTTCGAGGTTATGGGGTGTTTATTTCCGAAGCCGTTCTTAACATAGGGAGGTTGAGGTGTTTATAATGCAGTGGGGCAGGGGCAGTGGGGCACTGGGCAGTGCCCCCCACTGCATTATAAACACCTCAACTTACCAAAACATTTTTTTTACCAAAACAAAAGATATCGTTAAATTTGTTTTCTACTTGAAAATATTATTTTCAAAATACTATTAAAAAAGATAGGGCGGTAAGTGCACAATCACCTTTTTACATCTTTTAATAATTAAATATTCAGTTAGTAATAATAAACAATTCGTTAATTCAATTCTAAATAATCAGTTTGTCAAACTTATATACGAGAAACATGCCCGGTAAGTGTTTTTATAATTTTATTCAATACATAAATTGAAAAATATTTTTTCTGCATATATATATATATATATATATATATATATATATATATATATATATATATATATATATATATATATATTATATGATAGAAATCGCAGTTTTCCGATTTTAATTTTGATTTTGTGAGAGTTTAAAAATCAATCTCAATTGTCAATTCTAGCCAAAAATTAACCTAAAAAAGAAAACGAACTCCGATTTTGATGACATGACAAAATGAAAACCAAATAATTCGTCTAAAAAAACAAAACGTTTTGTTATTTTTTTAAAATTGACAAATGGTAGTACATTCGAAAAAAAAAAAAAATGGCTTGATATAGCAGAAGCCTGTTAAAACTTTGATTTATAGCCGGAAATGTATGTCGAAATTAGTTTCAAAATCCGTTTCCGATTTCAGTCGGCCACGAAGAGCCATAAATTTATTTATGTGTCATTATAATAACAAGTAAGGCAAACAGAAAGACTAACCCAACTCGGTCAGCAGCAAACGGTGTTTTCAATCAGATTTACTTCCTAATATTAAACTTTATATCTGTTATCTAACTTCCGGCGAGTGTTTCAGTTTTCTTAAATTTATCGGTACTTGTGCACTTTTGCCACCGTGCTGAAATAATAACATTATTTTTGAAAGCCATTCTTAACATGGGGAAAGGAGAGTGTTTTTTAACTATTCTGTGCTTCCACCTAACAATTTAATAATCGTGATACAAAGATATCGTGAAACTTGCAAAAGTGCACAAATACCAATTTATTTATTAAATTGTTAGGTGAAAGTACGCCCCCTTCCCACCCATCAGTTAGTAAACTGCAGAATATTATTTAGAAGTCCATTCCTAAGATGTAGTGCTGGGAATGATTTAATATAAATAGAAATTATAAAATTTGGTAAGAGTAAGCAACCCAAAACCGAAAATCTTTAATATCAAGAACTAAATCTGATCGAACACTGTTTGCTGCTGACCGAGACGATAAGTAGTCTTCTACCCCCCCCCCCCACAAACAATACGAAAGTGAGTCTCTTAGTCGTGAGGGGCTACTATTTAGAATCAGATTTGTAGGGATACTATTTAGGGAGTTGGACAGCAAGATGTCTGTTTACATTACACTTGAACTTCTGCATGTCAGTACAGTCAGGGAAGCAGGAGCCCGAGAGGTAATTCCAAAGTGCAGCAGTCAGAGGGGAAAAAGCTATTCGAGTAGAGGCTTTGTGGCTTGTCGGGTTAGTCGAGAGTAATGTCGTTGAGGGGGTACTAATGCTCAGTTTGTCAGAGTACTTACGACTGAAATACTTGTAAAATAGGCACAAAGATGCCATGTTTTGGCGACGGGACAGAGGTTGGAGTTTAGTTGATAGTTCAAGAACTATTAGGTTGGCAACTCTTTTTTTTTTTTTTTTTAAACCCTGCCTAGAAGAGAGAGACTAGTGGCAGACGCACCAGCCCAGATATGGCAACAATATACTCCATCCATGGGTGAATCTTGGCCTTGTAGAGATACACGACACTCTTAGGTATAAGTAGCCTTTTAACACCATAGAGAAAACCCACCTTCTTCATAGCAGCCTTACAATTGCCTCAATGTATTTGTTCCAATTCATGTTGTCTGTGAATGTTAAGCCTGGGAGTTTGAGGTAAGTACTTTCAGGTAGTGTATCATTAGCCATGGCAATCAGTGGTTGAGAAGTCTTTTTGTAATTATTAAAGGAAATGAGCTTAGTCTTGGCAGCATTGAATGTTACCAACAAGTTACGGGACCATTCCATTACAGACTGACGGTCTTCCTCTAGAATTTTAGCCATTTCCTTAGATCTGTGTTCATTAGTTTTACCCTTGTGCCTGCTATAGAGCGTGGTGTCATCAGCAAATATCCTCACTCATACAATTTTATCAAGGAAATCATTTATGAATATCAGGAATAATAAAGGTCCAAGGATTGATTCCTGTGGCACACCCGCATCATATTGTTTTGATATATGACCAAGGACAACCTGGATTTTTCTCTTATTTAAGAAGGATTTGATTATGTTAAGTATATGTCCAACAATACCATAGGATTTGATTTTCACAAGAAGATTATCGTGCCAAACCCTAGCTTCTTCTGCCTTATCCTGTGCTTGGTATATATGTTTGGAGATTAGTTAGGATATCTACAGTAGAACAGGCTTGCTTAAATCTATACTGTTGGTTGGATAAAAATTCGTCTGTGAAGTGGTAGACTAGTTCTTGATTGATTAAGCACTCAAAGGTTTTGGCGAAAAGAGGGCGGAGGCTAATGGGGGCGATTATTGAGTGGGTTAGTCCTTTCACCAGAATCCTTGTAAACTAGTACAACAGAAGAAATTTTCCAGCATTCAGGAAAGCAAGATTCGGTAAGGCATTTGTTGTAGAGCTTGGAGAGAACTGGAGCAACCTTAGCACAGCATTTTTTTAGTAGTGTAGCAGAGATAAGATTGGGCCCACATGAGGTGTGTAGATTTATTATGGCATCACGAACAAGAGAAGGGGTCATTTTTCAGATCACGTGTAACTCTTATCCGCAAAGGGAAATTTGAGAGGGGTGGCCTTCTAGGTCTAAAATGGAATTGGAGGCAACACATTGGGCAAGCAGTCTCAATGTTAATTTATTTATTGCGGACTATTATCCTCATCTTTATTAGTTGTTGTTTCACGACGTTTCGACCAACTATTCCTCCGGCCTTCATCAGGTGGTAACTGCGACCGGATAGGAACTCCGAATCTCCTAACTGCATTCTCAGCAATTACATGAAACAACTAAGGAAGATGAGGATAATAGTCCGTAATAAATAAATTAATAAATAATATTCATCTCAATAATGAATTTCAATTAAATCTATAATATAAAGCTGAATGTCTGTATATATATATATATGTGTGTGTGTGGGGGGGGGTCACGAATAGGCTCCTATATGGTTGACTATTACAGAAAACTGATCACATATAATGATAGAAAATGTATCGAGACACAGGAATGGGTATGTTTGATCTGGTAGAACGGCGGTTCATTAAAATTGTGGGGTCTGCATTCACGCCTGGTCCACAAAGTATGGAAATAAAAAAAATTTAAAAATGAAAAAAAAAACGTTTACAAGTGTTTTTGATATAGATGTACATAATACTTTGATAAGTATGTTTTAACTTAAATAGGGATGGTATAATAAAATTGTGGGGTCTGCGTTCGTGCCTGGCCTCCATAGAATGGAAATAGGCACAAACTTTAATAAAGACTTTTCATATCTATCTGTGTAAGTATACTTTGATAATTATGTTTCAGTTTGAAGAAATATGGTATAATAAAATTATGGGGTGTTCGTTCGTGCCTGACCTCCATAGAATGGAAATATGTCACAAAGTTTAACAAGGTTTTTTAATATAGATCCACAGAATATTGTGATAAGTGTTTCAGTGTGAACAGGTATGGTATAATAAATTATGGGTTTTATCTATTTTATTTTTACTTTCATCATATTTTGCTTTGGTTTTGATACCCCCAAATTCGAAGCTATCTCTTTACAACCCTTCTTTTTCATAACCTATCCTACTTTCATAAATCAGAGTCCATTTTTTGTAGGCTGTTTTTGAACTCCGTCAACGGCGGATACTTTTGCTAGTACTATATATAATCTCGATGTTGTTGGATAGTGGGTGAATTGTTGATTGCCTATTATTTACTGCATTGTTATAAATTTTCCAGAAATTATGAGTTCTTAATTTTTTGTGGCTCAATGAATTTTCTGATGACTTCGGAATGCATGCTTTTGGCTGTGGCTATTTCTCTCTAATAATCTTAATCTGTGGGGAAAATCCAGCTCTGCCCTCGTGAGGAGACAAGTAAACAGGAACAATGCTTAATTCAATGATAATATTGATAGTTTAAGAAATTAATTTTTCTTAAAGTTATATTGATTTAATTAACACAGACTTTAAGGGTTTTTTTTGTAATGTTCCAGAAATATTAAATTTTTTTTAACATCTACAATGCTTTTAGTTTTTTTTTTTTTTTTTTTTATAAAAAAAACAAATTCATGCGCCTTTATTTTTATTTTTTTTTTATTTTTTATTTTTTTAGTACTTTAGCAAAGTTGTTTTTTGTTTACAAAAAAAAAATACATGTATATATCTATAAAAGTGAAATTGTATGTGTACATTTCCCTACTAAATTACTCTGTCAATTTTCAGTCTACAGACTCGAAATTTGACACAAGGGGTTTTACGATTTGGGTCATTCCGTGGCAAATGTGAGATTTTAAAACCCATATCCCTAGATCTGGCTGTAGTTTGAACTGCAGATAGACAATGTAGGAACTAAGAAATGCTGAAAATTTGAGCACATAACTCCAAGCGATTCCTGATTTAGAGCATTTTTTGTTTTGGCGTTAGTCACATAATGTGACACCCGGGCTACAATTTTGTGAGGTCATTTCTTTGAATATTTTCTGATTGGAAGATCATATGACTCTAAAAATTCACCCAGGTAAGTTTTTTGACCCAAAGAATTCAAAAATGGCATCAGATTTTCTCCAAAATGAAGCCTTTTAGAGCAGTGCTTTGCATTTTGTTGATGTGTAGTGACTTCAAGAAGTATGGTCAAAAGAAATCTTGTGATTTTTATTTTTAGAAAAATGTTGATTTTTTTCGTCAAGTTTTGCTACTATAATCAACATGTTTATGTTTTCAGATAGATTACACATAGTTTTGAGTATCCCATCGTGAAAAGCAGTAAAATTTTGTATCTTGATTGTTTTAGATCACTTTTATTATTTTGGAATTTCTGAAAAATTTGATAGAGAAAATTTATTTTGTAAATTTGATTTTCTGACACTTTATGATAGGTTAGAAATATTCAGAAAACTATATAGAAATCAGAGCGAAAAAAGTAACGTTTTCAAGAAAATATAAACAAAAGGTTAAAAAATTGTGTAAAAATGACCCCCCCCCCCCAGTTTTTGAGGGTTAAAAGTTTCTCAAGAAGTTTCTTAATCAAAATTGTTGGCTTGAAATAGTACTAGAAGTTTAAGATTTTTACCATCCTATTACTGGTTTCTTATAAAAAAAACATACTTTTATCTGGCTTGGTGTTTCCAACCCTCATCAACTAATCTTGAAGACGGCTAGGTTGTTGAAATTGTTACCAGAACTTAACTGTTTTAGTATCTGGCTTACTCTAAAATTTATTCCAAAATTAAGGTGTGACATAAGTTTAACACATGTCTAAATTGATTATCACATCCAATGGGGGGGGGGGGGAAATATTTTTCATTATCATCAAAAATATACCCGACTTTCAACAGAAACTGTGAGTGAACGAAACGAAAACTTTTGACCATTTTTGATCCAGAGACAATTTATTATGTTTAGAAACAATATATGAAAAAAGCAATGCATTACCATGCCAGCCACACCCCTTTTTTTTTTTTTTTTTTTTTTCAATTTTGGAGCACACGTGGAAAAATCCAAAAACCCTTAATATCTCTGTAAAAGTTCAAAAGATTTGACCTTTGCAGTCTCTAGCAAACTATTCAGCCACTTTTGGGTCTAAACGTTTGAAATTTTACATAAATGGTATTCAGACATTCAGCAAACTGTTTAAAAAGATTTTGGGCAAAAATTTGGCTACCAAGAGGTCAAAGTTGGAAGAGTTGACCTTTGCAGACTACCAAAACTCCTCTGCCAATTTTGGGTCTAAACACTTGAAATTTTAGATGTAGGCTACCTGGACATGAGTCAAACTTTTTAATATATATATATGCACATAAAGTAATGAACAATACATAGGGCCCGAGTAAAGCTGGGCTGAACTGCTAGTTTTCACTAAAATTTAAAAACAATAATTGGTTAGTGATATTCTGTGATTATTAATTAACTAGAAGTACCCGGTGAAAGCGTGCCCCCCTGATAAAAATTATGGTACCGTTGTTGTTGCTGCTACCCAACCTCCTTAATGTAAGGAATGACTTTCTGAATGGACACCCCCAATTCCTTATGAAAACAATTTTTTAAAGGTAGATTGTGTGTTGGTCTACCAGGCCACATTTACCAAAAATTAAAAAAAAAAAAAAATTAATAAATGGAATATTTTGTTATTTTTATGTTTTTAATGTACCTCCCCCTCCCATTTAATTTGTCATATTTTGGGGTTAGATTTTATGAAATTATTAGGTGAAAGTACAGAGTGGTCTCATAAAAAAAAGTTTAATTCCAGACTCCCTTCCGCCAAAAATGAATTAAATTTATCATTATTTTATATTTTAAATGTAACCCTCCCCACTGTCATGTTTTGCTGCCCCCCCTATCACCAAACTTAAAAAAAGATGGTATGGGTGACATGTCTCGTTGAACGCTAGGTGGCCAAAAAATGGGTGCGCATTTTACAATAAAGTTATATAGGAAAGTGATCCCCCACTCTAATAAGTTAAAAAAAATTTTACCGTTGTTTTAATGTTCCTCTCTGTGTTTCTCTCTCTCTCTGCTGATACAATGATTTTAATCTCTCTCTCTCTGTCACTCTGTTTCTTTCGCTTTGGTTCCTTCATGTTTTTATCAGTAATGTTTTTTGTATTAACTACATTACTTGTTTTCAATAATTTTAGATATCACCGTAAGAAAAAGAAAAAATGCAATCTCTGTGTATGTCTCTCTCTCTCTCGATACGATGATTAATCTCTGTTTCTCTCTCTCTTTCTTTCGCTTTGGTTCTGTTTTTCTATCTCTACCTCTCTCGCTTTCTCTATCTCCCTCTAATGACATTTAGAGAGAGAAAGAGATGGAGAGAGAGCGGGATTGAGAAGCAAATAACTTTAAGGTGCAGTAATTGCTTTATTTAAGGTAAAAATCTGGCCCTCTCTGTCGATAGTCGCCATATTGGATAACAGCTTGATTGAGTGTTCGTTTAAGTGTTTAAAATAGTATTCATAAATAAGAAATCGGTATCATCTAAGCCAATCAGGATAGGATTGTTGTAAGGGAGAAGTTATTTTTTGAATGGACGGACAGGAATTTAATGGTTGGGCTCTAAATTATGAATCTGTTAAGAACGGTGTAACCACAGCATCCATAACTTCTGTATAAATGCACACGGTGTGGAATGGAGGCATAAGAAGACTTTTTGAAGGGATGGTGAAAATCTAGCTACTTTCTCTATAGGTTATGACTATGATGAACATGGTGCTCCTTGGAATAAATGTAATGTTTTAATAATACGAAGTAATGTGTATGTAAATGCATTCTATAGGTAAATATGATAATGACTAATGGGGCAAACATCCAGAGGGGAAAAATTGCGCCTCTTTTATCTATATATCAATATATATAAAAAGCAAAACGCACGCAAGAATTTTTGTATGTCCAACAAAGGCTTTTTTCGTCGGGCTTCTGGGGGGGGGGCGGTTACTATCGCTTAGAAGTGTTTATATACCCCCTAGATGATAATATCTAGTATTTGTGAACGCGTGTCGCGTCTAGATTTATTTACAGCGACTTTTACACAATTCTTGCTATTTTCGCCCCTCTTGTGTTGATTCGGCTTTTTCGTATAAAAGCGAAACTGATGTGACACTAAAATGCCTTTCTCGGCTATGGACGTTTGGTCAATGTCTGTGAAAATCATCATATCAGACAATTGCTTTCATTTGGACACACTCCCCTAATAATGGTGGAGCTGGTTTTCCCCAACACGTTTTGGGGAAACAAAACCAGACAAAGTTGGGTAAAAAACAAACTCAAAAGAACTATCCCGCAGTTAAAAATTAAGTGATGAATTTAATTTCCTTTGACCTAATTAATTTTGCCGCGCACCTGTCCTTTATAAATGTTAAATTGAAATTGCTTTCAGTTACTTTCCTTTTGTGGGCGAGCGGGTAACTTATCAACATTCTGGGTTCGATCCTACCTATCTACCAAAACTTTTTATTTATGTTTTTCCAATTTTTTAAACAAGTTTGTTTTTATTCTACTTGTTTTTCTTTTTACATCAGGTTTGTTTTTTTTTTTTTTTGTCCGATTTTTTTAAAAAGTTTAACGTAGGGTTTGGATCTACCCCCCCCCCCCCACACACACCTACAAACACATGGGCAACACCGGGTACCCCCGCTAGTATATATATAAAAGGCAATAGCGGCACGCACATTTTTGTATGTCCAACAATGGCTTTTTTTGTCTAGGTTCTCTGGGCGGAAAGGGGGGGGGTACTATTTTTTAGAACTTTTTATATACTCTCTATATCATAATATCTATGATTTGCGAAGGGACGTCGTGTCTAGATTTATTTTGATCGAGTTTTATAAAATTTATGCTATTTCGTTGTCGTATGTTTGTTCGGCTTTTTAGTATAAATAAAGTGAAACTAAATTGAAACGATGTTTCTTCCTCAGCTTTTGCGCCGGGGACATCCAGAAAGCAAATCAGCTTTGATCAATGCGGTGAGAACCGTCATATCAGACAATTGCTATTCATTTGGACACTCCCCTTTTTTAAGGGGAACTGGTTGCACCCCCCCCCCCCCCCAACAGCTTGGGGAAACAAAACCAAAAAAACTGCCTCGCAGCAAAAGTTAAATGCGGCATTTCATTCCACTATGGCGTGATTTTTTACCTCATTAAATTCACGCACCGGTCACATAACTTTTTAATTCTTTAATTTCATCCACTCCCATTTCACTGCCTTCGTAGCATCGAGGTAAGTTATCATGCCCCCCTTTTTTTTTTTTTTTTTTTCCGCTTTTGCTCCAAGGATTTGAGTTTGAGCCTACCTGCCTACCAAAACATTTTTTTTTTCTTTTACACCGACAAACACCCGGGCAATGATGGGCACCCTGCTAGTTATATACAAAATAAATACTGAAAATTTCATTGAAATTGGTTGATTTCCTGAATTTTGGTGAATTTTTTAAATGCCAGGAGGGGTTAAAATGTTTTTGCATTTTTAGGGATCAGCCATTCATTTTGCAAATACATATAAAGTGCTTTTTTAGTTACACCAAAAGTATTATTGCTTAAAAAATATTTCAATAAATAAAGAAATGTACACACACAAAAAACATTGCATTCTAATTAAAAAAAAAATGAAATGAAAGCCATTAAAAATAATGCCTTTTATTTTTCTAATAAGTATAGAGAAATCAAGAAATATTTATTAAGATAATATTTTTTACTAGCGGGACCTGTGGGAATTCCACAGGAGACTCATTCATATGTAATATATTGATGTTGGCATTCTGTAGATGTTCAATATAAATGGAGATGCTCTAATATTATAGTAACTTTTTTTGCTAAAATGGCAAAAGTATTTTTCTCAGCTAGCACGAACGCCTGGTAAAGTACGCTTAAATATGATATTTTAATTCTTGCAGATTTCATATATATTGTTATAGAGTTAATGTTATAACGATTTTTATGTTATAAAGTTACGATTTCTAAAACATATATATATATATATATCCATATTACTTGGGTGCATTAGCTTGAACTGAAATAAAAACTTGTGAATATATATATATATATATATATATATATATATATATATATATATATATATATATAAACTTGTTCCTTCAGTCATAACCGAAACCAAAACTTATGAAAAATTCTTGGTAAAATTATTTATGACAAGAAATAGGACATAGCAATTAAACGACCTGGATTCTATTCAAAAACAAACAGCATTTTATTTTATGCAAAATTTAATCAAGTATTACTTATTTTTGTAAAATATATGCAAAAAAAAAAAAAAAAAAAATTTGTGTACAAAAGTTTCACATTTTCTTTCAGGCCAATTTGTTTTAGAATAAAAACAGAAGTCCAGTTTGGTAACCGGACCATTATTTCTTCTACTCAAGGTTTTCACCTGATAATCGGTATAACATTAATGAAAAAATATTTAATATGTTAGTATAGATATCTCTAAAAATTTTAGATGTAGATTACTTGGACATGAATCAAACTTTTTAATTTGATTTGAGCCCAAAACAAATGTTAAGGGGTCGAAGTTAATAAAAATTTGTTCTCTGCAGTCTCTACCAAATTACTGTCAATTTTGGGTCTAAACATTTGAAATTTTACATAAAGGGTATTCTGACATGCAGCAAGCTTTTTAATCAGTTTTTGGGCAAAAATGTGGCTGCCAAGAGGTCAAAGGTAAAAGATTTGACCTTTGCAGACTCTACCAAACTCCTCCGCCAATTTTGGGTCTAAATACTTGAAATTTTAGATGTAGGTTACCTGGACATGAGTTAGATTTTTCTCCACATTAAAAGTCGATTTTGTTATTCTTTTATTTTGCTTAATGATTGACCAATAATTGTCCTCGAAAAAAAAATATCTGAAAATGAATTAATGTCATGTTGACAAACTTTTTGTTTTTGAGTAAATGCAATTTAATAATTATTCCAATGTATTTTTGGCAAAAAGTTTTCTCTCCCTCTACCTCCCTTACTTCAACCAAGGTTGTTTTTATTCACACACAATGACTTTAGACTGGAAAACCTTCACCTCATAAATATGGTGATACGAGTTCAATTGTAAAAAAAGAAACAATTGAAAAATCTCGTATTTCAATCCAATTAATTGACCCCATTTTTAGTCCTGAAATAAAATGGAAAATTACTTTTTTATTTATTTATTTATGTTTGAGAAATGTAAATGTGATTTAATGTTTTAATCTCTGGCTGCCATGTTTTTCTTTCTCTTTCTTTCCTCTTTCATTGTTTCTTCTTTTCCTTTCTTTGTTTTTTTCTTTGTTTTTTCTTTGTTTTTTTCCCTCTGTTTTTTTTTTCTTTCTCTGTTTTTTTTTCTTTCTCTGTTTTTTTTTCTTTCTGTTTTTTTTTTCTTTCTCTGTTTTTTTTTCTTTCTCTGTTTTTTTTTTCTTTCTCTGTTTTTTTTTTTCTTTCTCTGTTTTTTTTTCTTTCTGTTTTTTTTTCTTTCTCTGTTTTTTTTTCTTTCTCTGTTTTTTTTTCTTTCTCTGTTTTTTTTTCTTTCTCTGTTTTTTTTTCTTTCTCTGTTTTTTTTTCTTTCTCTGTTTTTTTTTCTTTCTCTGTTTTTTTTTCTTTCTCTGTTTTTTTTTCTTTCTCTGTTTTTTTTTCTTTCTCTGTTTTTTTTTCTTTCTCTGTTTTTTTTCTTTCTCTGTTTTTTTTTTCTCTGTTTTTTTCTTTCTGTTTTTTTTTCTTTCTGTTTTTTTTTCTTTCTGTTTTTTTTTCTTTCTGTTTTTTTTTCTTTCTGTTTTTTTTTCTTTCTGTTTTTTTTTTCTTTGTTTTTTTTTCTTTCTCTGTTTTTTTTTTCTTTCTCTGTTTTTTTTTTCTTTCTCTGTTTTTTTTTTCTTTCTCTGTTTTTTTTTCTTTCTCTGTTTTTTTTTCTTTCTCTGTTTTTTTTTCTTTCTGTTTTTTTTTCTTTCTCTGTTTTTTTTTCTTTCTCTGTTTTTTTTTCTTTCTCTGTTTTTTTTTCTTTCTCTGTTTTTTTTTCTTTCTCTGTTTTTTTTCTTTCTCTGTTTTTTTTTCTTTCTCTGTTTTTTTTTCTTTCTCTGTTTTTTTTCTTTCTCTGTTTTTTTTCTTTCTCTGTTTTTTTTCTTTCTCTGTTTTTTTTCTTTCTCTGTTTTTTTTCTTTCTCTGTTTTTTTTCTTTCTCTGTTTTTTTTCTTTCTCTGTTTTTTTTCTTTCTCTGTTTTTTTTCTTTCTCTGTTTTTTTTCTTTCTCTGTTTTTTTTTCTTTCTGTTTTTTTTTCTTTCTGTTTTTTTTCTGTTTTTTTCTTTGTTTTTTTTTTCTTTCTCTGTTTTTTTTTCTGTTTTTTTCTTTGTTTTTTTTTCTTTCTCTGTTTTTTTTTCTTTCTCTGTTTTTTTTTCTTTCTCTGTTTTTTTTCTTTCTCTGTTTTTTTTCTTTCTCTGTTTTTTTTTCTTTCTCTGTTTTTTTTTCTTTCTCTGTTTTTTTTTCTTTCTCTGTTTTTTTTTCTTTCTCTGTTTTTTTTTCTTTCTCTGTTTTTTTTTCTTTCTCTGTTTTTTTTTTCTTTCTCTGTTTTTTTTTCTTTCTCTGTTTTTTTTTCTTTCTCTGTTTTTTTTTCTTTCTCTGTTTTTTTTTCTTTCTCTGTTTTTT
This sequence comes from Euprymna scolopes, assembly GCF_053919585.1. Lineage (NCBI taxonomy): Eukaryota > Metazoa > Mollusca > Cephalopoda > Sepiida > Sepiolidae > Euprymna > Euprymna scolopes. Next base: position 110,771,796 of record NC_136498.1, on the reverse strand, counting down.
TTTCTTTCTCTGTTTTTTTTTCTTTCTCTGTTTTTTTTTCTTTCTCTGTTTTTTTTTCTTTCTCTGTTTTTTTTTCTTTCTCTGTTTTCTTTTTCTTTCTCTGTTTTCTTTTTTTTTTCTCTGTGTTTTTTTTTCTGTTTTTTCTCTCTGTTTTTTTCCCCTCTGTTTTTTTGTTCTGTTTTTTTTTTTTCTCTCCTGTGTTTTTTCTCTGTTCCTTCTATGTGTGTTTTTTCTCTGTTTCTTCTCTGTGTGTTTTTTCTCTGTTTCTTCTCTGTGTGTTTTTTCTCTGTTTCTTCTCTGTGTGTTTTTTCTCTGTTCCTTCTATGTGTGTTTTTTCTCTGTTTCTTCGTGTTTTTTCTGTTTTTTTTTCTCTGTGTGTATTTTCTCTTTTTTTCTTTCTCTTCTTTTTTTTTCTTTCTCTTTTTTTTCTTTTCTCTTTCTCTTCTCTTTTTTCTTTTCTCTTTCTCTTCTCTTTTGTCTTTTCTCTTTCTCTTCTCTTTTGTCTTTTCTCTTTCTCTTCTCTTTTGTCTTTTCTCTTTCTCTTCTCCTTTTTCTTTTCTCTTTTCTTTTTTCTTCTCTTTCTCTTTCTCTTTTTTTTTTCTTCTCTTTCTCTTTTTTTTTTCTTCTCTTTCTCTTCTCTTTTTTCTTCTCTTTCTCTTCTCTTTTTTCTTCTCTTTCTCTTCTCTTTTTTCTTCTCTTTCTCTTCTCTTTTTTCTTCTCTTTCTCTTCTCTTTTTTCTTTTTTCTTTTTTACTCTTTCTCTTCTCTTTTTTCTTTTGTCTGTTTCTCTTCTCTTTTTTCTTTTGTCTGTTTCTCTTCTCTTTTTTCTTTTGTCTGTTTCTCTTCTCTTTTTTCTTTTGTCTGTTTCTCTTCTCTTTTTTCTTTTGTCTGTTTCTCTTCTCTTTTTTCTTTTGTCTTTTTCTCTTCTCTTTTTTCTTTTGTCTTTTTCTCTTCTCTTTTTTCTTTTGTCTTTTTCTCTTCTCTTTTTTCTTTTGTCTTTTTCTCTTCTCTTTTTTCTTTTGTCTTTTTCTCTTCTCTTTTTTCTTTTGTCTCTTTCTCTTCTCTTTTTTCTCTTTCTCTTCTCTTTTTTCTCTTTCTCTTCTCTTTTTTCTCTTTCTCTTCTCTTTTTTCTCTTTCTCTTCTCTTTTTTCTTTTTCTCTTTCTCTCTTTTTTCTTTTTTCTCTTTCTCTTTTTTTTCTTTTTTCTCTTTCTCTCTTTTTTCTTTTTTCTCTTTCTCTTTTTTTTCTTTTTTCTCTTTCTCTTCTCTTTTTTCTTTTTTCTCTTTCTCTTCTCTTTTTTCTTTTTTCTCTTTCTCTTCTCTTTTTTCTTTTTTCTCTTTCTCTTCTCTTTTTTCTTTTTTCTCTTTCTCTTCTCTTTTTTCTTTTTTCTCTTTCTCTTCTCTTTTTTCTTTTTTCTCTTTCTCTTCTCTTTTTTCTTTTTTCTCTTTCTCTTCTCTTTTTTTTCTTCTCTTTTTTTTCTTTTTTCTCTTTTTTTTCTTTTTTTTTCTTTTTTCTCTTTCTCTTTTCTCTTTCTCTTTTTTCTTTCTCTTTTTTCTTTCTCTTTTTTCTTTCTCTTTTTTCTCTTTCTCATTTTTCTCTTTTTTCTCTTTCTCTTTTTTCTCTTTCTCTTTTTTCTCTTTCTCTTTTTTCTCTTTCTCTTTTTTCTCTTTTTTCTCTTTCTCTTTTTTTCTCTTTTTTCTCTTTTTTCTCTTTTTCTCTTTCTCTTTTTTTTCTCTTTTTTTCTCTTTCTCTTTTTTCTCTTTCTCTTTTTTCTCTTTCTCTTTTTTCTCTTTCTCTTTTTTCTCTTTCTCTTTTTTCTCTTTCTCTTTTTTCTCTTTCTCTTTTTTCTCTTTTCTTTTCTCTTTTCTTTTCTCTTTCTCTTTTTTTTCTCTTTCTCTTTTCTTTTCTCTTTCTCTTTTTTTTCTCTTTCTCTTTTCTTTTCTCTTTCTCTTTTTTTTCTCTTTCTCTTTTTTTTCTCTTTCTCTTTTTTTTCTCTTTTTCTTTTTTTTCTCTTTCTCTTTTTTTTCTTTTTTCTTTTTTCTCTTTTTTCTTTTTTCTCTTTTTTCTTTTTTCTTTCTTTTTTCTTTCTTTTTTCTTTCTTTTTTCTTTCTTTTTTCTTTCTTTTTTCTCTTTTTTCTCTTTTCTTTTTCTCATCTCTTTTTCTTTTCTCTTTCTCTTTTTTTCTTTTCTTTCTCTTTTTTCTTTTCTCTTTTTCTTTTCTCTTTTTCTTTTCTCTTTCTCTTTTTTCTCTTTTTCTTTTCTCTTTTTCACTTTTTTCTCTTCACTTTTTTCTCTTTTTCACTTATTCTCTTTTTTCTTTCTCTTTTTTCTTTCTCTTTTTTCTTTTTCTCTTTCTTTTTCTCTTTCTTTTTCTCTTTCTTCTTTTTCTCTTTTTTCTTTTTCTCTTTTTTCTTTTTCTCTTTTTTCTTTTTCTCTTTTTTCTTTTTCTCTTTTTTCTTTTTCTCTTTTTTCTTTTTTTCTCTTTCTTTTTCTCCTTTTTTCTTTTTTTCTCTTTTTTCTTTTTTCTCCTTTTTTCTTTTTTTTCCTTTTTTTCTCTTTTTTTTCTTTTTTTTCCTCTCTTTTTTCTCTCCTCTTTTTTCTCCTTTTTTCTCTTTTTTTTCTCCTTTTTTTCTCTTTTTTTTCTCCTTTCTCTTTTTTCTCTTTTTTTCTCTTTTTTCTCTTTTTTTCTCTTTTTTCTCTTTTTTTTCTCTTTTTTCTCTTTTTCTCTTTGTTCTCCTTTTTCTCTTTGTTCTCCTATTTCTCTTATTTGTTTCTCTTTGTCTCTTTTTGTCTTTTTTTTCTCTTTTTGTCTTTCTTTCTTTTTTAGCTCTTTTTTGTCTCCTTTTTTTGTCTTTTTTTTGTCTAGTCTCTTTTTTCCTCTTTCTTTTTTCCTCTTTTTTCCTCTTTCTTTTTTCCTCTTTCTTTTTTGTCTCCTTTTTTTTGTCTCCTTTTTTATTGTCTTTTTTTTTTGTCTTTTTTTGTCTCCTTTTTTTTGTCTAGTCTCTTTTTTCCTCTTTCTTTTTTTCCTCTTTTTTGGGGGCATAATTCCCCTAATTTTATCATGATAATCGTTGTCACCATACCCACCTAAATGCTAAAAAAAAAAAAAAAGATTGAGCGGTGCCCGTGTTGGTAGGAGAGAAGTAGTTTCATTTATCACACGTGCATACAAACTTGGCAACCAGTGAATTAAAGTGCATAATACAGATCTTTATATCTCTAAAAGTACTTATCTCCGCAAGATTTGTTGTAATTAGCATAATCAAAAACCTAACAAAGTCGTCATTCTAAGGTAATTGTGGAGGTGGACCTAATGTAAAATGTTACCCTCTCATCCAAAAAGAAAAAAAAATTTAAGTGTGCACAATCTCGAGAATCAGTCCGGAAAAGAAAATTAAATGAAATATTCCATAGAATTCAAAATTGGTGAAAATGCAAAGATATAAGTATATAACAAATAAGTGTTTCCATATGCAATGAAATTTAAGTTAAAATTGTATTGTAAGTAATCAGCGTAAAAAATCTAATTGCCAACCAGAATAGTAAATGCAAAAAAGAAAAAAAAAAAAAAAGCAAAGGAAAATCTTTTGGGTTGCGGGGGGGGGGGGGGCGTGTTAGTATTTTGTATATATTTATATTCCTACTAAACTATTGCTGTGTTTACATTTTTTTGAGTGTTCCGGATGTGCAAACAGAGATGGAAAAGAAGTTATGTATATAAAAATTTTTTACTTGTGCACGTTTGTTCCAGTAATTAATATTATTAGTATTTAATTCTGTTTATGAGCTGTTAATATGGTAGTATATATATTTTTTCTTTTAGTGCTAGTTTCTCTTGTGGAGAGCGACGCCATTTTTGTAAACTTTTAGAAGTGTTCGTTTATTTAGGAATTAGTTTTATTCTGGAATATGAGAATGTCAGGTCTCAGCCAATCAGAAGATGGCAGAACATGACTAGGGGGCCATTAATATTTAGGATTCTGAAATCAGAAAGAATGTTATGTCTATGTATGTCTTAACCAGTTACAGAGAGTGTAATCACACTATAGTTGAAAAATGTAGACTTGAATACGGTGATAACTGATACTAGCGTTTGAACTACATATCTAGAGAGAAAAGTAGGAACTCCTTCCTCTTAAGATGTTGCAATTGTGATGGTGATACTTATCAAATAGAATGTAGCATTTTAATATCATGACTGAATTTGTCTATAATGGTCGTCGAAAGCTACATACAATACTGGCTAATAGGCTAGATGTATAAAATTTGTGTGTGGTATCTGGTGTAGCAAACCTACGATACTTTGGTACAGAGGGGAATTTCTGCAGTCATTTTATTATATAGGAGATTAAAATATACTTTAAAAATAGTTGATCATCACAGACACATGATTTGACAATTACATAGATTTAAAACAATGTTTTATTTTGTTTTAGATATAAAATTTATTTAAAAAGTAAAAATGAGTTTGAAATATAATTAGTTAATCATTTACGAATCATCAATAAGAATCCTTGATTCTTATGTAGAAGGCCCAGAATTGCTGAAAATCGACATGAACTTGTCTAGTTGTTTTCGAAAACATGTAAGCAAATGACTGTTTTTCAGAATGGTTTTATTTTTAATAAAAAATATATTTACATCGAATTGTTTAATGATTTTTAGTTTTAATAAAATATTATAGTAAAAATATATTTTAAAAAAATATCTGTACTTTGGATTTTTTTTTTTTTTCAATGGTAAAATGGGATGAGTTTAGAATGAACAATTTTGCAAAGTAAATATTTTTTTTTATTAAAACCATTCTAAAAAACAACTAAGTTTGCTTATTTTAAAACTGGTAAACATTATTCAGAAAGGATTTTTCTAGGGCATTCGCCATGAAACACAATGGTTAATGGAAATCGAAGTCAAAAACACATGTCAAACTTGGGGATAACTGATATTGTTCGCTGGATGGTTTATATTTTAGGGGACTGAGTTTCTTCTTAAAATAGGAAAGTTGCATCAATTATACAAACAGCTATGGGTTGACTAGAGTTTGTTCTAAGCACAATAAATACCAGGGTTGCAGAGTCAGATAGTAAAATTCCGACTCCTAGGGTGCGTTTGATATCTTCGACTCCTATGTGGTAATCTATTCTATTTTGATGTACCGGAGCAATGTTGAATCTGTAAGAGTTGATTTTTTTTTTTTTTTTTTTTTTTTTCTTAACTTTTTTCTATTACATTTTTACCCCAAACAAGGCACATTGCCACTTTGATGTAGGTGGCTACTATCAGGGACCTAAGTTGCAGGAGTTCTATGTAGGGAGTTTAGCAGCAAGATGTAGGTTCACATTATACTTGAACTTCTGCATGTCAGTACTTTAATGGTGAATGCTCTGACGAACTACAAGCACTTGTACCCCCCTCGACATGAATATCCCCGACAAACCCAACAAGCAGCTAAATCCCACCCCTTCAAAGTAGAGATCCCTATGTGTAAGAAAGCCTTCTACTCCAATAGTTTCTTCCCCAGAACTGCTAGACTGTGGAACTCCCTTCCGAGATTCTGCTTTCCCAACTGTACTGACATGCAGAAGTTCGTGTAATGTGAACAGATATCTTGCTACCCATCTCCCTTCAGAATACCCCTGCAACTTGCGTCCCCGATAGTAGCCCCCTACTTCAAAGTGGCACTGTGCCTTGTTTGGGGTGAAAATTGAATAGTAAAAAAAAAAAAAGTACAGTTGGGGAAGCAGGAAACCGGAAGAGAATTTCAAAGTTTAACAGTTTCTGGATAAGAAACAATTAGAGTAGAAGGCTTTCTTACATCTGGGGATATTTACTGTGTAGGGGTGGGATTTTGCTGCTTGTCGGGTTTGTCAACTCATATCGTTTTGATCTATCCACTTTTTCCATTCATTTCTACATAATTTGTTTGTAGCTGAAAAATATTTTGATTTTTCTTTTTTCTTCAGGAAAAGATCTCCCAATAGTGAATCTGACTGCTTATCCTACTTAAAATGGCTATTCTGTACGCTGACTGTGGCCGGACTCATTGCCCTTGCAATTGTTTCATACAATTTGATGTACCAGATCGATGAAGTGAGGAAAAATCAAAACAGTAAGAAAAAAAATCTTTTCTTTTTTGCTATTCCTTTTTTAAATGAAATTTTTTTTTTTAACTTCTTTCTGGATTGCACCCCCCAACCACCCACCGACTTTTTTTTTTTTTTTTTTTTTTTGTCACAAAGAAAATTAAAAAACAAAACACCTGCTCTTGTGTGACACTAACAGCAAATTTTGCTTTACTAAATTATCACTAATTTTAATATTTTTACTTCAAAGCAACCTCCCCTCTCTTTACACAAATTTTGGAACTTTGCGGACTTGTTTTTATATAAGAAAAAAAAAAACAAACCTTTATTTTCTGTTTAACATTTTAGCAAAAGTCAGAATTTTTGTCTGTTGGCAAAACACTTGAAAATGTGTACTTGGAGTTATCTTCATCAGCCGTGTGACTCTCACTCTCTTTTGGTTCTTTCACCCTCACATTTCATGAGTAAGTTTTTTTGACAAAGGGGGAAGAATTGTTGTTAAATAGATAAGATTCTAACCCAGTTAACACTTATTGTTGAATAGCTTTTAATCTTGAAGTGTTATTTTTTTTTTTTCTTGCTCCTTACATCAAGTGGCTTCATGCCATGTTCCGGAGATGTTTCCAGAAAAGAAATCTAAATATAGATATACCTCACTTTATATAGATGGAGATATGTATGCATGTTTACATGGGTCATTCCAAAAGTAAATCCTTCTATTTTTTTAGTTAAAAAAAAAAAAAAAAAAAAAAGTTGAAAAGTTACGAAGATGGGAGTAATATTACTAAAACGAGTAACCTTTTGTGATCCAGAATTTAATTTTCTGCATAGTTACCATCATTCTAAATGCACGTTTACCAGGAATTCAATGATGCATCTCTGCTTTTGACATACGTCCATGACAGTGGTTGCTTTCTATAAAATGGAAAGGAAACAAAACAAAAACTGGCAGTGTCAAATCGTCCTCTTATTGATACAACGTACAAGTCTTTTTTTCCTTTCTTTCCTCAACTTGCAATAAATCCTCGTGTATTCGATATTATCTTCCACCATTCGTTCTCGTTTTAGGCTATTGAACAAAAAAAAAAACTCAACTCCCCTCTCCTGTTTTAGAATTTGTCCCTTTTAACAGTTACCAATTGTGTACATATGCAAATTAATGGCGTACCTTCACGAATGAGCGGCTTACAAAATTATGCTTGTCTTTTCTTTTCTACATTTTCTGTCATTTTATAGGCTAAGTAAACACGAGGTCGTTTGCGAGAGTGATTTCTATTACACTTTCTTAATCTCACACCGTCAATATCTGCAACAGGGAGATGAAATTTTCAAGTCATGAATGCACAAGTTCAGTTAGCATAACAATCCAATTTGCAATACACTTGATCCATTTTGGAGTAATAAAATGTACAGGATTCACTTCTAAACTAATTCAATGATCAGTATGATTTTTGGAATAATACACCTAGACCCAGCGGTTGTGATGTAGACTATATTTTATGAAAACGTAGTAAAAAAGATGCAAGCCCTTGAAAATTCAGATATCCTGATTTTTGTTGAATTTTAACAATTATTATACATCAAGTAATAAATATTTCCGAAATTTTAGGTTGTTTTTTTAAGTTTTTAGGTAACATAATATTGGCACAACCTCCCATTTAAACATTTAAATATTCCAGATTTGCATTAAATTCGATCCATAGGCATTAGATACTATTTTTAAAAATTCCATGAATTTCAATTTCTTATGATCCATTAACCTTTAAATTTGAAACATTCTTGTGGACCCATCTTCATAAATAACCAATTTCTACCATTACCATTTATCACAATGGTTCACTAATTAGCCCTTATCCTTGAGTGGTCCCTAGGTCATGATAAGCAATGATGACTCCTGTCAAAAACAAAAAAACGAATCCAAATCATGCAATAAGGATTCTAGACAAAAATTTAATATCGTTATTGTAAATTTTGATTTTAAACTTTGCAAAGGGAGATAAATGTGGTACAAAACTGAAAACTGTCCAAGGAATTAATTTTTCCGATGTAGGATGGGTATTCCTCTAGTTTAATATAAAAATATAGCTTTGTTTTTGAAAGAAAAATGGGTACTTATTCAGATTGGCACTAATGGCGATAATGAAAAATGAAGAAAAATTTTTTATCATGCAACTACTTGTCATGGAAGGAAGATAGTACATTCCAAAAATCACAAAAATTGATCAAGTAATTGTTATTTTCAAAAAAAGAAACAAAAACAAATTTGCCATTTTTTTCCTGATTAGTGAAGGCCAAAGCTATTTTAATTTTCTTCAAATTTTGTTTTTAATTTATATAAAATGACCCTTTTTAAAATGATGTTTTGATTATTTGAAAATTTTATTTTCTGAAAAATGAAAAAAAAATACACATATGTTAATAAATTATTACTTGGTTTTAAATCGTTGTCTTTCAAACATTATCCAAAAATAAAAAATAAAAAAAATAAAAAATTTTAAATGAAAGTCGGCTGTCTGCCTTGATTTCTTCATGGACGCTGCTTTTTCTCCTGCCTTGACACAAGAAAATTTGATATTCTTGAAGAAAAAAAAATACTTGATCAAATTTTTTTTTTTTTTTTTTTAATAGTTCATCTTCATTGCATGACTAGTACATACATCAAACAGACTTCTGCATTTTTTTTTTCTATTAATTGCCATCATGAGTGCTAATCTAAATAAGCAATGAAAAATGTATTTTTTAAATGTTGCAATTGTCAACACAGTACAGAAAGCAATTTTAATTAAAAAAACAAAAAAAAGAAAAAAAAACAAATGCTCCTAAAAATTCACACTAAAATTGTTTGCAAGCAACCGTGGTGATAAAGTACTTGGCAAAATTGAGTTGTATGTTACACTCTTCTAGAGATTGAAGGTTCAATCCTCAGTGCGGAGCAACACTCAAAATTCAATTGTGAATTACTTAAGACCTACTCAGTAATGGCTGACGGAACAAGAGCATGCTATCTCTGTGGATTAAAAGAAGGGTTCTGTTCAAAATTCCATGCAGAGTCTAGAGTTTGACAAGACACACCTGAAGAAGGGTAGAGATTACATTGACTGAAACGGAAAAATAACACTCAAAATGAGAATAGTAGTCCAAAGAATTCAACTACGAAAAACCACAAAAACTCTATCCTCTTAATGCTGTTGTTATTTTATAATAGGGATTTGGTATCTGTATGTCTAACTGAAACTACACCGCTCTCCTCGAACATTGTCATGTTATCCATTTTCTTTTTTTCTTTGAATGAATTGCAAAAGAAAGGATGAAATAAACTATATATCTTAGAAATTTGGATTGAGTGGATACCTTTTATATTTTGCAAATAAGTTAAAAAAAAAAAAAAAAAAAAAATTGATAAAAAGATTCCCCGAGTTCAACAAGATTGACAAGAAAAAAAGGTCAGGTTACATGGACCGAAACATGAAAATAACATTCAATACGAGAATAGTAGTCCAAAAATCCAAATGATAATAGTAGTAGTCATAGCGGTGTTGACCTTTTCATGTTATTTGTTTTTGTAATTGAAATAATAGAATAAAAAATAACTTTGCTATTTGCCCTGGAAATTATTTTACTTGAAACAGCAAAAAAGATGGTTGGGGTGGGCAGTGAATACAAAGTCTTAATTTCAATCTCTTTTGCCAATCGCCTATATACAAAGGCTTTGGAATCAACTTGGTCCTTTTTTCCCCACTTGAGAAAATAGCTTCTCCCAGCTAGATTTCATTTTATTTATTTTTCCTAATCTATTATTATTAGTAATTTTGTCTGTGTAAGTGAGTTCGTTCTTTATGGACTCAAATGGTTGGGCCGATTTTTTTTTTTTTTTTTTTTTTTTTTTTTTTTATATACTAGCATTTCAGCCTGGCATTGCCTGGATGTTTGGAGGTGCATGTTAAGCAAAAAAAAAAAAAAAAAAAAAGCGGTCAATTTTTTAAAACTTTGACCCCTATTATGACCCCTTAACATTTATTGTTTTGGGCTCAAATCAAGTTATTAAGTTAGATCCATGTCCAAGGAACCTATATCTAAAATTTCAAGTATTTAGACCCAAAATTGACGGAGGAGTTTGGTAGAGTTCTCAAAGGTCACATCGTTTAACTTTGACCCCTTAATAGCCAAAATTCTGGCCGAAAACGGATTACAAAAATTTTCCTAAATCTCAGTACCTTGTATATCAAATTTCGAGTCTGTAGACTGAAAATTGACAATTATTGCATTGAAAAATGTACAGACACACACATGCACAGGCATGTTCACTTATATATATATGTAGATATATATATGAAGGTACTTGATGTGTCTGGAAGTGTTCTTATGTAGGTTTTGTATCTGATATGTATTGAAAATTGATAATTGAAAAAATGATTAAAAAAGGAAGTTTGATTTTGACCAAAGTGAACACTTTTATACAATCTAACATCACAAATGCATTTGAGAAGTTTTATCACCATACCAGCAGAAAGGCCCCACCTATAAAATCAACTGTAGATGCTTTTATAAGACACAGGTGTGTTTGAAATATGTTTCTGCTAAGTGATAGAAATAGACTGTTAGTTTAGAAGTCAATTTCTCAAAACCATTCAATGCATATAAAACTGAATATGATGATGATAGATCATATATCATGGTGAGAAGGAAGTTTTCTGAATGCTTATCAACAAAAATTGCTTAATTTTCCCTTTTCTTTAAATTGTTTTGAAACTTACAGATGCAGGGGGCGCGGTAGAGAGGAAACGTGTTAAAAAGGAGACATGGTAGTTAAAAAAAAAAAAAAAAAAAAAAAAAGTTACACACTTTAAAAAAATATTCTGTTTTCTTTTCCAGCAGCCTGGGCAACGCTGTGTTGCCCTGCTAATTTTAAGAATAAACCGAAAATGTACAAAACCAGTTTAAAAAAAATATCAATTTTTAAAATGATGCAATTAATGTTATATACCAGACTCGTTATATTGATTGGTTTTAATGTCATGTAAGTGATTATTTTTATATATATTTTTTTAAACATGACAATGGTCCGGCCAATACAAAATTTGAACATAATCTGATCTAGAACTTGTGGGGCACAGTTAAAAGAAAAAAGTAATTTATTACCCCTACTTCCACTTTTTCTTTTTTTAAATATATATTTAAAATTAGATAAAGTTTTTTTTTTTTTTTTTTTTTTTTTTCTCAGAAGTGTGTACAAATAAATGAAGACAATAAATTATCTTCCTTGATCTCTAAAACTTAAAAATACATAGATTTGTAGTGTCATCAGCTCTGCATAAAACTCAAGCCTGAATTTAATTTTACAATTGAATATGCTAAGCACATTTAAATTTTATTGCTTGGAGGGTGTGGATGTGTACAAATGAATGGTTTGCTGTTATTGGTTTTCAAAATTATAAGGAAAATGCTTATTTTTTTAAATTTTATTTTCTTATAATTGGATTTAGTTTTTCATAAAAGGCCACATGATATTATATGAATGCAAAAAAAATTGAACTCAATTTTTTTTTTTCCTCAAAATATGTAAAATTTGTGTGCTTGTGTAGATTATTGATCTTTAAAACTAACGCATTTCAAGTGAAAACATTATGTACTTAGGTGTCATGTCAAAATTAGTATAAATTCCAAAAATTACAGAAAATCATCCAGTACATGTACTAGATATAGTTTTAACAAAAAAAATCATCCACAATTATATTCTGATATTCTTTGAGTTTAAAAATGGTGAACCCTTAATTTAAGTCAAAGGAAATGTCATATGGAATTGATTGCAAAATTTTTCTACATTAAAAACTTGATAATGTGATAAATTCTATTGTAATTATTTTTCTACTGGATCATTTTTATAAATTTTTTAAATTTATACTAATTTCGACATGACACATAAGTATGTAATGTTTTCACCTGAAGTGTGTTGGTTTAAAAGATGACGAATTTATACACACACCAAAGTTTGTGCTTAATTCTTTTCTCAATCTCTCAATAATTTGAATGAATGTTTATTTTAAATGATGCAAAAATCTGTAACAAACCATGTATTTCAATTCCATAGGTTGTGTGAAACAAATTGAGATATCAATGTTTGTAAGAAAACATTTCGTAATGCGAGATTAGGAATTTTATTTTGATTTCAATAATTTTATTTTTATACTTTCATAAATATTCAAATAAAAAACTTATTTTTATAATTAAAAAAAAACAAACAAACTTTTTATAATTTCATAAACATTTCTTATAAAATAAACTTTTATAAAACTTTATTAACAGTACAAATAAAGGCTAATTGTTTTTATCTTTTTATAGTTTTGTTATTTTTTTATTGTATATTTTTTCAGTACTGTCCTTTTCTATTTTATTTCAATAAATTGCTTCACAATAGAAATACTGAAGAACAATAAAAGTGAAGGAATTGATTTGCCTTGTCACCGCTTTCAGTATTGCTATGCTGGAAGTTAGGAAGTATGTTAGCTGACTATAACCTAATACAATTGTACCAATTCAAAGGCAAGTAGACATGCTGGATGAAAAGAACATAACGTTGCAGAAGAAAACTGGTTTTTGAAATCAAACTTTTTCGAACTGTACAGAAATTATGGTGTTAAAAATTGTTTTCCATTTATTTCATATAATGAAATGTTAAAACTTGTTTTTTTTTTTTTTATTATCCATTATATAAAGCACATTTTTTTTATTTTAATTTAGTTGAAGTTCTCAGATGAAAGGGTGAATATCTGTTAATTCTCATTAAACCCCAGACAAAGTTGGGTCTCCCTACTAGTCATTTGATAAAGCTGATATTTTTCTGAATAGCCACCCCTGAAATGATTTTTTTGGACAGAAAAACCATTAACACTCAGCAAATATGAGTTTATTAACATTTCTATGAAAAATAGTGTCCACTATATTTTTAATATAGAACTGACCCAAATAAGATAAATTAATAAGTCCTAATAAATACTCAGAAAATAATATTGTGCTACATAGTTCAATACAAATAATCAAATCACATTGTAAGAGACAATCTTTAATTTATTCCTTCAGTCCAGCATCTCTTGGCAGACAATATTTTCTTTTTTATTTGTTTCTTTCAAATATTCTCTTTTTTATGTAATGTTTCAGTGACTTTCTTCAGTGAAGATCCATTGCACGTTACAACTTTTGCATGTCGAAATTACTCACACCATTACAACAATGATCATGTATTATGATATTTGAAAACAGGGCTACATCAAAGGGAGGCCACTCTTGTATTTTTCTCCAGGATTGACAGATGGATCTTTTTAAAGCCAAATTTTGTGAATTTGACCTTTTTGAAGCAGTTTGTCCTTCAAAAGTTGTATTTCGTCTTTTTCAAAGTGTAATGTACAGACTAACTAAGGAAGAAGCAAGCAGAAATAAATATATATATATATATATATATATATATATAATACAGTTGTTTGTATGTCTGGCTTAAAGTAAAAAATGACTAAACAAATACTCACAGAGTTGGCATTCTTTGATCGGCATTGTCCTGGATAAATATCTAAAATTTAAGAATTATTCATTCTTTGGCCCTAAGCTATTGCATTGTCACCAAGAAGTGGATGATGTCAGTTTTCCAACCATTTGATGTACTAACTAAAAGGAAGTAACTCTCTTTTTTTTTTTTTTTTTTTTTTTTTTCTTTTTTTTAAATCAAGGAGTTAATTCCCTTGTGTTGACTCCTTCATTGAGGGTGTATGTCCAGATAGAGTAACGGGTTGGATGGAAAAAAGAGGGTGGGGAAGGAAAGAGAAACCAGGAGAGGGGCTAAGAGAGAAAGATAAAGATAGAATTTTAATAAAAATGTTACACTTTTGCCCGGGCAACGCAGGGTAGCCCTACTAATATATATACACACACACACACACACAGAGTAGAACTCCGGGATACGATGGCTCTAGGTTACAATTTTTTTTTTTTTTTTTTTTTTTTTTTTTTTTGTGGATTACAATGTTTTTCTGGCCCCTTGTTACAGTATTGGTCCCGCCTTCCGGTGTTATTTATAATGTTATTTGATTATATACTGTACTGTATTTTATTACTAATTTTAATGCTGTATCCTGGGATTCTATGTATGTAAATATATATACCCTCCTGCATCCACTTTTTTATAAGCAATTAAAAAAAAAAAAAAAAAAAAAAAATTACACCAAGCCTAATAGAAAAAAAAAAATAAAAACAACAATTGCTCCTGAAGATAATCAGATGCACCGATAGAAAGCGCTCGAGAAGAATATGTCCGAAAAACAACCTTTGGGCGTCATACTGCATAAGTTACCTAATAAAATTAAAAAGGCCGCCTGGCAAATAGAAAAATTATCCATTAAGATCGAAAAAAAGAATAACTCTGTCGTGTTCAATCAGACGTGTCTGAAATATATATATATATTTATTCACAGACACTTTTACTATCCAGCAAAACATTACCAGTGTTATCCTAAGTCAGAGTCGATCAGGCATGTGTAATGTTATGATGATATATGAAAGTGAAACCTGGCCAGTGAGGGTTGAGGACATGCATTGCATGAAGAGAAATGATGGATGTGTAATGTGAGTCTTAAAGACAAGTTTATTTCTGATGACCTCGGAAGATGATTAACATATGGAGATGTGTGCAGAACAGGAGACTTTGATGGTCTAATATATTGAAAGAATGGATGAGAGTTCTTGGTTTAGCAGATGTAGAACAGTTGAGGTATATTCATGAAGGGGAACAACAATCTTATTTTATGCATCTAAATTAGTGGAGTTTAAGGTTCTGGGGATGGCCTTGAGTTGTGTTCGGTTGTAAGGCCTCAAATTAGGAGCTTAGTTGGTTATTCCTTGTAAAATGAGTTGATGCAGTTGCGTGTTGAATCCGTGTCAGTTGGCACTAACCCTATTCGGGTTTAACTGGCTTCCTCCAGAAGAGGAAGTTTCATGGGAGTATGAAATTCACAAGCGGTCCCAAGTTGTATGTATATCCCCGGGAGATGACAACGTTAGGTTTTTGCAACTTTTGCAGGGAGATGTCCTAGATACAGCGCCTGGAATTCCCAAATTGGTCACCCATTTTAGTAATAACTAGGCTCAACGTTGCTTAACTGCGGTGATCTGACGGGAACCGGTGTGTCAACGTGATTATTGCCGTTCAAGTGTTGAATACTAGCATTCATATCAAATTCTAAATAAAACCCTATACTATACACTTTCCGATCATATGCATTTCTTATAAAATTATTTCAGTAAAGAGTTGTTTTCTAATCTGCCTATAGTTAAAGGGAACCATTTTGATTATAAATTACTTTTTCTCATCTCAGAGATTTTGACAAAAATGATATGAATATCACATCTTTATTTTAACCTTTTAATGGAACTTAGTGCTATGAGAAAAGATAACAAAATACCAAGATCTTATGTAGGACATGAAAAGAAATTGGAATCTTAGGAAGATCTGTCATTCAAGTAATTATAGGAACAACCAGACTCGTGAAAAAGAAATTCGGAAACTACCTGGAAAATGTACTTGGTGAACCAAGTGCAAGAGAGATTAAAACAATTGCACTTAAAGGGGCAGTTAGAATCTTAAAAAGATCTCTCGGTTGGAATTTGAGATAGCAGGTGAATGTCTGGCATCCAGTAGAATCCCCCATCCTTAGCTAAAACGAAATGATAAAATTGAGAAAAAAGAAAAAGTACAAACCTGTTCTGTTTTGATAAGTTAATTTTGCCCGTCCTGGGATGGGTATTTTTCTAGGAATCTATATAAACACACACGCACACACAAAAAAAAAATTAATCCACACCAAAAGGTTTAATGTAATGCCAGTTACAATTGAGTGTTAGATGGTGACTTATGTTATGTGAAGCATAACGCCAACATTCTTGTGACTGTTTAACTGACCTAAACATCTACTGCGATGTAAAGTTATGCAAGTAATTTTAACATACTATTAGCGTGAGTCGCTTGTTCAGTCTTCACTGCACAGTGTTTCACAGTGGGTAACCTTGGTATTTTGCCCATATGAGATCTATAAAACCATTTGAGAATAAAACAAGCATTAAATAACGGTTAATTAAAAAAAAAAAAAAAAATACGGAGGCAAATAATTATTAAATAACTCTTCCAAAAAAGAATGGTCTGTAAAAAATCCAATCATTTGAGGCCCCTAGTTTTAGAAGAGATAATTTGAAAATATGGAGACAGATATGTCGCCTTTTATATATTAGATTTGTATATTCTGTATATATGCATATGGGTGTGGCTTGGAGACTAATGAATGAGAGTGGAGAGTTGGATGTTTTGGTTTCGATTCTAGCTGATGGCATCCAAGTCACACACACACACATACATATATTAGTTTTGATCTTGCTGCTATATATTAGGTTCAACATAATAATCGATAGAGAATTGTCTCTATAATAATAAATGCGCAATCTGCATGAATTAAAATATATTTAAACATATCTGCAGCCTGCTAGTATATATTAAAAATTTTAGAAAATAAACAAACTTTTGAAATCATTTGAAGCTGCAATGATTTTATTACAAAAAAAAGAAAAAAAAATCATTCGATTTTTCTTTTCTTTTTTTTTTCATTATTCTTTCTCTCTTTCTTTCTCTTTTCTTTCTTTTTTTCTTTCTCTGTTTTTTTTTCTTTCACTCTTTTTTTTTTTTTTTCCTTTTTCTCTCTTTTTACAATTGAAATGTATCTTAATTTTGGATTGTAAAATATCCATCATCATAGAAGGAAAAGGTTTTTGTTGTTTATTTTTGTTAGTAAAATATCCGTGTCCTCGTATCAAGGATGTGTGCTGATGTTAGTTACATGCAGGATTATGGTTAAAAAAAAAAATAACTCTTCACTGTGAACTGTTTTACGTGCGTGGTCATCCAAAAGTTTTGGTGAAAGCTCTAGACCAGAAGTTGACAACCGTTTGGAGCTTGAAGACCAAAAAAGCTATGCTAATTATAGGAGGGCTAAACTGCTTTGGCTACATTATCATGGAGTGTCGTATAATCCTCTATATAATGTGTTCATATAAATGTGTATTTTCTATTTGATGTGTGATATATTTGTCTCTAAGATGTTGAGTGTATATATATTTGAAGTGTATATGTGATGGTTTAATGATGGATGTATAAACAGGACATATAACATTTATGATAGACTAGCCTGGGTGCCCGGCATTGCCTGTTGTTTGGAGATGTGTTGTGCAAAAAAAAAAAAAAAAAAAAAATGGTAGTAGACAGGCTTGAACCCATGACGTGAAGGCAGAAAAGAAAGTGAAAGAAAATCTGCCTCTTACCACTACTCCATGATGCGACCGGAAGTTTGGAATGTTAAAATTAGGCAAAGTCAATCCAACTGATATGATGATTTGCAAAAATCGCTCGCAAAAAATCGACCCCTCCTTGTAGACAACTTACTAGTTGAGGGTGAAGGAGGTAATGTTTTTGGCCAATTTTTCAATATTTGTCGTCAGACTTAACGCTTCAAAATGATTTCGATCTCGAGAAAATCTGTCCCCCTCTATCGAAAATTTTGAGTAGACATACAAACATACATTTAAACAGACAGGTGTTTTATATTATAGATGCTCTTTACAATAATAGATGGATATAATTCTCTTTGGAGGCGGGGGGGGGGGGGGTTAACATCCGTCAATAGGAAACCATACCTTATCTATCTGGGTTGATCTTGATTTGACGAATCCTTGGAAAAGCTGCAAATAAAGATTCATACCACCCAAAGTTTTGGTTGTATTTACAGCAACTTTATATACTGGTGTTTCTCCATTGGAAAGCTGTCTGTTGGTCTTAGGGCCTAACTATCAACATTTTCTGACTGTCTCCCCTGTTTGCAGCCATTACGGTCAGTGAACCGTCTGTCTCCCAACTCTGACTTCCAACATATTTCTCCCAAAAAAAAAAAGAAAGACCATCTCCTCCTCTAAATAATGTCATCAACACATATCACAACGCAAACATCATCTGATCTGTCACGTAATCATTCGGGTTTATTTTTACTGATAAAATTCCTTTTCCTCACCAAGTTAAAATTCCTGGGAACTATTTTGGTGTAAATATTTTCTCAACTTAAAATACCTTTGTCACTTCGATAACATTCTTTCTGTTATCAAAATTTTTACTAAATTATACACTGATAATTGTCCATGAGCTGGCTACCTGGATTTCTTTTTTTTATTCTGGGAGCCAATAACATAATAGGAGGACAACAATGTAAATAAAAATTTTTGTGCATTTGAAGAAAATAAGTAATACACACTCCGGTAAATTTAAATAAGAATTTGAATTTAGACACAATATATTCACTCTCAACAGTCACTGTGGTTTGGTTTGTTTATATTTTTAATGTGCCCTGAGTAAGGTGGCGGGCTTAAGGAAATTCACTTGAGGGCCGGATTTGGTTTGTTTACTGCAGGTTACTGACCCTGTACTACTAAAATCTTTTGGGTCCTCTAGTCTCCCCTCTGTGTCTAGTATACTTGATACTCTCAGTGCCTCCTCAAGTGTTAGGAAGTATGAAAAAAGAGGAAAATAAATATAGCACAAAAGGAGGAAATAAGTTTATCAGCCGAACGATAAAGAGGAAGTTGTTCACCAAGGTGCACAATGGAATAGGATTGTTAATCAAGGTGTGACAGATAAAAGACTGGACATATTTAAAGTTAGTTTATGGATACCGTTAGGTGTGGTATTGAGTTTTGTGACAGTTTCCTACAATTGAAGACTTTCCAGTTGGAGACAGTCGAAGACAGATCGTGGCTTGGAATAAATCAAAATTAGCTGATGCCAATTGACGACAAACTAATGGAGATGTGGACCTTAGCGTTCAGCAGGTTGGTGTTGTGCGCGCATGTGCACACATACACACACACACACACACACACACACACACACATCCAGAGTGCAACTGATATTTGCAGAATGTGTCAGAGTTTGTGATTCTTTTTATACTGGTGAACCCATGCATGCCCCCCCCCCCCCTGTCATTGACATCTGCCAATGTGACGGCCAGTAGAGAAGATTAAAGAAAAGTCTACGGCACAACGTTGGGTTGGCGGTCGTTATCCAATGGAGTATCATGTGGTCTATTATATACTATTAAAACTATGTTCTTGCTTGTCACCGTACACATTCTACCTGAATGTGAATGTTTTATGTGCTTGGAAGAAAAGCGAATGATTAGGAAAGTGATGAGAGAAATGTAAATAATGAAACTTGAGAGAAGAGTTGATTATTATTTAGAAAGAAATGTATGTATTTACTATATTAGTCTATTAATGATGTACTACACATTTAGCAACCATCATGAGTAGACGGCTTTATGAGTGCCTCTCCATTACCATTGCTTGAGGAAATGTAGCACTGAAGTTTATGGTCCTGGATATAACCTAAAACTATATCCAGTGGTGAGGCTCCAGCTTGCAGGCTTTGGGGAGTGTGGAGCCACCCTTTAATTGCCACTGCTCCCAGGTCCACTCTGACCCGGAGTGGTAGTACCTGTTAGGGTCCCAACTATGAGTTAAATAGAAACCGACTTAAAAACAACAAATATATTCTATTAAAAATTTTTTCTTCAAAATCTTTGGATTCGGCATTAAATAACCTGGAAAGGGTTGATATGCCGTAAAACAAAAACAACCAACCATTTGAAGTTTACCCTTTGGTGTCCAAAATCAGTGCATAAACTCGTTTCTGCGCACCAAATTCGTGCAGACCTGAATTAATGTAAAATCAAATAATAATATTTTGACCAATCAGAACCTTCTGAATTTATTTGAATTGGTCATTGTGGGAGCAGTCTAAACCCTTTCAAAGGGCCAGATTTTCTTTCAATAAACAGTTATCAAAAATTCAGACAGTGCTACGTCTCCTTAATCGCCACAATCCTCAACACCTGTAATCATTGTCATTTGCATACTCATACTTACAAAGCGTGACACACACACACACACACAATGACTGTTTGAAAGCCTTGAATCTCTGAATGTTGTCTGCTCATTTAAAACAACTCTTCAATTGAAATATTTCCTATTATCGCTAAACTATTTTCTAATATGATGAACAATTTTCAATGAATTATAATTTATTTTATTGAGCTGAGAAGTTTTGAATACAATTTTCTTGACCCTTGAAACTCACGGCTCTTAATCGATCCAGACTTCTAATGCCTCGGCTAAATAACCCCCTTGCTTTTACAAGAACTCTAAAAATGTTTGCAACCATTCTGTTTTCCTGTTGCTGTAAACCTTCCATTTTAAACAGATATAAAATCTTTGTGAAAAATATACATTCTAAACTCGTTTTGTTTATCGTATAACGTCTTTCATTTTCTCACATTTGAATATAAAGCCTGCAAATCTTTTTCACTGAAAATATATCTCTGAATCCAGCTCATCCCAAAAGTACTTCTTACAAATCACCTTTAAGTATAACCCCAAAATCCAACGTGAACATATCCCTAAAAACTAATGACTCCGATGAAATGCTTGTTCTGACATCCAATGAAACTGATATTTGCATATTGGTTTTGAAAAAAGACATTTTATTAATTAACTATTTGTTAAAGAAATTTTATTCTTTTATATTTACTTAAAATCTTTTTGTGACATCATCCATTTTTTTTTTTTTTTTTTTTTTTTTTTTTTTTTTTTAATGCTGCTATTCCTTCTTTATGAAGTCATCCATTTACAAATAAATACTTTCTTGTAAAAATATGACCAAAATTAAGAAATTATCCTCTATCCCCCCCCCCCACACCTTAAAAAATTTTCTTATTTTGTTCTAGCTGGGGATGGGGTATCCTACCAGATGTCAGACCTTATATCTGCTATCTCGGTTGAAATATCTTTTAAAGATTCTGACTGCTCCTTCAAGTGCAATTATTTGTATTTGTTTCGCACATGGTTCACCGGGTATATTTGCCAGGTATTTTTTGAAATTCCTTTTCAGGAATCCGGCTGCTCCTATAATTACTTGAATTATGGTAATCTTCCTAAGATTCCAATTTCTTTTCATGTGGTATGAAAGACCTTGGTATTTCGTTATCTGTTCCCTCTTAAATGAAGACCAGTGTGTATTTAGTTGTGTATATGGTACGATTCCAATACAATTCTGATACAATTCTTGATTCCTATTCTTTTAAAACCTCTAAATATTTAGTTATAGAGCTATTTCTTACGTATATTTTCAGATTAGCACTAAAACTCATCTAATGTAAGCATATATTTTCGCAAATGTAAAAAATACACTTGTGAAGGCAGCATGGTTATCTAGATTTGTTTCACTGGTAGTTTAATATTAGTAAATATTTATCATTTTTATCATTAGTACAAACGATGGCAAATTTTAAACAAAACAGGTGATGCCCGTTTCTCTTTATCTGCAACCTCTTTCCCACGGAAGAGTCATTGCGACCCTGTCTTTGCTCTGTTGTTCCTATTTACTTGCCTTCCCAGAGTTAGACACAAGGTCGGTTTTTAATGTGGGGAAAATCCAGCTCTCTAACAAAGAGGCGCTCTGGGTAGGAACAAAAATAAAAATTGTCTCGGTCGTGAAGGATTTCTCTGCTGACAGAGGACAGAAAAGGTGAAGTATAGCATCAAAACAGATACTACACCTACACTATGATCGTGGCAAGTGCTCAACTGAACTCCAATCTATGGGGCCCTGTCGGTGGGGCATTAGAATACGCCGACTGCCCCCCTGCAGAGGGTAAAAATCCCTCAATGGGAGTCCTGGATATGACCTTAAACTATATCCAGTGGTGAGGCCCCAGCTTGCGGGCTTTGGGGAGTGTGGAGCAACCCTTTAATTACCATTGCTCCCAGGTCCACTCTGACCCGGAGTGGTAGTACCTGCTAGGGTCCCAACTATGAGTTAAATAGAAACCGACGTGAAAACAACAAATATATTCTATTAAAAAAATTTTTTCTTCAAAATCTTTGGATTCGGCATTAAATAACCCGAAAAGGGTTGATATGCCGTAAAACAAAAACAACCAAACAACCAACCAATCTATGGTTCCCTCTTGCCAAACTTTCACAAAATTTACTCGACTATCTACAACCACTATATACAATTTCCCCCACTTCTTATTTGTGCCTAAATCTGAATGCAGATTCCATGAACAAAGCTTCTTTCTCAGAACTGCCTGCCTGTGGAACACTGTTCCGCTGCTCTGCTTCCTGGTTGAATACATGGTAGCCATCGAATTCAATGTAAACAAGTTCTTGTTAAGCCGTCCCTCATAAATAATCAAATTCTACGCAATTTACACCATTACCTTCCATTCATTAATCCTTACCCTTGAGTGGCCTTCAGGCCTCGATAAGTGGTGACTCCCACTTGACTCTTAAGTAACAAAAACAAAACAAAAAAAAAAACAAAAAGAATCGTTTTGGACATTGGAAAATGCGCACAGATTTTTTTTTTTTTATACCAATTCCAATACCCAAAAAGTTTCCAATCATCCCAAAACTAATACTAATAAATATCATTGTCCACATCAAATTTAGTAAGTAAAAAAATAATAAATAAAAAAATACTATCAGACGAAACCATTTCAAATATATAAGGAAAGGGAGAAAATTAATAGCAAGTCCAACACATCCCTCCTTGCCATCAAAAGTAAATTTGAAAAGAAATTCATTACTCCATTTCTATAATCGTTTTTTTTCTTTTCTTTTTTTTTCTATATCAATTGATATGCTTTTCTTTTTCCTTAAATGACTTTCCAGTTTCAGATGTTTTTTTTTATTTTTTTACTTCATCGAGATGTTATTTTATACAAATATTATTGCAAACACTAGCAAAGTGTATACATTTATATTTCTTGTTATTTTTGATGGTGGGTGTACATTCGTACATTTTAAGAAAATGTATAACAAATACTGACCGAACGGGTCATGGATGGTCTAATTGGAGATAAATTTGACTTTTGCTAAAATGAATGCATTAGAAACTAGTAAGTCTTTCCCCCCCCCATATGAACAGTGAGTTTCTATGGCAAACGTTTATTAGGGCACATGTCATTCTTTCTGATCTGCAGCGTTTGCCACTGGCCCTTGGACTGGCTACCTATAACTATCTTGGCTGCTGTGGACCGTTGTACCTGGTCTATTTTCATCCAGGCTGCTGTGGGTTCTATGGAAGGAGCTGGCATGTAAGAAAGACCTCTCCTGTCCTTGTCCACTGGACACTCTAGTGTAGACCATCTTTGCTGAAGATGACTGCTGGCCAACCTACACACTCAAAGAACTTTATACTCTTCATTTTTCTCATTTGAACAGTCAATTTTCAACCACCGAAATAAACCTTTCATTATTTGGTTTTAAAAGAGGTTTTGCTGTTTATTTAGTGCTATACTCTCGCTTCCCTAAACTGTATCCTCCCGGAATTGCCCAGGAGTCTTTACTTGTTTTAGGATTGTAAAAGTTAAATTTAATTATTATGGTATCGTTTTGTTAATTAATGAACTGAATTGCTATAAAACTATAGCTAAGTTAAAGTAATGTTTTGATCTATTTTTGAAATTGTTTGTCAAAACTGTTTCAAATATTAATGAATCATGATTTGCTTAAGAATAATTTAAAACCCGGTTCAAGTACTTCTAAATCCTATTTTAAATTTTGAAAAAGGGAGTAACGAAATAATTAATTTTTTTCTATTACTAAAATTCAAATTGCTAATTTGTTTACAAAGATACTGAAATGAATTCTGGTAAATTTAAATTTGTCAATTAAAATTATTTTTTATTTTTTTTAATAGGATTTTTAAAATTTCATCTTTTCTAGTATTGCAGTTTTTATTTCAATAAAGCTATAGTAAATAATAAAAATGACATAAACCATGTAGAAGCAAGAAACACACATGAATTAGTCACAAATTTTATCACTGTAGATTATTAAAAAAAAAAAAAAGAAAAAAATCAGGAAAAAAAATCATTATGGTATACGTATCTGTCATGAAATGGAGATATGTTCCAAAAATCACATACGAGGTGCCTTCAATAAGTTTCCAGACTTATTTTGCACAGGCATTTAAAATTGTCGTAGACTCTTGAAAATTCAGTATGTTATTGCTATACATCTTATATGACTGACCAATTTTTATGATTTTAGGTTTAAGTGAACAGCTACAGCAGGAATTGGACTACACCCTACAAAAGCCTAATTTTCACTGCTGGTGAATTTCAAAAATGCTATGTGGATGTGAGGACACTTTCGAAGAACGATATGCAATAAAATTTTAAACTTGGAAAAAATGCCACAGAAATGTATGGAATGCTTCAGATTGCTTTCGGATCATCTTGCATGAATTGAGCATCAGTTTTTGAGTGGCATAAGAGATTCAAGGAAGGCAAAAAATCTGTGAGGGATTATAAGAGATGTGGGATAAGGAAGGAAGTCTGAACACTAGAGTTGATTGGCGAAATAAAGAATTTCATGGATAAGGACCGTTATGCGTCTATAGAGACCATAAGTGCATAGTTTGATGTCGGTGTGGGAACTGTACACACAATTATTCGCGAGGAATTGAAGATGCGAAAGATTTGTGCTAAATTTGTCCCAAGTGTGCTCAGAAGATCAGAAAGAAAGACACCATGACATGGTCAAGCCGATTAATTCATATCCTGCATTTCTTGATGCTTTGATGACTTGCGATGAAAATTGGATCTACTGCTATGATCCAGAGACTAAGAGACACTTTTCAGTGGAAGCATGCTGGCTCTTCCAGACCTAAAAAGGCCAGACAGAGCAGTTCCACCCAGAAACATGATAATCCTATTGATAAATATGCACTGGGTTCACATTGGACAGACAACAAGGAACAATATGTTAAGATTTTAAGAGAATTCAAGAAAAAGATTCCGTCGAAAAAGGCCAACACTCTTCGAATCGGGTCAGTGGCATTTCCACCAGGAAAATGCATCAGTCTACAACTCAATCCTTGTCATAGACTATTTGACCAAATGGCATCGAGACGATTCCTCACCCTCCCTATAGTTCAGATCTTGTTCCCTGTGACTTTTGGTTATTCCTTAAGCTCAAGGAAAACCTTAAAGGCTGTTATGAGACAATTGAAATGAAAGAGGCCGTGACAAGGGTCATTGACATGGCGACACGCTCACACAAGAGGACTATCATGGAATCTTCCAGAAGTTGTTGGAATGGTACAAGTGCATTGCAGCCGGAAGAATTATTTCGAAGGGGGACTAAAATTTCATGCGTGTATCAATAAAAGTGCCCATACGAAAAAGTCTGGAAACTTATTGAAGGCACCTCGTAACTTGATCAAGTAATTTCATTTTTAACAAAGAAAATCAAATTTTATGAGTAAGCAAAAAAAAAAAAAAAAAAAAAAAAAAAAAACTCACATGTCCATCTTGAAAAACAAGGGACGGTAAGTCCACAATAATTCAAACTTGCGAGATCAATCATGTAATGCTACTGATTTCACATTAATCGTTTTTAAATTGTTTAAAAATTATGTATCAATTACTTAATATAATTTTTTGGAATATGACATATCCGTTTCATGACGGGTATGTATGTACATTATAATTTTCGGTGTTTGTGCACTTTTGAGACCGCGCTATTTTTAAATAGTTTTTCAGGTTAAATTCAAGCTTCACGATATCTTTTTCTTTTTTTTTTTTTTTTTTTATTAAATTGTTAGGTGGTGTACAAGTACTTAATTTTCTGTTTTTTTTTCTAATTTGGTTAAATTTTAAATAAAAACTGTCCTTTGTGCATTACATAGTCCCCGCAAAAACTAAAACAAAAACAGCTGATGAAGGCTATATTTGACAACTATCCCGAAACTCCAATATGAATATTTTAATGTATCATGACCTTTTGTAAAAAGAAATAAATAAAATTTAACCAATCAGAATCTTCATAAAAATTTAATTTAAGCCAATCAGAAATCAACAATTTCCTCAGTGCGTAACTTCGACGGAAGTTACTCCCCCTCTTCCCGCTCCTCTTGTATTTTTTTTTTTCTCAATGAAACTATAGTGACTACTCTAATATTTGTTTACGCCTTCTTTTTAAAACCAAGTGATTTCTTATCCCCTCACCGATGATTGCTCTATGTACCCCGGACCCTGGTCGTCTTCCCCATACTTCGATTCGTTCATCATCAACAACAATAACAACCACTGTCCGGCTATTCGTAGGGCAGTTGTTGTTGTTGGTGTCATCTTTAAGCGAAGCTGGAGTCTCAGACGAGGCCTAATGTTGATTTTAAGCCGGTCAAAAGGATGAAGAAACGACGCGAACTCGACGCCCTCGTCGGGCACGGTAAACTCCGTAGAAAATGTCGGGGCAGTGGACAGGAGTTACTCCGACCGGCTGGGGAGGAGGAAGACACTGACTCGTCCGACACAGAGTTCACCGTCCCAGCTCAAAAAGCTATCAGTAGAAAGTAAGTAGTCACGTCTAAAAAACACTTCTTCGCCCCTCTCTCCCAATTTGATCGCCAGTTTTTAAAACTTGTTACCGTCATGGAATACAATAGTTGTTTGAAAACTGTTTTCCTTTGGGCTTAAGGCACACACACAACTGTACACAAAGTGACAATTATTAAAGGATTGGTTGGAATCCTTAGGTTTAATTACTTTATTAGAAAACAGGGAAGCAAATGTTGCTTGAAAATTTCGTTCGTATGGTACTAAGGGTGCTTATTCAGATTGGCACTTAGGGCGAAAATTAAAAATAAAGAAAATACAGAAAAGTCTGATGTACGTACCTGTTACAGAACGGAGATGTCATATTCTAAAACTTGCGTAAATTCATTTTTTTTTTTTTTTTTTTAAATTTACGATTTTACTAAACTGTATTGAACATAATGCTGATTTTTGACTTCTCAACTTCGATTTGAGTTGTCCCCCCCCTTTTTTTTATTTCATCGGATTTAATCATGTCCGATGAAAACACTACGGTTCGCTTTGTCGTAAAATTTGATTTGCTTGAATAATAATAATAAACCTATTTGATAAAATTACGTAATGGGAATTTAGATATCAAAATTGTAATGTACATAAAAGAAAAATGTACGTGCGCACGCATCTGTTACTGCGCTATTTTTTTTAATGGTATTTTCAAGTTAAATTCAATTTTACGATATTTTTGTGTATTAAAGTGTTAGGTAAAAGCACAGAATAGTTTAAAGAACACACCCCTCTTCCTATGTTAATGGGTTTCTAAATTAGATGCATAAGTACCGAAAAGTAATTTTGGGTTTGTATTACTGTACACATAGATTCGAAAAAGTTGTCAAAAAACAAATATATAACAAATAAATGTTATCAAAGGCAAGATAAGTTACTTTTCTACCAAACTGGATATATTTTTCGTGTTTTTAACATGTTTATTCAGCTCGAAAAACATAGTGTTTACCGATGTATTGGAAAATTCAAAATGGCGCCCGACTCTCTCTTTAACATGGTAAGTTTGGGAAAAGGTGTTATAAATAATAAACTGGACAAAATGATATTAAAAAAACACCGAATATATGTCAACTTATGTCACGGTAACATATAATGAGCGAGTTTCTAACAGTATTTTGTCTCGTTTATTATTTATAACATCTTTTCCTGAACTTACCGTGTTAAAGAGAGTCGGGCGCCATTTTGAATTTTCCAATACATCGGTAAACACTATGCTTTTCGAGCTGAATAAACATGTTATATTGAATAAAAACACAAAAAATATATCAAGTTTGGTAGAAAAGTAACTTATCTTGCCTTTGATAACATCTATTCGTTATATATTTGTTTTTTGACAACTTTTTCGAATCTATGTGTACAGTAATACAAACCCGTGATTTTAAATTAATAAATAGGATATTAGTGATAGGAATAAGTTTAAAGTGAAAATGGAAGCAAATGTTATGTTTAAGAATTCATTTAATACTAACTTCTGGGAATTTGGGATATAACATAAAAATAACACGTACAAAAACAAGTGACTAAACTAATTAAAACATCTCCCAAGTGAAAAATATTCGTTGGAATCCTTAGGTTTACTAAAGAAAATAATCTGGGTCTCTGAATGAGTTTTCTACCACAAAATAACCGGATTTCAAACCATTTTGTACATTTTGTAGTATAAACAACAAAACGAAAAAGTGTCCAAAAAAAAAAAAAAAAAAAAATCCCACAAAAATCAAATATATAAATAAATGTTACCAAAGCCAAGATAAGTTACTCTTCTGCCTACCTGATTTTTTTTTTTTTTTTTTTTTTTTGCATTTTAGTGTATTTTAACTTGTTTATTTACTCCGAAACAGTGCCGAATATTAAGTTAGAACAAGAAAAAATGGCTGACATGAGACGATCATCTGGAAAGTTTCTATGATCGCTCAAAAATCGAAAATTAAAGAAAATACTGTAGAAATTTACCAAATGCTACCGTGATATTTATTGGGTGTTTTTTTTTTTTTTTTTTTTTTTTGTTACCAATATTTTGTTTAATTTTCGCTTTTTGAGTGATTACTTCCGTTCTTGTAACTGAACAGTGAAAACGCGATTTTTTTTTAAACCGATAAACGCTTTAAAATATGTTAACTAACACACACATGAGTAATTTGACTTTTTTGACAACTTTTTCGTTTTATTGTTTATACTGCAAAATGCCCCACTTAAAAAATAAAATAAGTAAGTACTGACAAAGATTTCGAAAACAAAATCTACCACGCAATTAGATTTTTGGGTACTTCACGGGGAACGTGGACCCTGCGAAAACGGCTTTTTTAATGGCTGCTCCCTGAAAGCGCATGCACAAAACGTTTTCATTGTTTTTATTTAATCACGAACACTGTCTTGAAGGTAATTTGGATAAATATAGAAATAATAACGAAAATTAATCTATGTGGGCATTTTTGGGGTCTATCTGATGGAATATTGAAAACAAAATTTGTATATTAGTATGGTGAGATTTTTTTTTTTTTTTTTTTAATGATCCAGAATTCAACCTAATTAAAAATAAATAAATCAAAACAATACAAAATTTTTTTTTATGATGGTCGTACCCATCA
Organism: Euprymna scolopes; assembly: GCF_053919585.1. Lineage (NCBI taxonomy): Eukaryota > Metazoa > Mollusca > Cephalopoda > Sepiida > Sepiolidae > Euprymna > Euprymna scolopes. Next base: position 110,742,605 of record NC_136498.1, on the reverse strand, counting down.
CGAAACAAAAATTGCGGGGTTGTATTACTGTACACATAGATTCGAAAGAGTTGTCACAAAACAAATATAGAACAAATAAATGTTATCAAAGGCAAGATAAGTTATTTTTCTACCCAATTGGATATGTTTTTTTGTGTTTTTATTCAATGTAACATGTTTATTCAGCTCGAAAAACAGTGTTTACCGATGTATTGGAAAATTTAAAATGGCAGCCGACTCTATTTAAGGCGGTAAGTTTGGGAAAATGAGTTATAAATAAAAAAAAGACAAAATACTGTTAGAAACTCGCTCAATATATGTTGCCGTGACATAAGTTGACATATATTCGGCGGGTTTTTAACAGTATTTTGACTGTTTTTTTTTTTTTATTTATAACCCATTTTCCCAAACTTACCATATCCCAGAGAGAGTCGGCCGCCATTTTGAATTTTCCAATACATACATCGGTAAACACTGTTTTTCGAGCTGAATAAACATGTTACATTAAATATAAACACTAAAAACATATCCAATTGGGTAGAAAAGTAACTTATCTTGCCTTTGATAACATTTATTTGTTCTATATTTGTTTTGTGCAAACTTTTTCGAATCTATATGTACAGTAATACAAACCCGGAAATTTTTTAAGAATGTTTATTTTTTACCCATTATTACAAGGCTGATTGTGGTCTTGGTAGTTCGAATTGAATTGTCTCCTTCTTATTTATTAAACATGGTGAATTAAGACACAACGTCTCACTTTGTTATAAATTTTGATTAAAAACAAGCACACGCACACAAACTACTTAATCAATTTTTTGAATATGACATTTTTGTTCCGTGACGAGTACATACGCCATAAAGATTTTTCTGTATTTTAAAAAATATTTTTTTTTATCTTTACTTTGGTTGAATTCCGAACTTGCACCTAAGTTGATTTCAATTATTGATTTCCAGACATAAATTTAAAAGCTTTAAAATCGTTTTTCGAATGTCGAAGTTTACGAATCTTTTTTTTTTTTTTTTTCGATTTGTTATATAGAAAAAAAAATGGTGTCATGATATTTTCTGTGCGTAAATTGGAAACTTTTTCAACTGTCAATTCATCTTTTACCAGGACGGTCAAGTATTCTGATTCATTTGTGTTGTTAAATCAAAGGAAAACTCTGTGTGTGTGTATATATATATATATATATATATATATATATATATATATATATATATATATATATATATATTCAATCGCAAATCATCTGTTTCATGTTCTTAGTTGTCAACGTTCAATTAATTTTCCTACGGATGGCCCAAAACGATATATTCTCGGATGATGACATTTATGTTCTGTAATTGAAAAATAAAATGTCTACTAATAACAATGATTTCATGTTGATTACAATATTTCTAATCTATTAAAAAGAAAAAAATAAAATAAAATATAGGATATGATTGTGAGATCTTTTTCTTGAGAATTTTAAAATTAGAAATAACTTTCAACAGTTTAAAAGTTTCCAAATTTCTTTAATAATTTGAAGTCACGAGGTAAAACATTTTTTTTTGTTTTTAGCTATTAAGAAAAGAATAAAGATTAATTTGTTCACGAAGAAACGTAGTGAATTCTGATGGATTTAATTTCGTAATTATTTAAAAAAATTTAAAGTCATTTTTTTTTTTTTTTTTTTTTTTAACTTTTTTTGTATTTTTGATTTTATAAACATTAGATTTATTTTATTACAAAGGAATCAACATTTATCAAGGTATGAAGGCCACTCGAGGTTAAGGGTTACTGAGTGTACAGTAGTCAATGGGGCAGTATCGTAGTAATTATTAGTAGTAGAAATAAAGAACTTGTTTATGTTGGACTGTAAGATGACCATGTTGTAGTCAGCTGGGAAGCAGGGAAATGGAAGAGTTCCACAGGCGTGCACTCATGCAGTTCTAAGAAATAAGCTTTGTTCATGGAATCTACATTTAGGGATAGGCTCAGATAAAGAGTGGGGAAAAATTATTGGTGGTTTCAGCTAGACGTGCGTTTTTCATGCAAGTTTGGCAAGGAGGGACTATAGATTTGAGCTCAGACGAGGACTTGCCATGAAAATAACGATAAAGCAAAGACTAGTTCACAATGTCTCTTCTGTGGGAATGAGGTTGCAGGGAAGAGAAAAGAGCATCCTCCACTAGACTCCAAGTCTATTTTGAACTCTGTCAAGGCAGGATAAGGTCTTCTGGCAGTTCCTGCCCAGATGTGGCAACAGTACTCCATCCTTATAGAGGTAGAGAATTGCATCGGCAGTGAGATATCTATTGGGGTGGTAGAATGATCCCACTATATTTCCAGTTACTTTGGCAACAGAGTTGATGTTTTTTCATTTCAAATCAGGAGTAAAGGTCAAGCCAAGAAGCTTGTCAAAACATGGAGCCTCCCCAAGACAAGACCCATTCATTTCAATTGATGCCAGATGGTGATCAGAGCATTGATAATGTAAAGATAAAAGCTTGGTTTTAGATGCATTAAAATTAACCAGCCACTTCTTTCCCCATTGTAGCACATGCTCCAGATGCAGAGGAGAGAAAATCAGAACTTGTGGCCTATGAAGTGTGACCATAGATGGTAGTGTTGTCAGCATAAATGTCTATGAATGATCTAAGGATGTGATTTGAGAGATCATTGATGTAGATCAGGAAGAGAGTTGGGCCCAGGATGAACCCCTGAGAAACTCCAGCATTAGTACTGTGAGCTTCTGATTCTTGCTCATCAATCACTACTCTTATGAACCTATCAGAGAGAAATGATTTAATATTTGAGAAGACGTGTCCAGCTATACCATAGCTGGAGATCTTATGTGTCAAGAGCAATTTCCCTAGAAAGAAAGCTTATCAAGAGATTCACTAATCCTATAAGATATAACTGTTAGCACACCTGCTGTAGATCTAGCGGAAAGGGAACCATGTTGCATGTCACTGAGGAGGTTTTTTCTGAGGTGGTTGACTACTTCTCTATTTAACAGATTTTAGCAACTTACTCATGATGTACAGGAATCTTATTGGTCTGTACTGTGAGGGAGATGACCGATCACCTGAATTTTTAAATATGAAGTATACTGATAAGGTTTTCCAGGGTTTTGGGAAGCAATTCTCCTTCAGACAATGCTCAAACAGCTTTGTAAGTATGGGAGCTAGTTCTGGTTGAAGCTTCTTCTGCACTATAATAGGAATGTCGTCAGGGCCAGTTGCTTTACTGGAATAAAAGTTTTTGATTGGCTTGGCAACATCACGCATAGAGATTTGTATGTCGCATAACATGTTTTCAGATACAGGAGGAAATATGTTGGCAGCTTTGATCACACAGGGTAGAATTAGCAGCATAGTTTTTGGCAAAGAGTTTAGCTTTGTCTGATGCTGACGAGATCACCTCAGGTCCATTGATGATTGTTGGAAGAGAGTACATGCTTCTGTTCAGGACTCTGTTTATTTGCCAAAACTGGTAAATAATAATAGTAAATAAAAAAAGTGTTAGTCACAAAGAGATGAGAAACACGCAATCACAAGAAATGGTCACACAATTAATGTAGAAATTTATGCATTTTTTTTTTTTCCCAATCAAAAATTATTCTATTTTATTTGTACAGTTGAAATACTTGTTCATTCTAGAACATTTAATGTTTTTAAAAAAAAAAGGTGACTTAAAAATATTTAAAAAAGAAAACATAACAAACCTTCATAATCTCAATTCTTTTTCAGAAAGTTTGTTTTATAAATTTTTAAATTTTTGAATTAAATTGTTTTTGGCCATCCTTAGTAAAAAGAAAATATTTTCTTTGTTCCAATCAACTGTCGTTAATGTCATTCCATAAATATCACATAAATTGATCAAGTAGCATTTTTTATCTATAGAAAATCATTTTTTATAGCAATTAATATCGTAACCAGTATGACTGATTTTAAAATCTCTGAAGTTTAAATTGAGTTGTCTTCTTTTATTGAATATGGCGGATCAAGACGGACCGTTCTCACTTGATCATAGAATTTGATTTTCTTTTTGTTAAAAATAAAAAACTACTTGATAACTTAAAATTTTTTGTTCCATGATGGGTATGCACATCAAAGATTTTTCTGTATTTCTAATTAGGTTGAATTCTGTTTGAACTTGCACCAATAATTCCTATTTCAGTCATGTAAATTATTTAGAATTACATGGATTTTAACATTAAAAAAATGGTGCTTATTCAGATTGGCACTCGGGGTGATAAAAAAAAAATGAAAAACTTTTCTGTACCTACTTGTCACGGAATGAAGATGGCATATTCCAAAAATCACAAAAATTGATCAAGTTTTTATTTTTTAAATAAATTTATTTACTGATAAATGAAGGCCGGAGCCATTTAATTATTAAAAATTTTGAACTTATATAAAACTAGCCTAGGTGCCCGGCGTTGCCCGGGTGTTGTGATGTGTGTGTTGAGAGAAAAAAAGTGGTAGTAGCCAGGTAGGCTTGAACCCGTACCGCAAATGAGAAAAATAATGTAAAAAAAAAAAAAGTGACATTTTCCCAAGCCAAAAGTTATGTTAATAAATTACTAGCATTTCAGCCCAGCGTTGCCCGGGTGTTTGGAGGTGTATGTTGAGCAAAAAAAAAAGTAGTAGTAGGAAGGCAGGCTTGAACTCTTACCACGAAGGAGGAAAAGAACGGGGGGGGGAACCTGACGTCTTTGCTGTTATGACCACCGCCAAACCAGAAGTGACATAGGTTAAAATTAAGGCTAGACAATCAAAAGGAAAGGATGACTTTCAAAAACATCTGCGAAAAAAGCGACCCCCCCCATGTAGAAAAGTGCCCAGTTGAAGGTGAAGATATTAATGTTTTTAGCCAATTTTTTGATATTTGTCGTCGAGCTTAAAAAGGATACTGATCTTGGTAAAATTCGTCGCCTCTGTCGAAAGTTTTAGGCAGACATGCAAACATACATACATAAATTTATATATTGGTAAGTAAAAATTTTCAACCCAAACCAATTAAAAAGCTTGCCCTATCTCTGAATGCCCTTTATATCAAATTTCAATTGTGTAGACCAGAAATTGTCTGAGTAATTTGGTGGAGACCGCAGAGGTCAAATTTTTTTTTAAACTTTGACCCCTATTATGACCCCTAAATATTTATTTATTATTTGGGCTCAGATCAAGTTAAGTTAGATCCATGTCCAAGGAACATATATCTAAAATTTCAAGTGTTTTACCCAAAATTGGCGGAGGAGTTTGGTAGAGTTCTTAAAGATCAAATCGTTGAACTTTGACAACCCCCCCTCCATAACAGCAAATTTCTGGCTGAAAACAGATTACAAAGATTTTCCCAAATCTCAGTACCCTGTATATCAAATTTCGAGTCTATAGACTTAAAATTGACAGTTATTGCGTAGGGAAATGTACACAGACAGACGCATTCACTTTTATAGATATATAGAGTGTTTGGTTTTAAATCTTGCATTTTTATTGTGTTTTTGACAAAAAAAATAAATGGAATGAGTCGGTTGTCTGCCTTTGATTCTGCTATAGTCACTACTGTTTTCCCTTCATCAACATGGAGTATAAATTTGATTTTCGTGAAGTAAAAAAAAAAAACAAAAAAAAAACCATAAAATCTACTAGATCAAATTACATGATTTTTGGAATTTTTCATCGTTTTGTGACTGGTACATCATACAAACTTTTCTGTATTTTCTTTTAATTACTACCGTAAGTGCCAATCTGAATAAATACCAAAATTTTTACTTTCACCATACTTGAGTAAAAAACAAAACAAAAATAACATTGAAAAAAGTTCCGCCAAGTTTTATCGTACACGTGAAACTCCTGTATGATGACTCGGATGGAAAATATAGTCACCGTCTTTATAAACAATCTATAAAGAGGTTTACTAAGGAAGATTGATAACTCACATTCACGCTTTTCTAGTTAAAGGACGTGGCTATGAACTAGTTTTGGTATGCTCTCTTAACCTCTTCCTCTATTTATAGAGATGGCAACTATATTTTTCTAGACGAGTTTTCATATTGGCGTTTCATGTCTACAATAAAACTCGCTATAACTTACTGTTATACATTTTTATTTTCTTTTTTTTTTTCTTTGCTAAAGCAGGGTTTAAGTAAAAAAGTTGTTTAAGAATTAATAGTGTAACTCGCTTCATTTTGAATATTTTTAATAACTGAAATGAGATTTAACCTAAGATTTTTAACAGAACTTCGGAATGGAGACCACATCGTTTTTGGCCAAAAAAACAAAAAAAAAACCCAAAAGGTTCTTCCTATTGTTTCCCAAAATGGATCACTCTGGATGGTTCCAAATAAAAAAAAAATTGTCCTGGTTGAGAATTTCTCTTCCTCTCACTGAAAACAAAACAGATATTACACTTTGAAATTGGTTTACATTGTTCATTGCCATGTATAAAGTCCAACAAACAAGAAAAAGATTTCAAAAACATGTTTTCATGCAAGCACTTAACAGTATAGTGAATAGCTTTGTGAAATACAAATATTTTATGTTCATATTTTTACAATTTTAGCAATGGACACATTTTTGTGTGTGTTGAAAATAAAAACGAATGTAAAAATATATATAACAAAAAGTGAATTAGCCACAACTGCCATGAATCGCTGTCCAAAACATGCTAGATATAACTATATTTATTGTCTTTGGGTAAATTCATTATTCCTAAAATGGGTAGATCAACTTATCATTAATGTCCTTCAACTACGTCATTAATGTTATTACATTATGAGAAAACACTAGAAAAAGAAAAAAAAAAATGAAGAAATCGTTTTAGATTCACACACAGTTTGTTAGAAAAAAATGTAAGAGGGAGATACAAAACGATACATAAAGGAGTAAAGCTCATAGTTACTAAAGATAAAGCTATGTAAATCTCCCAGCATAATCAGAAATGCATGTGTTGCCAGGGTAAACAGATATATGTGCATGTACAATGTATAAGTGAATATGATTTTGTTGATGTTTTGGAGCTGATACGGCCGCTACTAGAAAACACTGAAAAGATGGAGTGATTTTCTGAGTTTTGTGTGACGACGGCGACCAGAAGAAAGGAAACTTAGAAACAACTGCAATTGTGGAAGATGTCTGACTGGAATAACATCAGTTATGAAGGTCCTGCAAGGATGGTCTGCCACTTGAAGTGCGTACAGTGTTTCCTGAGGTTCAAGCAGAAAAGAGAAAGATCTCTGGTTTTTATATTCACTACATAAAGTGAGATTAGATTTCAAAAACAATTTTTTAGTGCTTTCTCTCGTTGGCTCATGATTCAGGGGAGATTACTCCCTTGTAATTCTAAACCAACACATTGTAACATTGAATACTTATTGTAATGAAAATGTAATGAAAATCACTCCTTTATAATGTAGAACATGGTTTCTGTTGAAATTAATGATTTCAGTTACATTGGCTAAGTTAGATGAAGAAAAATCATGCATGCATTTTCAGCTAAGTCAAAAACTACACAGGATACCAACTTTACATTTTTAGATTGAGTATAACCTCTACCTGGTTATAGTGAAAAATACTGTAATATTCATTCCATTAGAGGTAATAAAAAGAAAATATTTGAATTCTTACTGGTTGTAGTTTTACAAGAAAAACTGAAATTAGGTTGGCCATCCTCTGATGACTTATTTACGTTTCTGTTTTAATTTTTAATTTTTTTTTATTTACTTTTTTTACATACTTTCTATTATATTGAACCTGTTGCTGATAAGATTTTTAGAAAAAAAAATCATGTTACATTTTTAATTCTATTTTATAAATAAACGAATGTGAAACTCTTATATTTTGTAATGCATGTAAAAAAAAAATTCTGTAAATAAACGCAGTCTCCATAAAAAAAATCAATCTTGGTCGTAAATAAATAACTCTTTATTATTTTTATTTATTTTTTAGATAAAAATATCAATCCAAAGATTAAAGTTGTGTACAAAAAAAACATACTCTTGGTTGCAAAAATCCTCTAACGTGCTAAAGTAAATGTTTGGTGTCACCTCAAATCTGTCCTTTTCTAAAGCCAGCCACAGTCCCTTATTCTCTACTTCATCTGGTATCCATAAAAAGTGTTCTCTTGCCTTCTCCGTACATGAAAAGTAAATTAAAAAAGATATTTCAATAATCTGCATGTGTGGTAGTGAGTAAATCGCCTCCAAAATGATGCGGTCGCTATTCCGAAATTCTCAGATTTTTTCTTCTTGCATATAAAAATTGTAGCTTATATATGTTGACTATTTTGTTTTCTATTTTTTTATTTGCTTGTGACAATTTTTCTTGTTTTTTTTTTTTCCCTGCTTAAAGGGGGGGGGGCACTATAGACAAACCAAAAAAGACATATATATATATATATATGGTAAATGTTATCAAAGGTAAGATAAGGTATTTTTTTACCTACCTATATATGGCATGATTACTGATTCATGTGAGATCACCGATTTACGTCGAGTTCGATCAGTACCAGATGGATAACTATTTTAGAGTCTTCTCGCAAGAGCTGCAAAAACCTAATATTGTAATCTGAGGAACGATTGTGAGTTTTATATTCCCAATAAATTTTCTCCTTCAGAGGAAGCTGATTCAACCTGCCTAGGGTTAGTGCCGCTTTGGTATGGATAAGTTTTTGGTGTTTTAACTTATTTTGAAGCGTTTATTAAATTTGAAATGCAAATAATGTTGAGCACTTAAAGTAACTAAAAGATGGCAGACATTAGGTTGCCACTTTTGGAATCTTGAGAATTGCTCATAACCCAAGAATAAAACCAAATACTGATATCTACCCATTAAATGTCGGTGATATTTATTTTGTAGATTTCTACCATTATTTTAATTTTCATATTTTGAGCAATTCTTGAGATCCAAAGGTGGCAGTCTCATATCCGGCATCTTTGTTGTCGTTTTAACTTAAACGCTTGACACTACTTGCATTTCAATCTTAAAAAAATGTTTTACGATAAGTTAAAACACCAAAAACATCCAGATATGTAGAAGGGTAATTTATCTTGCCTTTGGTAACATTTATTTGTTATATATTTCTTTATCATTTTTCTTCTTCTCGGTTTGTTGTCTATGGTAAAACATATCCCAAAAAAATGTCTGAGAAGAAATAAGTGAAAAAAAAAAAAAAATCAAATCTGATAGAAATGATCAATATTGCCTGGATTTAGTGATTGGTTTATGGAATCAAATGTTCGAAGAAGCAGCAGTAACTGATTATTTCATCCTAAGTAATTGAATTGGGGGAAACTATTATAGAACTAAGAATGGGTCATAAAATAAACTTGCCTTCTGGAAACCTCGGATTTTATTTTAATTTTAATTCCCATTAGAAAATGGCAAAGAACTCTATTATTTTCTTTGATACAAGACGTTTAGAAATTGTCTTTCTTCTCTGGTATCACACACACAGAAATAAAACAATATTAAACATTTAATCTTTTAATTCAAGCTGGAGATTAATTTCTATTCGCCAGACATAATATTTATTTATTTTATTTTTTTAAAACATTACACACAGTGAATGATTCAGACTGTTCCTTATTTTTATTTATTTTTTTAATGGATAGCTTGCGGTCTCCTTCCATTCCAGTGAACTAAATAGGTTTCAGTAACAGAAATCCTTTTGGAACGCTGTTGCAATAGCATGTTTGAGTGACAGCCTCTGACCTGTGATATGTTTTTTTAAATGAAAATCTCTTCAAACAAGATATGGAGCCACAAAAAAAAAAACTACTTAAAGGTTAAAAACAAGCTAACACTGGGTACCGCTCATACATATGACTGGGGATTAGTTGTGAAATTGATGTTCGGATGAAACTTTCTCCTTTGTGGTAAGCTGGTTCAACCTGCCTGGAGTAAATGCTGCTGGCATGTGCAAAACACTAAATGTTAGATGAACAGATTCCAACCCAGAAAACAGCAATTGTTTTTCCCGTCTTTGTTCAAAACAAAACTCTTGGAATGTGAAGACAAAATAAGGCAAGTGAGAATTACAAGGTTGCTGAAAGTAAACCAAAGTTCTACTTCCTCTTTTTGTCAACTTTGTTTTAAGTCTGTTAAGGTGCTTAGTTAGTATTCTACTAATTAACTTGCATGGTGATTTTTTTTCTTTTTTTTATGCAAGGATTTGACTTTAAAAGAAAAGTTTGAATTATGTCGTCCAACTTGGCTAACTGAATTATGTTCTTGATTAACCAATCAGAACATCTGAATGAAGATATACATCTAGAATATCGTCTGCTTCAGATGATCCGAGTTATGCGATAAATGTTTCCTTATTAAAAATAAATTCTTCTCTTTTTTAAAATATGCGATTCAATCCACTTGTAGAAGTTGGTTGCCACAGATAGGTGCTCATGCGAACGGCAGGGTTTTAAGGGGGAGGAGGATCGTTGGCAAGGTTCTAATCTGATCGGTTATTTCTTTGAAGGGTAACCATTTGGGAGTACTATGTACTGTAAGCAAAATGCTGCTCCACTTATGCCAGCCCTTAATATAAAACAGTTCTCCATATATAGAAAAAGTCGATATAACATTTCTGAAGTTTTTAGATGAGGATTAAGTATTCATTTTTTTTTTTTTTTTTTTTTCGTGACTACTGTTCTCAACTTAAGAGTTATTTTCATAATTTTTTAGTTGATATAACCTCCGGCCTTCTTCAGGTGTATCTTATCGAACTCTGATCTTTTTAACATTCGGGAATCTGCACAGACTCTTGGAATGGAACCCTTTTTTTAATCCATGGGGGTAGCATGCTCTTGTTCTATCAGCCACAACTGAGTAGAAGTCCTATGTAATTTGCGATTGTATTTTTGAGTCTCAACATGCGAATTAGTTGCATCAACCAAAACATCATGAAAATAATATTCGATATGAGAACAATAATCTGAAGAATCCAAATAATACAAAACCTGATATAGTTTTGAAATAAACGTGAATTTACTATCCGCCTTTTGTCTATTTACGATTGTCAGGTAAGATTGTAGATTACGCTCAACTTTATATATATATATATATATATATAGTTACCACTTATTGAGGCCAAAAGCCACTTAAGGATTGAGATGGATAGATTGACAGCTGAATGATGATGATGAATATTATGAGAGGAATAACAATAATACTGGAACAAACAAAATTTAATTGCTTACGTGATCTGTTTGTGTTGACATTTAACCTAAAGATTGTCAAATTGTAGCCTGTAGGAAAGCAATCCTATGGTAACATGTTCCACAGACATGGAGTTCTTGGAAAAAACTGGATATTTTGCCTCATACAAGGCACATGGAGAGAAAATGGAAAGTTTTTTGGTTGTAGTAATTAGATGAGTTCTTGCTGTGAATGTCTTAACATACCTTTCGGAGTTTACTTAATCCAATTCTAGTTGGGGGGTGGGGCTAGACAAGAACTGATTCATACATACATATATATATATATATATATGTTATTTTATCCATAATTTTTTTTTTTTATTTCCGATTCTGATTAATCATCCCAACACTAATATAATATATTTAAGTTAGTTATCCATGGTGTTGTTGATGATAGTCTCTATTTTTATATTATATCCGACCTTCAGGTTTATCTTGTTGAACAAGGGGATATTTATCATACTCGTACCATATATATATATAGTAAACAAAGTAATAGACCAAACATTTGGAGGTGCAGGTTACGATGTGAAATGGCTTAAATAGCAGTGTTTTTTTTATAAATGTTTGTAAATTTGTTTTTTGGCGTGTCATGTGCTATGAGATGTTGGTAGATGGAGCTGTTAGGGGAAGACAGGTGACATGTAAGCTGGCGAGATATACTGGTTCTAGTCGTGCCAATGTACGAGTTGTTTGTTATTAAGGTACATAAGAATCAATAAAACATTTTTGTAATTTTTACTATTATTTCATCTCCAAACAAAGCAGTGTATTTAGAAAAAGAAAAAAAAAACAAATGATTTTATGTACACCATCTTTTTTTTTTTTTTTAATACTAATCTTGTGAAGTTATAGCATTTATTCTAACAACGAGATTAAAACACAGACTTCAACTTCTTCACTCAATAGAAGAAAAACAATCTCTAATATAATAATGACTAGGGCTATGACCACAGCATATTCTTTTCGTTGTTTTGACTCTTAAGTGTGTATCCGTTGATATCTTATATGCTTTTATATAGTATATATATATATATATATATATATGATTCAATGTGTCTAACTGTATCAGATATATACTCGAGAGTCAAAACAATGAAAAGAATATGTTCTTGTCATAGCCCTACTTATAATACATATATGCATTCAGTCCTAAGGTTAGCTAATTTGCATACTGCTTTGCAAAATGACATCTCATTAATTAAATATTTGTTTCTTTTGTTTTAAATTTCAATGCTTGCGTCGTAGTAAAATGAAGAGTTCTGATAACAAATATTTTCATAGCGTGGATTGATGACAACTATGCTATAAAGGGCTCAATTCATATTCAAACTAGAACTTTAGCTTTCGAATACACTCATGTGGACGCAGTTATAAGATTAGCAAATTTGCATATTGCTTTGCGGAAAGACATTTCATTAATTAAATATTCGTTTCTATCATTTTCAATTTCAATATAACACATAGTTCTATTTACAGATAGTTATTTTTTGTTTTTGATTAAGGCTGACCAATTTTTTTTTATTTACAAAGAAGTCACCACTTATCAAGGCCTGGAGGTCACTCGAGGATAAGGGTTAATGAGTGTACAGTAGTCAATGGGACAATATCATAGTAATCGTTTGGAAATATGGTAAATTGGATTACTTAAGGGGACTGCTCATCAAGAACTTGTTTATGTTGGACTTGAAGACAACCATATTGTAATCATCTGGAAAGTAGGCAAACGGAAGAGAGTTCCACCGTTTTGTGAGAGCAATCTTTTTGTACCTTTCTGATCAATTTAGTTTTGAGTGAATTTAATTTCAAGAAGTTGCAACCCAACTGTATCTTTTAGGTTAGCTTACCCCCCCCCCCCTCCACGATGACCAAGCAAACAAGTCAGTGAGCATCCCGAAAACAACCGGGAGCAGGAGTTTCTTAGTTTCCTCAATATTTCCCAGGCAATGCCGGGACACCGGACATGATAGTGTGAAGTAATCCAGTTGTATACTTTCGTTTTCTGCAGTTATGTTACTCTTCTGCTTGCAATTGATATCACTTTTGGTAAGAATAGATGCTTTTTATCTTAATTATATTATTTTTATGGCTTTGCGACCCCATCTTGCCTCGAGTATAAATGCTATCGATTAATTACGGTTGTTGTTGTTGGACAAGTCCATGCAAGTACAATTTAGCTGCGTCTGGAAAGAACTAAAAATAAATGCTGAGTGTTTGTTTAACGGGTTCTCTTTTCCTTCAACATGTCACTTGGGACATTTTTCTATTTTGATAGTTTTTGCAGAAGTTATTTAGTCCCTCCCCCTCACTCTTTCCTCTACTTTCTGCCCAGCTTTCTGAAATGATTAACAACCAAACCCACTTCTGCATTGCATAAGAAAGGATGGATTTTCTTAAGATGCGTCTGGCATGGTTTTAACAATGAAAATGGCTGATCGATGGATGGAACCTTTTCCTTCCAGAAATGTTTTTATTTTTTTTTTATTTTTATTTTTTTTAAATGTCACTTCAATATCTGCTTAAACTTTATTTAAAAAAAAAAAGCAACTTTGTGTATTCAGTGAATTACATGTTTTTTTATAAGGTCATATTAAAAGTATAAAATAATTTAAGCTTTCTTGACTGATTGAATAAAAGATTGCAGACAAATTTATCTTTAGTTGACTTTTAACAAGTAAATATTTTAGTTTACTAGCAAAATAGAAAAGAATAGCCAAACGCATGTGATTTTTGGAATATGACATCTTCGTTCTGTGAAGAGTATGTACATCATAAAGATTTTTCTGATTTTTTTTTTTTAAATAAGAGTAATTTTAAATATGCACCAAATTTTATACTTACTTAGACTTGAATATATAAACATTTGAATTTTTTCAGATGTTTTTTTTTTTTTAAAATGATCTTCGTTAAAAAAAATTATATTCTATTTAAACAAAAGTTTTAATAATTTGACTTTGCTAGTTTTATTAAAAAAAAAATAAATAAAAAATAGTGAAAAGACATTTTTCATTTAGTAATGAGCTTTGAAAGATTGTTTTTTTTTTTTCATTGACAATCACCAAGAACATGCCAACTAAAACTCTTGGCCTTCGGGTCAAGATCAAAGTGTAGTATCTGTTCTTCAGATCTACACTTCAATTTCTTGTTCTCTGTTAGTGGAGGAGAAATCCTTCACGACTGAGACAATTTTTATTTTTGTTCCTTTTCTCCACATTAAAAAACGACCCTGGTGTCTAACTCTGTCCTGTGGGGAGGCATTGTAAATAGGGACAATCACCAAAAGATGAGCGTTTTATTTGGGTTGCGGCATGGAGCTGGTCCAACTGCTACAGGGTTAATTCACCGTTTGAAAAATCACTTGCGAATGCAGGTTTTCTAATTCAGTAGAGGGAACCAATCTTCCTTGGAGAAGTGTTGACAACATCTATGTATTGTTCCAATTCATGTTACCTGTGAATGTTAGGCAGAGAAGTTTGAATGTGTGACTTTAGATGGAGTGTTTATTAGCCATGGCAATTTATGGTTTAAAATGAAATAAGAATTACAGTTAAGTTTACCAAAATAATCCAAGATGGCAAAACTAAAGTATATTATAAATATTGAAGAGTTAATATTTATAAAGTAATCTCAACCCGATGTAAAAGCTCGATAAAACCAAATAGGAGAGAGCTTATAATAAGAACAAGTAGTTAATAAAACATGTTAAAAAATACTTTGAAAAAGAGTTAAAAACATTTACTTTTAAAAAGGAAGCACAAAATGAGTGGATAGTCCTTAATCCGCAGAGTTTCGAAGAAATACTTTCCTTATCGAAACTCTGCGGATGAAGGACTATCCATTTATTTTGTGCTTCCTTTTTAAAATTAAATGTTTTTAGCTCTTTTTCAAAGAGTTTTTTTTAACATGTTTTATTAACTATTTGTTCTTATATACATGCATATGATTTCTAGTCACCATTTAGAAAAATCATTCGCAAATGTGACTGTTTCACTCACAATGTAAGGCCCTGCATTGTAAAAATAGCCTTTAATATTTACAACAAGTGTGTTTGTGTATGTATGTATGTATATATATATATATATATATATATATATATATATATATATATATATATATATATAATCGAAAGTTCTTCATTTTCGATGGATGAAAGCTAGCAAAATGTGCAAAGATTCTCAAACAAATATGAAGCATTCGCTTATAAAGATGAGTGGACGCCTAAAAAGTCTGTATTTTGATTATTTCACCTACTTTTCTCATTCTGACTTATTTTCACAACATTTTCGACAATTTAAGCTCTGACCTTCGTCAAGTGTATCTCGTCTAACTCGAGAATCTTTGTTGAATTCAGGAATTTACATGGAATTTCAAATGGAACTTTTTAGTTAATTCACAGGAATAATAGCATACTCTCATTCCGTCAGCCATTACTAGGTAGAAATAATTTGAAATTGTATTAGTATCACTTGAGAATTGAACCATCAACCCTCAGAAGAGTGTTACTTAAAACTGAATTTTTACTTAGTATTTCAATTGTTACGCCAGCATTCTTGTAGACAAGGACCTTTTATTTAATCCACCTTAATTAATAAATGAATGATCCTGTTTAAAATTTTGTGTAGATTCTTGAGCTCGACAAAATACAACTGAAGAAGATCGGGGGTTACCTCGATCAAAACATTGTGAAACTAACATTCAAGATGAGAACAGTTGTTTGAATAATTCAAATAAACCAAATTATTCCAGTGTGTACTGATCCAGTTTTTAAAATATGTTTACAATATATGAATGTTATAACTAATCAGTGTTTGATACCAACTAAGAACAATAACCAAAACGCACACAAATGTACAAACATGGCTCTTTGTAGAAAGAATTGAGCACTCTAGGCAGTTGATGGTGCAAATTTAAATGAACATAAATGCTTTCATTTGCAACGAGCATAATAAAGATTTCTCTCACCTCTCCGAACAGTCGTCATCATATTTGGTTAAAAGTCCATTTTACATGTTGGCATGTCGAACAGCTTTAAAAAATTGACTTTGAAACTAACCTATCTCTAGCCAGGGTTTATTTGTCCCTCTTTCTCTCAAGTCCATTTTTATCACTTTCTCCCAGGTTTCTCGTATGAGCTTGACTTACTACCTTAACTGCTCTACATTGACTGGCCTGAGAATTTCAGCTTAAAACGCTTGTCATATCTAACTACACTCAAGAACTTCAATATGGCAAAACATCTTCAAAAGGTGAACTACTGTGTGTGTGCTTGCCCATCGGCTCTGTAGTAAGTTAATAAACAGCTGCATATCGCATTGTTCTTCATAAAACAGTTGAGTTCTGTCGCAGTCAATAATACAAATGTAAACATATCTCGTATCATGGCATGTTCATGCCATAGATGAAATCATGGTTAGTGTTCTCCATAGCCTTGGTTCATTGTTGCTCCGATTCCTCTGAAAACATCACAATTTAAACTTTACAGAATACATGGAGTGGGTTGCCATTACCCTCCACAACGCAGTAGCAACTGATTCGCTTGTTTGCATCTATCCATTGTCCTCAGATCATCTGCATAGCTGCAGTCGAATAACGTAACCTTTAATACCATAGAACCGTTTTCTGCTGGAGATTCATCCTCCTCCATGGCCATCCAACGTTCTGCTGCTAACATCATCAGTTACTTTCTCCTAGATTCATGTCTTAACTAAGTTTAGGGGTGCATCTCTCCCAATGAATTATATGAATATGCTAATGATACTAAGCTGGAAATTTATGACTCTGCGCAGTACATACAGTGCCTAGCCTTCCAAAGCAAATGGTCACCCATCTGGTACTAGCTAGGCTCATCGTTGCTTAACTTTAGTGATCTGGCGAGAACCAGTGTGTCAACGTGATTGTGACGTATATAACATATACAAGCATTATAACTTGCCTTAATTCGTATTGAGTGGAATAATATAGAGATTCTGACAAAAGCAGTTTCAAAATCAATGTTTGCAACCTTCAATTATTTAGTCACACTGGAGAGCTGTGATATGGCGAAAGTCTGCATGACATGTAATTTACAAACTATTTCAGTGTATCTATACTATCACCCATACCAAGGGATTGAACCTACAACTATCGAGTTGACAGTCAACAGTTATAACTGCAAAACAGATGCTGCTAGTAAATGATATTTTTATATAATCATTAATCGTCACTAGACAGTGCTCCATCTGTTTAGTTACAAAGATCCACATCCACATACACATGCACACACATATATATATATATATATATATATATATATATGTATGTATGTATATAAACACATGCACACACACCCACACATATATATATATATATAATCATAAAACTCAAATGACCTTGTAACGGGTTTTGTAACCCAACATCCGGTTTATGACTTCCGGTTGCGCATGCGTACACAAACATAAACCCATAACGGTGTAAATAATCAACTCTACAATAAAACATTGTTTTACTGTGTACGTTTTCAGCATCCCAATTGTTTATTTTTTTCACGTTTAAATTATCCAAATGAACAATTGTTAATACTTTTTGCTTTTTTATTTTTTTATTTACATCGTTCATTTCCACATTGTCTTAATTAGAAATTAGATTTAACATAAATTAAATATTTGACCCAATGGGTCATAAATGTTTGTTTAAAATAAATGAAAAAAAGTTAAATTTTATTTTCATTTTCTATTTAAAAAGCTGTTCTTAACATGGGGAGAGTTTTTTTTTTTTTTTTTAACTATTCTGTACTTTCAACTAACAATTTCATTTAAAAAAAGATATATCAAAATTTGAATTTAACTTTAAGTATTATGGTATCTGTTCAATGCACATTTACCTATAAGTAAGGCAAACCACTTATAATACAATGACTGTAAGTTTTTTTCAAAAATAAACAGTTATAAACAGAACGACTCATAGAAATCTATCTATATTCTTTTTTCATTTCAATATACTTTCATAGAAATGTTTCTGTCACAAAACTATTTTCTTTACGCCGCAAGTGTCACACTCATACATTTAATTCCATAACTAATATAACATACTGACCCAACGGGTCATCTAGTATATATATAAAACACACACACACATGGTTTAAAGAAGCTTGGTGTATTTTAATAAAAAAAAATAGTTTAAATTCCTAGGGATACTAAGTTCAACATATCGCAGACTTAGCACTTGTATAAGCCACTGTACCACTGAAAAATTTACAATTAAGAAAGGGATTCAACTATATAAAAGTGAAAACTAAACAAGAAGCCTTAATTAAAATCGTGAAATAGAAAACGGTGAAGATCATCAGTTGTTCAGCATGTGGTTGTTTTAGAGATTTAAAAACAGGACATCTGTTAAATTCATGGCTCTTCAAGGGAAATACCACTTTCCTAATAACAAAATTATATATAAATGAAAAAAAAAAAAATAGAAACGGAAAAATTTTTGCAGAAAGACTTTAAAAACAATTTCTTGCCAGTAGATATTAAGTTGACCTAACACCCAAATAATTTCCCCCACTCTTTATCTGTGGTGCCCAAACCTAAACGTAGATTCCATGAACAAAGCTTCTTTCTTAGAAGTGCACGCCTGTGGAACTTCCTTCAATTTTCCTGCTTTCCAGCTGACTACAATCTGATTGTCTTCAAGTCCAACGTAAACAAGTTCTTCATGACCCATTCCACTTAAATTAACAAATTTACCGAATTTTCATTACTAACAATTACTATATTCTCCAATTGATTACTGTACACTCTTAACCCTTATCCTCGAGTGGTCCCTGGGCCTTAATAAGTGGTGATGCCTATGTAAAAATAAAAAATTATATATAGAATTTTAGATAAAAACTGTATATATAACTACAATCTGAACAGATTCAGCTTTGTTGATGCCAGTTCCGCATTTTTGTTTGCATAAGTAAAGATAAAAAGCCGCACCTCCAGTAATTTTGTCACAAATGGAGAAAACACTTGTGTCTATAGTTATACATTTTTTTTTAGATGCGTTCGAGTGTCTCTATAGGAGGATCTGTCCTTTCATTGCTTGAAATGGTATTTTCACATTAAAATACGATTCCAAGCAATAGAGTCTATCATCCACTGCTTGAAGGACGGATCCTTCTATGAAGACACTTTAACACATCTTTAGAAAAAACAAAAAAACTTGCATGTTGATAATGGACCAATCGATTTTGTGAAATTGAATTTTCATCTGTAAACATGCAGATTAAACAGATTTGTCTAAGTATCTAAAATAAGGGGCTCCGTCCATCTGCCTGTGTAACGTTTAACTTTGAAATAGTTTTTTTCAAGAGTTTCTAAAATTTTGAGATGAAGATTGATAATTTGGTTTATTTGGATTATTCAAACGACTGTTCTCATCTTGAATGTTAGTTTCACAATGTTTTGATCGAGGTAACCCCCGATCTTCAGGTGTATTTTGTTGAGCTCAAGAATCTACACAAAATTTTAAACAGGATCATTCATTTAATCTACACAAGGTGGATTAAATAAAAGATCCTTGTCTACAAGAACGCTGGCGTAACAATTGAAATACTAGGTAAAAATTCAGTTTTAAGTAACACTCTTCTGAGGGTTGATGGTTCAATCCTCAAGTGATACTAATACAATTTCAAATTATTTCCACCTAGTCATGGCTGACGGAATGAGAGTATGCTATTATTCCTGTGAATTAATTAAAAGTTCCATTTGAAACTCCATGTAAATTCCCGAGTTCAACAGAAAGATTCTTGAGTTAGACGAGAGACGAAGGTCAGAGGTCAAATTGTCGAAAATGTTGTGAAAATAAGTCAGAATGAGAAAAGTAGGCGAAATAATCGAAATACAGACTTTTTAGGCGTCCACTCATCTTTATAAGCGAATGCTTCATATTTGTTTGAGAATCTTTGCACATTTTGCTAGCTTCCATCCATCGAAAATAAAGAACATTTCTTTTGTGTATGTGTAATGTAAATATTAGAGGCTTTTTTACAATGCAGGGCTTTACATTGTGAGTGAAAGTCGCATTTGCGAGTGATTTTTGAAATGGTGACTAGAAATCATATATATATATATATATATAAACCTTTTCAACCTTTAATTGCCATGTCTAATAAACACTTCATCTAAAGTCACACATTCAAACTCCTTTGCCTAACAGTCACAGGTAATATGAATTGGAACTGTACATAGATGTTGTCAACAAGATTGGTTCCCTCTTCTGGATTAGAAAACTTCTCACACCTGCCAGTGTGCCACATCTCCGCAAAGCCACCATTTGCCCATGCATTGGATATTGTCAAATCTTGGCTGAAGCATCAACTACTAGTCTCTCCCTCTTAGACAAGGTCCAAAAAAGAGTCTCTAATCTAATGCGTTCTGTGATATCTACCAACATTGCTGCAATGTTGCTGCAATCTTTGTGTTTGTTTTACAATGGGCTCAAATGAACTTGCTGCACTGGTGCTCACGTGATGTAAATACCACTAACCCGACTCGTTAGTCAACGAAATCCTACCCATTCACTCTAGAGCCCCCACCCCTGATGCCAGGAGGCTAATACTTTTTTTTTTCAAACTTCTAGCCTTTGGAATTTCCATCTTGCTCCCTGTTTCTCCAACTATACCAACATGCAGAAGTTTCTGTCTCTGTCTAACACTGTCTGTCTCTGTTTCGATGTCTCTCTTACTCTCTGTCTATCTGTGGACCTCCTTGTCTCTGTCTGTCTTAGTGAGCTCTCTTATCTCTCTCTCTCTCTCTTTTCAATAGTTGGACAGTTTTCAATAAAATGTATTTTTATTTTTTTAACAAATGTTACAAGGTTCTTCACTCTACCTTTTAACTCTGAGATGGTGGTGGGGATAGTGTTTATTGTACTTGTTGATTAATTTACGAGTTGGAGAGAGAGAGAGATGATAAAGAAACAGACGACCCCCCCACCCCTCCTTTGTTTTAAGGCGTTGTTGTCACTGACAAATGAATGAACCAAGAAGCTTTGTTGTTGTTTATGTATTGATGTTAGTTCATGAAGCAAATCAATTTTTTGAGGATTTCCTCACAAACAGTTGCCAGCAACAGTAACTGTTTGGTTGCAAAACATGTTTATTTTTTACCCTCGACGTGATACCTAGAAAAGGCATAGTAACCATGCAGCTATGGTCAACAACTGGAGTCGATCCAAAAGTAAGGCCTCCTATTTTTTTAACTAAAAAATTAAAATGTTGAAGAACTACAAAGACGGGAATGGTAGCATTAAAACAAGCAACCTTTTGTGCTACAGAATTTATTTTCCTACATAGTCAACACCATTCTCAATGCACTTTTGCCAGCCTCTTTTGATTCCTTGATCGTAAAAGTTTGGATTGCACTTTGTCACTCACATCTCTGTTGCCACTCTGAAATCGACAAACTTATCTGTGCTGACATCAACTGCATTGGCTTCGTAAACATTCAACAGGTGCTGGTGAATGTTGATCAGTTGAATTTTTTCAGCTTCTGACACACATTCATGACAGGGGATGCTTTCTTAAAGTCTCACACTGTCAATATCTGAAACAGAGAGATGAAACTTTCAGGTCACAAATGCACGAGTTCAGTCATCATAATAATGTAATTTGCAATCACCTGATCCATTCAGAAGGAAAAAAAATAGGAGGCATTACTTTTGGAACACCTCATACTTAATGATTACAGAAGATTTGTTTGTAGTATTCAGTGATTAGTTTATTAGCAATGATACCTATTTTTTCCTCCTTTCAATCTCTAGAGATGATCGATGCTTTTTGTAAAGGTATCGGCATGAAGAATTTATTCTGAAGCAAGGCTTGTGAAATCTCCAACTGCACCTTTTCTGAACTGGCATTATTCATATCCGATGACGAGAAGTTCAAGCTGACTGGAAATATTGCTGGGATGAGCAGAGAAAGACTCATTTCAAAGTTTTTTTTTTTTTTATTCGTTAGCCTTTCAATTATGAGCAAAGAGTATTATCTGTTTTGCCCTCTCTCAGTGAACGAGAAATCCGTCAAGACTGAAGTAATTATTTTTGTACTAATCCAAAGTGCCTCTTTTATGGGAGCTGGATTTCTCGTTTTGAAAGCGACCTTGTGTTCAACTCTGTCCTCCTGAGAAGGCAAGTTGCACAACCAAGACTCGAGTCTAGTTTACTCTATTTGATCTATATCAGAAAGAAGTGAAATTGACGCAGTAGTACCAACAGAATTCGAACCCAGCACACCAAGCCTATATCCACATTACGTTACACCATACCACTGTGATAGCGAATCAACTTACTACAGTTTCAAGTTTCATCTCTCTGTTGCAGATATTGAAGGTGTGAGACTTTAAGAAAGCATTACTGACTTGATGCTTGCATATGTACAAAAAAATTAAAAAATAATCTCTATCATTACTGTCACTTTGCTATAGATTAGGAACAGTTTTGAGATATTTGATGACCTGTTGGATCAACGTTGGTACATTGTACATAAGTGTATAAATGACGTAGAAATGAACAATATCTATTTATTTGCATCCTCTTGCACTGCTACTACTCCTACTTTCTCTGTTTTCCTCCTTGTTCACTCCTATTCTCCTGAAGCACTGTGCATAAGTTTTATTCATTACTAGACTACCCGTGACCTGTTGGGTCAGTATGTTATATTAGCTATGGAATTAATGTATGAGCGTGACACTTGTGACGTAAAGAAAATAGTTGTTGTGACATAACAGAAACATTTCTATGAAAGTATATTAAAATGAAAAAAGAATATAGATAGATTTCTAGGAGTCATTCTGTTTACAATTGTTCTTTTTTTTTTTTGAAAAAAAAAAAGAACTTACAGCCATTGAATTATAAGTAGTTTGCCATATTTGTAGGTAAATGTGTACTGAACAAATACTGTAATACTTAAAGTTAAATTCAAATTTTGATATATCTTTTAATTTAAATGTGAAAAAAAAAAATACAATTGGGATGCTGAAAACGTACACAGTAAAACAATAAGGTTTAATGTGTTGATAATTTATTTGTAACGCAAATTTAAAAAACATTTTCGGGGTTATTTATTTATGTTGGTAGTGTAGAAGAAAATGTATGAATGTTTTTAAAGAAAGGTGTATTAAAAATGGAGAATAAATTTAAAAAAAAAAAAAAAAAAGGCTGTGGGTAAATTACCATTGTAAAATGCTCTTATGATTGTCAATGGTTTAAAGTAGATTTATTTGTAAGAAAATTGCGTTAAAATAACTTAAACATCATACGGAAATGAATGATGTTAAAAAAAAAAAAAAAAATGCAGAAAGTATTAACACTTGTTTATTTGGATAATTTAAATGCAAAAAAAAAAAAAAAAATTGGGATGCTGAAAACGTATACAGTAAAATGATACGTTTTATTGTTGCGTTGATTATTTGTTTATGTACGCATGCGCAACTGGAAGTCATAAACTGGATACTTGAAATAACCACCAACAATTTTCTTAACTTCCTATCTGTGGCCAAAACTATACAAAAAATTTTATGAGGAACGTTTCTTTATTTTATTTCTTTTATTCAATTTTCACCCCAAACAAGGCATAGTGCCACTTTGTAGCAGGAGGTTTCTATCGGGGACATGTTGCGGGGATATTATGAAGAAAGATGAGCAGCAAGATGTCTGTTCATGTTACATTTCTGAATGTTGGTACAGTTGGAAAAGCAGGATCCCGGAAGAGAGTTCCAAAGTCTAACAGTTCTGGGGAAGAAAATATTGGAGTAGAAGGCTTTCTTACACCGCAGGATTTCTGTGTAGGGGTGGAATTTAGCTCCTTGTTGGGTTTTGTCAGGGATATTTATGTCGAGGGGATACAAGTACTTGTATTTCGTCAGAACATTCACAATTAAAATACTTGTAGAACAGGGAGAGGGATGCAACATTTTGTTGATGGGAGAGAGGCTGAAGCTTAGATGACAGTTCAGGACCTATCAGGTTGGCGAGTCTCTTTTGAACCCTGTCCAGGAGTGAAAGGCTAATAGTAGATGCACCAGCTAAAATGTGTGAACAGTACTCCATACATGGACGAATGGTAGCCTTATAGAGGTACGGGATACTTTCAGGCATTAGTAGCTTTCTAGCATGGTTAAGAGAGCCCACCTTCTTCATAGCAGCATTGACAATGCTCTCAATATATCTGTTCCAACTCATGTTTCCTGTGAATGTTAAGCTAAGGAGTTAAGTACTTTCAGGTAATGTGTTTTCGGCCATTGCTATTGGTAGTAGATGTTTCTTGTAATTATTAAAGGAAACAAGCTTAGTCTTGGCAGCATTGAATGTGACCATCCATTTTTGTCCCCATTCTACTACAGATTGGAGGTCTTCTTTTAGCGTTTCTGTCATTTCCTTAGATATGAGTTCATTTGCCCCCCCCCCCAGGACACTGTCTGTGTAATGCAATACCGTTTGTCTGTTTCCCAGCTGGCTATGACATGGTCATCTTAAAGTCTAATGTGAATAAATTCTTATTGATCAGCCATTTAGATAATCTCTCAATTTCTACAGTGACTGATCTTGTCTCATCTACCTAACACTTAACTTTTATCAAGGCCCAGATGCCAATCAAGGAGAAGTGGTGACCCTCCAAGTGTATATATTTCGATGTTCAGTCTTGAAAGACAAAGGATACCCCTTGTAGGAGGGCAGCTGTGCGTGTAATTGTGAGGCAAGGATTGCGCAATCTCCAACCACACATCTCCTGAATCGGCAATGTTTGAGTCCAGTGGCAAGGAGAAAGAAGTCCAGGACGACTGGAAACAATGCTGAGATAAACGGAGAGCATATGCAGCACCTGGAAGTCCCAAATGGTCACCAATCTTGTACTGACCAGGCTCATCGTTGCTTAACTTCAGTGATCTGATGGAAACCAGTGTGTCAAACGTGATTATGGCGTATATTCTTGATGGGTCTCCGAGCCTTGATAAGTGGTGACCCTCCAAGTGTGTGTGTATTAGGTAGGTGCAAAAATAATGTTGTTTGACATTCAACTTAGTGTCAAAAAACATTATTTTTGCACCAACATAATAAAAATATATACACACATTATCTACTATATAAAATAAAGCCAGTCTAAGTGGTTACATGTAATCACTAAATAGCATTTTTCATACAAGATATTTAATTCTGTTTCGCAAGTTATCTATGGTGTATATTCAGCTGTGTTCTTTTATTTTAAATCCATTTTTTTTATTGAAAAACAAAAACAGATTTAATGATTATTGAAGTTACTATATTTTAGAACTTTTTATATACTCCCTAGATTGTAATATCTACGATTTGCAAACGGTCGTCGTCTTTAGATTTATTTTGATCGATTTAAAAAAAAAAAAAAAAAAATGGTTTCCAGTGTTTGTCTTTTTCGTATAAATAAAGCGAAACTGAATCGAATCAAATCAGCTCATTGACCTTTTTGGCCAGCACGCCTTGAAGGCAATCAGCTTTGAATACCCTTCACATCAGACAATTGCTATTCATTTGAGAGCTCCCCCTTTTTCGTGGGAGCTTGGTTTCCCCAACATCGTGGGGAAACAAATAAATGAAACAACGGAAAGCTTAACTGGCCTTCAGCCAACGTTTATTTCTGCACCTGCGTTTTCACTTAACTGCAAGTCAACTTTTTGATTGACATTGTTAAATTTCAACGCTTTTCACTTCCTATGGCTTTGTAGCATAGCGGTAAGATGCCATGTTTTCTTTCACTTTCTTCGGGTTCGTCACAGGTTTGAGCCTCCCTCCTTACTAACACTTTTTTTTTTTTTCTTTTTTACACCTCCAAACACCCGGGCAATGCCGGGTACCCCTGCTAGTCTATAATCTAAATCTCACCTGTCTATTTAAATGTATGTATGTATGTATGTATGTCTGTCTGCTTAAAACTTTCAACAGAGGCAACGGATTTTCACAAGATCGGTATTGTTTTGAAGCTCAACCCTTCGGACAACAAATATTGAAAAATTGGCTAAAAACAGTAATTCCTTCACCCTCAACTGAACACTTTTCTACGAGGAGGGGCCGTTTTTTTTTTTTTTTTTTTTTTGCTAATATTTTCGAAAGTCTTCCCCTCTTTTTGATTGACTAGCCTTAATTTAAACATTTGTCACTTCTGGTTTGACAATGGCCGCAACAGCAAAGACATCACTTTTTTTTTTTTCACGTTCTTTTCCTTCTTTGCGGTATGGGTTCAAGCCTATTTGCCTATTACCACTTTTTTTTTTTTTTTTTTTTTTTGCTTAACACACATCTCCAAACACACAGGCAATGCCGGCCACCCAGACTAGTGTTAATTAAAGGAGAGGGGAAGTATAATTATTATATATGGTTAGATGAAGTTTTATTTTTTTTTTGTGGTAATTTAAGCTTTCTACATGTGGTTTATTTTCATTTCAAACCTCATCTAACAATTATTGATTAATTTTTTTTTTTTTTTTTTTTTGTCATATTTGAATGAAGATTAATTGTAAATGTCACCAGTTATTTGCAATCAAGTAGAAACGATTACTTTTGCATGTAAAGGATTGTGTGAGGGAGAAGGAAGAGGGTGTCAGCTTGTATCAGCCTCTTTCTGTTGTTGCCACCCCTCTATAACCTCTCCCTCCCTCCCTCTGCCCGCTCCCTTATTTCAGCCTGTCACATTTTACTCCTACTCAAAGACTTCATTGGAATAAGAGTACAATTTCATATACAGCATAATCAAGTTGACATGCCGGTTCTTGTTATATCACCAAAGTTAAGCAACATAAAGTTCGGTCAGTATAAGATAGGTGATCATTTAGGAATACTAGGCTCTTTATGAAGGAGGACATTGACCCCCCCCCCCCCTTGGTAAAACTGCAAAAATTAATTTTTTTTTTTTTTTTTTTTTTTAATTTATTACTGAACTCCAATTTACAGTCCCTCCTTGTAAAATGTCTGCAACAAATGTTTAACTGCAACAACCGTCAACAACTTCCCTCACTCTCTATCCGTGCCTAAAACTAAATGAAAATTCCATGAGCAGAGTTTCTTTCCTATAACTGTCCATTTGTGAAACAATATCGCGTGGCTATTTCCCGACTGACTATATCATGGTCATTTTCAAATCTAACATGCATAAGTTCCTGTTAAGCCAGCCGTCCAATTCGATGATCTAGCCCTACTCAAGTTCTACCCTTACTGATTATGTTGTCTTACCCTCTACCGAACATTTAACCCTTAGTCTTGAGTGGCCTCTGGGCCTTTATAAGCGGTGGTGACTCTTTCCAAAGTAAAAAAAAGAATGGATGGATGGCAGAGTTTAAACAGTGACATATTTATTTTTTTCCAATTTCATCCGCTTTGGGTGACCACCTATTTTGGTTTGTATTCTGCTTTTCATTCAACTTACAGTTTATCCACTCCTTTAACTTTTATTCTCGAGTAACTTTTAGCCTGGATAAGTAGTGACTCCTGAATTAATAAATTGTTTATATTCAACCTTCAACGTGCAGATTGAACGAGACAGGATTTGAGGAGATTAGACAATGTTTTTGTTGTGGGAAGAGAGGATTAAAATATTAATCCATGTGTTTATATTTGTTCAGTTTTTGTGTGGAAAATTTATTTTCCTACTATTTCATTGTGATTGTGATACTATTGACGTATCACCCCCCCCTCAATGTGTTAGGATGTACAAAAGAAAAAATATAACAAAAGAAAGTTTATCAGCTGAACAATGAAGACGAAGTTGTTCACTGAGGTACACAAAGGAAGGATGCGGATTGTTAATCAAGGTGGGGGCGGTAAAGAGAAAATCTGTTTATCAATAGAACAAATGGAGAGGAACATGTTCACCAAGGTACACAATAGAAATCTAGAATATTGTTAATCAAGGTGTGGCGGTAACAGGAACATGAGATCGGTCAATATATTTTAGAATTAGTTTTAGGAGTGGCAATGAATTTTGCAACCGTTTATGAATCTGAGTCTTCATTTATTTCTCTAAGGCAGTTTTTTTTTATATGTATATTTAAATTGCACAAAATACATTGTAAAATATTCATTAGTTTTGGATTGAGTTATGTTTGGAAAAAGAAAATTTTGTCTTATTTTAGTCAATTGCAATTTGCAATTTTCTAATAAAAAAGACTTCTCCGCAAGAGAAGAATTTTTTTTTTTTTCATCTGCATTTATACCATTCAATTGGAAATAATTGCCAAGATGGCACAAACTGTTGAAATAAATTGAATTTTGTTTGACAAAATGAGATCTAAATAACTGGCAGGGCGCTGCCTTTTCTATTTGGCAAATTCTTTGAGAACTTTACAACACCAGAGTGATGGGAGTGGGGTGGTGTGCAAGTTCAAATTACCTTTGGCTGCTCCATATGACCAGTAGAGGAGGGGGGAGGTGTTTCTTTAACTCTGTTAACGGCTTTAATTTATCCAATGCTGTTCTTGGCATGCCCCCACCACGTTTGATTATCAGTCCAATTTTTTTGTTTGCTTTTTTGTTTTTCTTTCATTCATTTTAGATGTGTTTACGTATCCTTATAAAAGGCTCTGTCTGTCCGTTTATCCACCTATAACACAGTTGGAATTCAATTTTCATTAGATATATAAATGGGTTTTACTAAGTATGTATGACTAAAAATGATGTACGATCATTGTATGACTAAATTGCTACTGCTGAGTGCTGCTGATTAAAGCAACTATGACACGGACGATCGACTGGGTCCGCCAGCGTAAAATATCGTAAAACAATAAAACGAATTTACTCAGAAATTTTGAGAGATCATTTTTAGCAAATATCTTTTTAAGTCTATACCTAAAAATATTCACTAAAGAAAACTCCTGATTTTTATTAAATATTCCCTCTTACACACTTCAATCCAACAATCGATTTTTTTTTATTCTTGTTACCACCTGACCCTTCAGTTAGACCCTGTATATGAGACTCTAACTTTCTTGATGCTTACCTTTTAGAAATGTTAAATCCAAAATCATTTAGCAAGTGTAGTCAAATGCTACTTTATTTTTTTTTTTATATGGCCAGGGCAGCGCCAGATACTCCTGCTAGTCTTCTATTATATAAAGGGCAAATGTCTGTTAGTGTGAATGTATGTGTGTTTCTATGTCTCACTAAAACTTTTGAAATCCGAAATGGATAAGAATGATTCTGGTACTGTCTTAAAGGGTAGGAACTCTGACGCATAATATGTGAAATTTAGAACAAAAAATCTGAACAACCACAAAGTTCGATGGTGGGTGGGGGAGTGTCATGTGAAATCGTCTCTTTCTAAAAGATTTCAGCATCTGCACATATGTGAATTGCCATCTCTCGCTTGACTTAAATACATAAATTTGCAATGTCCTGTTATGGCTGTCAGTGTGGTGGAGTGGATTAGAAAGCTGTCTGAGAAATATTAGTTTTTGCGTTTGCACCTCTCTTATGTCAGATGTTTCGTTTTTTATTTTTAACATTTTTGAAAACGTTTCCTTCAGTAAACTTTTGCATGTAAACGGGGTTAAAAGATTTTTAAAAAATATTTTGTTTTGTACTTTGTATTATTTATTTGGCTCAAATCAAATAGAGGGAATGGTACTTCTGCAGTTTAAAGCCTGTTTTTTCCATGAGTCTCACTCAGCAACGTCTGGTGAATGATTATATTGAGTGAGCAAAAAAAGACGTGAGCGAACAGACGGTAAAAATGGGAAGAAAAGGAAAGAATTTAAAAGGAAAAGAAAGGACAGAGACTCAAAAAAATGTTTTAAATTGGAGAAGTACTGAAGGAATTTTTTTTAGCGGTGATTGATTTAGCTGAGGGTTGATTTAAAGGTGAGATTACTATTAAGTGCACAAATATTACTTAGCTAAATCAGATATTTTTGTTTTTAAATTGTAACCGCTTGAAACTTTTTCTCTCACATTCTCCTATTCTGAGTTCGTAGCAGTGGACTCGCATCAGTGGATTTTTTTATTAAAGCGGTCATTAACAATTTTATTTATTTTTAAAAAATATTTTTTTTTAAAGTTTAATGCACAGTAAGAATTAAACAAAAATCATTTAGCAAGTGTAGTCAAACGCAACCTTTTTTTTTTACATGGCCCAGGCAACGCTGGGTAGCCCTGCTAGTCAAAAATAAAGGAATGTGAAAGAGTTTTTACTCTCACAGCCAGAAGTTTCAATACTGCTATCCATATCACTGAGTACTAGTAACATTTTATCTTCACTTGTGAAAAAACATTTTCATTCTCTTTCATTGTATATGGCTGGCAGGCAGAAAAAAACTAATAACAGAATGTCAACTGTTCTGATAGACAGAATTGATTCGGGGGGGGGGGGGGCATCATCATCTGAACCCCCAAATTCTATTATTAGCCTTGGTGTCCTCAATTTTTCTGGTCAGAATTCTTTCTAGAATGACATTGGGTACTTAAAGTAGGAACCACGTAAAGGTTGCCAACATCCTAAGTGAAATTTATTTTTGAGGTACGGACTGGATTTGAATTTGGGACATCCAGGTCATCAGTTCGTCTCATTAACCATTGGTTAGCATGCCATATCTAGAAGTAGAGGTCATGAGTTCAAACTTTACTCAAGCATAAGTATTTTTTACTTTGATTTTTTTTTTTTTTTTTTTTTTTTCTAAAATGAAATTAAACATTTCTAGTTACAATGCAGATTTGGTTTGTTGGATTTTTATTTCTTTTCTGTTATCTACGTACTTTACAGAAGTTAGGACTCTGGGTGATGCTGGGTAGCCCGGCTGGTTAAATATAAAATTAGAAATAAATTTTATATGAAGATAATGAGAAAGGAAAAATAACTTCTCTGTAATCTTTTTTTTTTTTTTTACCTTTTTGTGTACATTTGAAAGTTAAATGTCATCTTTTCTTTACACCAATGCGAATAAAACTGTCCAATATATGTATTTATTCGTATTGGTCAGTTTTACATTTCCATCTGTGTACTCTCTCCAGCATTCTTCAGGTGCCTTCTTTTTTAGTTGAAACCTAACTTCAAATGCCTTGTCATCGACGACGATAGGGAACACCTCAAGAAGGCTGGAGAGTAAAACCGCTGAAGTTTGAATCAACAACCAAGACAAAGATAAGTTTGGTGCATTAAAATAACGATACCTCTTCTATTACCTTTGGCTCATTTCTTTGGAATTGGTTTGTAAATCTTGTCAAAATGTTGCCTTAATTAACGGGCGATGCTACAAATCTCAAGACTTGGAATTTATCCAACGTCTACAAGTATTTTGGCATAACGGATTTCAAGTGTTGCAATTTAGTAGAATTTCTGCCAATAATAGTGAGTTGACTTTATCTACTTCGCTGATGCAGGATTTTCTCGCAAAAGTATTAAATTGTCATACTTGAAGTTCATAGTACAAGCACGAAATTCTGACTCTTGAAAGTATTTCTCTCCCACACAAAGAAATGTGACACAGTGATTGGAAAGTGGGATTTAAAAGTTAGCGCCCCCACGGAGAAGCATTGTGATCCATCAGCTTTCGCTAGTAGAGGCACCTGTGTTGATTAGCAATAAACTAACCCTCTTCTCAGAGAGAAAAGGTAAAGCCTGGGAGGGTTGACCTCCTAGAACTGTACAGGACTTTCACACCAAATCCTCATCTCTAATGAAAGGCTGACACAAAAAGAGGCTATAAAACAATCTGTGAAGAAATGTATTAGCATATAAATATTACATTATTATTATTTAAGTGTTTAGATTAAAAAAAAAAAAAAAATAAGCAGGATTTTTCAAGGTTATGGGAATCCAGTGATTTTGTCTGTTGGTTTTTAATCAACAAAATTTAAAGAATTCAATTAAAAATTTTTAATTATTTTTTAATAACATTTCTATCTAATCATGGCCGACAGGAGGAGAACAATCTATCCCTGCAGATTAAATAAAAGGTTCCTTTTGAAATCTCATATTCATAGTTTTCTGCGTTTGACTAAGGTTTTCAAAATTTCAGTTGGGAAATACAACTGATGAATGCAAGAGGTTACATCGACTAAAATGTTTTGAAAAGAAATAACCAATACGAGAATTTATTTATTGTTTAAAATTTAAAATAAAAAAAAATTAGGCAAAAAAAAACAAAAAAATTGAGATGGGAGAGAGTCGGGAGAAGGGGAGTCCACTTTTTTTTTTTCTCTATTTACTAAACTAGTTTCATTTGCCACAATACCACATTCACTCTATGGATTCAAACTATAAAAAAAATCAAAAAAATCCCCAGATAGTTTTTGAAATAAACTTTATTTACAATTTTTTTTTATATATATACATAAAAAAAAATAATTTGAGACTAGTGGTATCAGAATAATTCAAATTATAAATCAAGAATAAAGATTTCAAAACTCGATACAGTTATATTTAAAAAAACTAATTCTATTTATTTGTAACATTAGCAGTTTTTATTTTTATTTTACTTGAAAAGTTATTTCCATTTTTTGCCTGCCATGTTAGCTGTCTCTTCTTGATTCTTCCTAGGTCAGTGGGAAAATATTATCTTGTGTGCAATACGGATCCTCTGTGGTTGGGAGGGGGTGGGGTTGACCGTTGCCTTATTTTGCCACTGGCTAACTTTAATCTACTGACCTTTTATTTCCTCTGCATATGTTCTGCATTTAGAAAGGGAGTTGACATATTTAGAAATAATCTTGAAGGGTCAACTGGTCTTAACAATGTGTGTGTGTTTTGAAGGTCGTAAGACAAGACTAAACCCCATTTTATTTTCTTATTCTATTAAAAAAAAAAAACGTATGGCTATTAGATAACTATTTATAAAACATTTTAATTATTTAATTTGTACACATCTGTCTGGTCTGCTGTTGCAGAACGTCTTATAAAAAAATCCAGATTGTCTCTTAGCTTACATTAATGATCCGTCTCTTACAGATCCCATTTTTAGGATCATTTTAAGATCAAAATTTTATTTTTATTATATTTAAAAATCATAGCTGTTACTATTATTGACATTAATTATGATAAAGGAAATGCAATTGTTAATTTAGTCAAAAAACTTGACTTATTTGTTCCAAAAGAAATTATTTAATATATGAAATAATTATTTAACCTATGGAATAATTATTTAACATATGGAATTAATATTTGATGTATGAAATATGTGGTTTCTTTTAACTAATTGTCTAGATTAAAAAAAATTTGATTTTTTAAATCAACCCCCTCAAACAAGAATACATTGTCACTGAGATGAAATTAGAAGGCATATTTATAGGAGCATCCTAAGTGGGGAGTTGTGCGGTGAGATCTTTGTTTACATTTAAATTTCTGTATGTTGGTATAGTCAGGATAGCAGGGATGACATTCTAAAGGCTATCAGTTCAAAGAAAGAATCTTTTTGCATCTGGGGACCTCTGTAGTGAAAGGGTGAGATTTTGCTGATTGACTATTTTATTTTCATTATATCTAAACGCTATAATGTGGGCATATAAATCTTTGCAAAACATAAACAGTGGTGTCAAATTTATTTTGGTAGTTCAATTAGCCACTGATTTATGGCAATTCAAAGATTGTTGGAAATTAGAAAATCTTTTGTCCTATGTTCTGCATGTTGCTATAGGCAGGAGAACAGGATGGTATTCTAAAGGTTGGCAGTTTGAAGAAAGAATCTTGGCATCTGCAGTGAAGGGGTGGGATTTTGGTGATTGACTGGTTATTCAGAAGTGTTTACATTGAGGAAGTACCATATTCCATTGAAGTACTTGGATACAACATTGCAGCGATGAGACAGAAGCTGTAGCTTAATAGACAATGAGGAACTTGTTAGGTTAAAGACTCTTTTTTGGACTCCGTCTAAGAGGGAGAGATTTGTGGTTAGTGCAATAATGCATGGGCGAATGGTGGCTTTGTAGAGATATAGGATATTTATATGTAAGAGAATTTTTAATTAAAAAGTTTGTGGGCTAAGATCACAGTGTAATATCTGTTCTGATGCTACACTTGTTAATTTGTCCTTGTCAATGTGAGGGAAGCTCTTCTATACTAATGCAATTTTTATTTTTGCCTACTTCCAGAGTGCTCCTTCTTGGGGAGCTGGGTTTGTATAGTCAGTGTAGAAGGGATGACATTCTAAAGGCTAGAAAGAAACTTTTGACTTATGGAGACGTCTACAGTGAAGGGATGGGATTTTGCTGATTGGTTATTCAGAAGTGTATACATTGAGCAAGCACAATGTCAGCAAGTTCATCATATTCCATTGAAGTACTTGGATACGACATTGCAGCGATGGTACAGAGGCTGTAGCTTAATAGACAGTGAGGAACTTGTTAGATTAGAAACTCTTTTCTGAAGAGGGAAAGATTTGTTTAGTGCACCAGCCCAGTTGTTGCAACAATACTTCATGCCTAGGCGAATGATGGCTTTGTAAAGGTATAGGATATTTATATGTAAGAGAAGTTTTCTAACGTGTTAGCCAAACTTCCTGTGAATGAAGAAAATCGCTACTTTGTTCAGAACCCACATTTACGACAACTTTAAATGCTTACCTCATATTTTAAATATTAAATTTCTTTACCGGAAATACGTAGAAAAAAAAAAAATGAGTAGATAAAGCAAAATAATTTCTTAACTAATTACTCAACTATTTTGTTTTGTTTGTTGACAACCGTTCATATCAGAGAGACAATGGTGTAGCAGTGGAGATACATAGCCTGGCCAGAGTGATAGGGGAGGATAGCTGTTGCCTATGCAGCACCCCTCCCCTTTTCCTTCTCCACGAAGCCAGAGGATTCAAGGGAAAGACGGTCGGTACAGGTTGACTCCAACTGCAAAGCAGGAGTTGCTGGTGATAACAATATAAAGTTACAGAGTCTTAGGTACTCTGTTTCCGAATTTTCTGTTGGAGTTTACTCCTTTAGCCTATGGGGTAATCCTGCAAGGCAGTGAAGGTTTCGAATCAGTTGTCTTCTCCTAGGTGAGCTACCATCTAAAGTTTACAAGCCCCACTTGCCCGCCAGTGGACTGCCTTTGCTCCTTCTCCCAGTTAGTGTAAACATTTCCACTAGGCTTAGTAGCTAAACCACGCAAAAAGGCCAGGAGCTGGACTTGGTTGTCAGAATATTTGAGACGCACACTGTGAGTGCTTTTTTTTTTTTTTTTTTTTTTTTTTTTTTTTTAAGGGAGAGGAAGCTTATCCCCACTACGATGCTCGGTTGTGACAACCTTTGAAACCATATTTAAATACCCAACTATATTTCCTTTAAAATAGTTTCCGTTGGTAATAATAATGATTATCCTAAAAACAGTTTAATGTCAAAACATAGATCTTTAAAAACAAAAAAAAATGTATCTATGACAACATTTAAGATTGTTTTTTCTGGCAGTGTTCTCTTGCAGTCAATCACATAGATCTTCTAGGATTACCACCAATGGTGTGCTGTACTTCCTGAATAGATTTAGATGTTGTAATTCATCTCGCTATAGAAATTTCCAGGTTGGTATCTGGGGACGTGTTTAGCTCAGGCGGAGAGATACATCCTCGAATCAAGACAAAAAGCAATGGGAAACTAATATCTTTACTTGTCTTCTTGAAATTATAGCTCTACAATTTATTTGGCCTTTTGGTCAAGATCAAAGTGTAGTATCTGTTCTTCAGCTGCTGCACTTCCATTCCTTGTTCTTTTTTGGTGGAGGAGCAGTCCTTCACGACGGAGACAATTTTTTTTTTATTTTTGTACCTTTTCTCCACGTTAAAAAACGACCCTGGTGTCTAACTCTGTCCCGTGGGGAGGCATTGTAAATAGGTACAATTTGGTGAGCTGTGACCACCGACGCTGTTAAAACGGCATGGCTGCTGCTGCTGTTGCATGCAATTCGTTTAGAATGTTTCTTATCTTTATGATAATGCCTTGTCTTGAGTGTTCAACTTTTTGTGAAATTTGTAAATGAAAAGTCGAGCGAGTTTTCAAAATGCTTCTGTTTCTAAACATTTCTATTTATGCTTTTGTAGTCATAATTATGTGTGCCTCTTCGTTTATTTTGTAATTATTGGAACTGTGTTTGAGAATTCTAAAAAAATATAAACTCAAATAATATTACTACTTTAGTAAAAAAAAATATAAACTCAAATAATATTACTACTTTAGTAAAAAAAATATAAACTCAAATAATATTACTACTTTAGTAAAAAAAATATAAACTCAAATAATATTACTACTTTAGTAAAAAAAATATAAACTCAAATAATATTACTACTTTAGTAAAAAAAATATAAACTCAAATAATATTACTACTTTAGTGGTCCTGAATATGACCTTAAACTATATCCGATGGTGAGGCCCCAGCTTGCAGGCCTTAGGGAGTGTGGAGCCACCCTTTAATTGGCGTTGCTCCCAGGTCCACTCTGACCCGGAGTGGTAGCACCTGTTAGGGTCCCAACTATGGGTTAAATAGAATACGACTTAAAAAACAAATATACTATATTAAAAAAATCGTTCTTCAAAATCACCAGATTCGGCATTAAATAGCCTGAAAAGGGTTGATATGCCGTAAAACAAAACAACTAACCAACCATTACTACTTTAGTAAAAAAAGAATGTCTTCAAATGCCTTACACATCCTGTATATACCAGCAAAATAAATTAATTTATATATATTTGTGAAAGCCAGTATGGTCCCAGATAGTAACCCCTTATGTTCAACTAATGATATGCCTTGTTTGGGGTTGAACATGAGTTAAAAAAAAGTCATATCAATGCATATTTTCAAAATAAAACTCTATAACAAAAATGTTAAGTTGTATTTTTTAAGTATTTTGGGAAGACATCCCATTTTCAAGTAGAATCAAGGACAATCTTTTGTCGTTTCTTTCTCGACATCTACGAATCTGTTTCTTGGTGTTCTGTCTGGTATGCGGTTGTTAATTCTGTTTTAAAAAAAGTGTAATTTTTTTTCTAAGGTTTCATCCTTTGAATTTGTGTGTGAAACAACACTAACTCTATCTAGGTTCAACCAGCCTCCTTTCAAAGGAAGTTCCATGGGAGTATGAAATTCACAAACGGTCCCCAGTCGCATGTATATCCTCGTTAGGGGAGATGATGTTAGTTTTTTTTTAACTCTTGTAGAGAAATGTCTACATCCCCCTACATACAGCGCCTGGAAGGTCTAAATTGGTCACCCGCTTTAGTAATGACCAGGCTCAACGTTGCTTAACTTCGGTGATTTGATGGGAACTTGTGTGTCAATGTGATTATGCCGTATATTTGACATTTTGTTAGCAGGTTTGAGTTTAAAAAATATAATAATGCTAATTGTCACACGGTTTCCAATTAACTATAACAGATTAAATGAGCCAAAAAGGGTTGATATGCTGTAAAAAAAAAAATAAAATAAAATAAAATCACGAAACCAATTTGGATCATTCTCA
This sequence comes from Euprymna scolopes, assembly GCF_053919585.1. NCBI lineage: Eukaryota > Metazoa > Mollusca > Cephalopoda > Sepiida > Sepiolidae > Euprymna > Euprymna scolopes. The sequence continues at coordinate 110,705,032 of NC_136498.1, read as the reverse complement.
TCTTGGTTGTTATTTGCACAATGTTTTGGCTGATGTAACATCCGACCTTATATAATTATACCCTTGAATATTACCACTTGGATAGTAGATTGCTCTTGTCCCTACAATCATACACAAGTAGAAGTGTTAATTTTTATGAATCAATTAGGATTCAAGGACTCTAGAAATAGGCAAATATGAAAGAAATGAATTTAAGTTATACCGGTTTCTTTTGGTTGATCTGTGCACACTGTAAACAAACAAATAATAAATCTGAGTTGTTTTGTCTTTGTCACAAGTTTGATTTTTAATATAGAGAAAGATTTATTTAAAAAAAAAAAAAAAGGGATGGTTATTAAAAATATAGTTTTTGGTGTATTTTTTTTTTATTTACAAAACTTTTTAATAAACAAACTAATCATTGTCCTTATTTGTTAAAACATTTCTTGTTTGTAATATTATTTGATTCTCTACAATTATTAGTGGCTATTTTTAGGGGTCCTTAAAACCTAATTAATCCATTTTTATGTCATTGGCTTTAGTAAGGATCGAACGTTCAACATGTAGAGGATAATCTCTTGAAACTAATGATCAATGAAAAGCTTTAATCCTTATAATACCGCAGATCAATGCGAACCCCTGTAGATTAAATAAATGATTCAGTTCAAGATTTCAAATAGATTTCTGAGTTTGACAAAGATTTCCAGGTTTGATGTGATGCACTTGAAGATGGTCGGAAGCTGAAGCCTGAGAATAAGAATAGTTGTTCAGATTATATAAATTAACAATCCTCATCTCTAAAATTACAAAAGACTAAACTAATTTTTTTTTTTTTTTGTAAGAGTTGCATCAACAATCCCTAAAGAATTCTCAAAATGAGTTTGGTCAAATGCAAAACAAAAAACAAAGGCCCTTTTTAAAACTCTGATTTTCATGAAGATTTGCCAAGATGTTCTTTATCCCATTATTTTTTTAAGTTCTCGAGTGTTGTATAATTGTCTGCTGCTTTTGTTTAGTTTTATAGTGATCTTTGTCAGGCAAAATTGATATTTTTTTATCAGTTAAAAAAAAAAAAGTTTGATTTTTAAAAAGTTAAAAATTTTAATTATTTTGAAATGTTTTTTTTTTTTTTTTTTTGTTTCTTTTTTAATTTTTTGTGAAATTCCATTTGAAACAAATGTAGAAACTTGTCCATAAATGAACAATGTCTGCAAAGTTCCAAGATTTTTTTATCTTAAATAACATTCTAACCTTGCAGGGAGGAAATGGAAGACGTTTTTCTTTTTTTTTTTTTTTTTTTTTAAACACCCTACTTTTTTTTTTTTCTTTTCAATATTGGCTTAAGAAATTCCTTGGAAACATAAATGCATACTTATAAATGGCAGGCTGGGTCCAATAGAAAGAGTTGATAATTTTAATGAAGGGTGGGTGCATTAGCAAGAGGGAGAGAGAAAAAAAAAATGAAAGAGGCAAATTCTTCAGAAGTGTGACCATTCCATTTGAGATTATTTCACTTATTTAGATCAACTGAATACCTACGGAAGCGTAAACTGTAAACTTTTTTTTTTTTTCGCAGGTGGGGATCTTCTTTCTTTTTTATCCAACAATTGTCCACCTCTATATTAGTCATAATGCAGGGTGTCCATAAAGTTTGGATGCATTTTTCTTTTAATTAAATGAAATACAAAATTCACGTTTCTGAATTTTTGGGATGAGGATTGGTTTCTTCGGACTACTGTTCTCATCTTGAGTGTCATTTTAACAATGTTTCAGTCAATGTAACCTTCGACCTTCAGGTGTTTCTTGTCAAACTCTGGGAATCTGCACAGAATTTTGAATGGAACTCGTGGGATACTTTGAGGAAATGGCGTTAGGATCAGCACCACTAAAGCCAACAATGTGGTTGTGATATGTAGATGACACATTCATACGCTGGTCCCATCAGGAATATGTTCAGACGTTACTAGACCTGTGAGCTCTATCCATCCAGCTATACAGTTTATGGTGGAAAAAGAACATAAATTATCGTTCCCAGATGTACTGATTACCCTCACTGGTCAGGGGTTTATGTTATCTGTATACCAAAAGCAAACTTTCACTGAACAATACCTAAACTTCAACTCCCACCATGCATATAATGCAAAGAAAGGAATCGTTCCTTGCTTACAACACAGAGTAAAAGCAATATATAGTAACGGCAATGCATATCAAGAGGATGTGAAACAGTTTAAGAGAAACTCTCCACTGAAACAACTATCCAGAGAGCATGGCATCAATTCCAAGAAATCTGGACCAGACACAAAAAGACACGACTCAGAAACTCACCACAGTTTATATACCATACATGAAGGGCTTGTTTAAAAAACTTCGAATATGTAATCCATATGACATCAGGAAAGTATTCAGGAGTGATTCAACTCGCTGGAAACAGCTTGTGAGAGTCAAGCTCCCTACAGGAAAAAAAAATCATGACTAAGAACTGTGTGTATGAGATCCCATGTAAATGTGGAAAGCTATACAAAGGCGAGATGTGTCGTCCACAAAATGTATGGCTAGAAGAACATTGAAAAGCCGTAGCACGTGGAAGGGCAACCATCTACCATTATGGGATGAAGTAAAAATTATAAACAGAAGAACAGCTGAGATGACTCAAAGAAGTAGCACATATGCTGGGAGAAAACCAGTTACTAAGTATATCGTGTATAGAATTTAATACAATATGGGAACGGTTAATTATAAATATAATATACAGTAATAAGTAAAAAAAAAAAAAAATCATGTATATATTTTAGTAATTTTGCTTCAAGTGTCATGGCTGATGGAACAACAGCATGTAAATCAAGAGTTCTGTTCGAAATTCCGTCAAAATTCCTGAGTTCGACAAGATACACACCTGAAAAAGGTCGGAGGTTATATCAACCAAAACGTGAAAATATCATTTAAGATAAGAACATTAGTCCAATGAATCCAAGTAAAACGAATACAGGAGTCGGCTGGGAAACTGGCTGATGAAACAGCGTTTCACAGGCAGGCAGTTCTGGGAAAGAAGCTTTGTTCATGGAATTTGTTTACATTTAGGCACAGATAGTTTTTGTTTTAATGACTTTTTTTAATTGCAAAATTAAATATTTTGAACTCATTATTAATATAAGTGCTTGGTTGAATGTCTGTTTCCCTAATTGGATTGCAAATGAGGTCATGTGGTGATTCATCCAATAAAAATGAATTTGTAAGATTGAAGATATTTAAAGGAATTTTAAGATTTATTTTTTCTTTCTTTCCTTAATGATCACAAGTGAAGCAAATATTTTTACACCATCTTGGATACCGTCTGAAAGATTACATGCATAACGGGGAGTTTATAGCAAAGTACAAGTTAGGCAATCCTCAACCACACTTCTGTTCTGACATTGCTTAAATCTAGTGGCAGGGAGGAATCAAAGACTAAAAGCAGTGCTGGGATAAGCAGAGAAGAACTGGTATGATTTCAAAATTTTTCACCTGGACCAGTTGCTGTACAAGTTGTTTGAGTACAACTCCACTATTTTACCCATAGCTTGGTGCAGGTGAGATGAATCCGTATTTTCCAGAGAAAAATCACTTTATCTATCTATTTTTTTTTTTTTTAAACTGGTATTACAAAATGGTCATCCATCTTAGTACTGGCAGGCTTTGCTTAACTTTGATAATTCAATTAGAATAGGATTTTGTTTGGAGATTTAGCAGATTCGTAATGTATTCTTTAACTAAAACTGTTATTTCTGACTCTCTGTATTAGTGAACTATATGAAAATAGAAAATTTAGTTTAAGAAAACCAGCATTTTTTTTTTTTTTTTTTTTTTTTTTTTTTAAGAAAACTAACTTTTATTGTGTATTATTTGGATCATTATTCTCATCTTGCTCGTTATTTTCACATTTTGACTGATGTAACCTACTTTCTAATGTTCCTCCAGTGCATCTTGTTGAACTTGGAGAACCTATATAGTATTTTGAACTGAACCCTTTATTTTATCCGCAAATCCAATGGTGTTGATTCACAATCAGTTCTGACAGTCTTCTGGAGATTGACTTCTACAGGTGATAACTAAAACTAACATAATCCACCCAGTTCTGGCTGACAGAACAAGAACAATCTACCTTGATGGATGAAATAAAGGGTTCAGTTTGAAATTCTGTATAGGTTCAAGAATTCAAAAAGATGCACCTGAAGGTCATAGGTGACATGAACTGAAATGTTGTGAAAATAACAAAATGAGAATAGTAATCTAAATAATCCAACTTATCAATCCTTATCCCCAAAAATTCTGAAGCCAATGTCTTTAGCCTTATGTTTCCAGGAACCACAAATCTGTTTCTCTCTGTGAACGTTGACAGCCTTTCTGTGTCTTCCCTTTTCTCTTTTACCCTCCAATGTTTTGACACAGGGTTTTTTCAGCTTTAAAAAAAAAAAAAAAATAATAAATAATGAAAAAGATCCCCACTAACCGCTTCCTCCCTGTTTATTTTTAGACGCAGTCGCTCGAGTGTCTGCACTACATGTTTGACTGTCTCGGGGTTTTTAGTCTTGGTAGCTTGTCTTGTCGCCTGTGGAACGCTACTATGGATGCATTTCGCATTGAGGAAAAATCTCAACTACTTCCAGAAAAAGTTAGAGAGAGGTAAATTTTAACCGATTCCATGGATCTGTGTACATAGTTTTTTTCTTTAAAAAAAAAATTTCTTTCACTCTCTCTCTTTCATATTTTTGTGTTGATGTCTTCCTTTTCTGGTGTTTCTTTTTCCAGGAAAACTTTCAGTTTCTTTAATTTTTAATTTTAAAACCGAAAATCTTACTAAATCTATTGTTTTCAAACGCTAGAATTGGTGGTGGAGTTGCAATTCTTGGAGATGTTTTGAGCTTTTAAGCAATCTATTTCATCCTCATGCATTTTTTTGTTTTGTTTTTTGTATGAATCTGCATGCTGCATTGTTTTTTTTTTTTTAACCAGCTTCATTCTATTGTTGGCATTGCTTTTCCTTAATTTCTTTTTAAAAACAGGTACTTACAAGAAGGGCTACAAGCCAACCCCCCCCCCCAAAAAAAAACTGGACAAGGGTGTTGCTTGTATCCTGACCCCCATGTGAAAGTGGTGCTATGGTTTTGACAGAATGCAAACCCGTCACCTCTGTCTGTTGCATTAATTCTTTATTGAAATGAGCGTTTGCATTTGGAAAATTTAAACTATTCTCATCTTGTTTTTATAAAGCGTTTCAGCTGATGTAATCTCTGACCTCTTTCTTTTTTTTTTTTTTTCTTAAATGAATGTAATTTTGTATGATTAATGCGGTATGACCTTTTGGTTTTTATTTAAAATAAAAATAAAAAATTTTCATGATCTAGGTACATGTCATGGAACAAAAATGTCACATTACAAAAATCATGTAAATTGATCAAGTAGTTTTTGTTTTTAATTTAGAAAGTAAAATTTTGATTTTTAGCGATTAATGTTTTATTTTGAATAAAAAAAAATCATGCTAGTCGAATTGAGTTGTCACTCTTGAATTTCAACATTAAAAAAAAAAATCATGGCGGCTACTTTGTTATAAAATTTTATTTTCTTATTTAAAAAAAACAAAAAACTATTTGATCAATTTACGTAATTTTTGGAATGTGACATCTTTGTTCCACGATGGGTACGTACATCATAAAAATTCTTTCTAGAATCAGATACAAGAAGTAATAACTGCTTGTGAATCTGATACTCCCTAGAAACCTCCTCCTTTGGTGGAAGCTGGTTCAACCCGCTTAGTGTGAGTGCTGCTTGAAAAAAAAAAAGGGGGGGGGAGCTAGATGAAGGTTGCGAACAGCCATAGGCGGAAGTGATGCTATGGAATCTACTGGATTCAAACTTGGTATACTCAGATCATCGGTCCATGTTATCCACTTCAACGTGGCCACCTCTCATCAGTAAGTTCAAATCGTATAACACATCTGTAAAGGCTTCATACAAACATGTTTCATCAGAACTAAATTTACTTTTGCTTCATTTTACTTTCAAAGTTCTCAGAAATCAAGAGGCAGTTTCCTTTTGCTAACAATGAATCTCTAAGATATATAGATATTTGAATATTCCATTAAAGCTCTCCTTCACATCTCAAATGTTTAGTAAATATGTTGTATTGTGGGGAAGGGGGTCATGTTTAAGTGACGTGACGGGTGATTTATATTGAAGAGAGACAGCGGGGACATATATATAACAATGATGAGGGGGGAGAGACAGTTATACAGTTCTGTGGATTCTTATAACGTATATTAGCGAGGAGAGGGTGATATGCTGCGCAGTTCTTATATTTCTTATAACACATATAGAGAGGGAGTGAAGAAGGAAAAAAGACATACAGTTTACGGATGCTTGGGACTCCATATGTATACTGACTGGGGATGTATACAAGTTCTTAACAGAGAGGAGGAGAGATACATCTATAAATATAAAAGCGAAAATGTATGTATGTTCACTTTTTGTGTATGTCTGTAAAAGGCTTTTTTTCCGAGAAGCGGTCAGTCGGCTCACAACTTCTTAAAACTTTTTATATCACATATAAATCATAATATCTATGAGTTAATAATGGAGGTCGCCTGTCTATTTAATTTGCTCGACTTTGAAAAGATAAATATTCAACATTTTTCGATCGCCGCATGTGGATTAGGCTTTTTTGTATAATAAAAGCGAAACTAATTCTGGCGGTATTTTTTTCCGGTCGCAATCACCGGAAATGTCTGAAAGCAATCAGATTTGATCAATGTGGAAATATTTTCCTTATATCAGACAATTGCTATTAAATTTGGGCAATCCCCCTTTTGTGGGGAGCTGCCCCCCCCCCCCCAACATCTTGGGGAAAATAAAAATAAAACAAGCGTTCCCGCAGTAAATGAAATACTACCCCGCAGTCAAAGTTGACCTCATTAAGTCATTAAAACGTGCACCTGCCAATTCTAAATAGTTAAATAAATTCAACCGTGTTTCCGTTAGTATGTCGCGGTGGCCCAGTGGTTAACGTTGCACGTTTTTTTTTCACACTTTAATTTCCAACTTTGCCTCAAGGGTTCGGGTTCGATCCTCATACTTACCTACCAAAACTTTTTTTTATTGTTTTACTTTTCCTGTAACAAATAAATTAAGAACATCAATTTTCCTCTCTGCAATTGACCAGTTAAATACGTTGGTTCTTTCTTGTGCCCTTTTGTCATACTGGATTTCTGGATGAGAATTCATCTAGTCTGGTGGAGTATCTAGCCAAATGTTGTTACTGTAGGTAACCTCACTTGATGGTGCATCATTCCTCGTTATAAGCCAAACTGAGGTTGTTTTATTTGGTTTTTGAATATTAAGCTATTTTGAATATTTAGTCATCGTTTACTTGTAGAGTAAAATATCCCCATGCCAGGTTGTCCTGACAAACCTTTGGATGGAGAGATCTTAGACGCTTGAAGATGTCTAGTAGGAATTCAAGCTGTGCACAAGTCATTGTTTCCTAACATTTCTAAAATGCAAAAATTTAACCCAAATCAACAAGTTTCTGTGAATATAAGAAAATATTAAGAGAAGGAATACATTTTTATTGGCTGTGAGATTAAATCATGTAAATAAAATTGCTTATACAGTGTAACCCAGATATAAGAGACTGTCTATATAGCTCTCTTATATCTGGTTTACACTGTACATTAACACAGGCTCTAATTTGAGACCAGAGAAAATCTCTCTTATATAGTTTTCTTATATTCTAGTCTCTTATATCCGAGTTATACTATATTAAAAATTAACATTGTTTTTAATTATAATATTGAGGTGCCTTTGTGTGAAATATACAGACAGGAGTTTGTGTCTGAGATGTTGGATGTTCATACCTCCCAACGTCTATGGTCATAAAACTATTAGATCCTGGTTTGTAAGTGGATAATTAAAAGGCAGTGATAATAATTCAAGGGAGTTAAGTCATGTTTCAAAACAAGAATGGTTAACCTTTGGTGCACTCAGCAACAATAGCACATTGAACACAGAAATAATAAAGCAAAATAATTCAAAGGAGTCAAGTCATTTTTCCAAGCATGAATGGTTAATCTTTGGTGCATTCGTCAACAATGACACATTGAATACGGCAATAATCAAGTTGTGCACATATATAGGAAAGTCATTGTTTACTAACATTTCTAAAACGCAAAATCTTAACCCAAATCAACAAGTTTCTGTGAATATAAGAAAATATTAATAGAAAAAGAATACATTTTTATTGGCTGCGTGGTTAAATTAAACCCAAATTGCTTATATTAAAAACTAGCAGTTCAGCCTGGCTTTGCTTGGGTCCTATGCACTGTTCATAATTTTATGTGCATATATATATATATATTAAAAATTTTGATTCATGTTCAGGTAACCTACATTTAAAATTTCAAGTGTTTGGACTCAAAATTAGTGGAGGAATTTGGTAGAACTGCAAAGGTCAAGTCTTTCAACTTTGACCTCTTGGCAGCCAAATTTTTGCCCAAAAACTGATTCAAAAGCTTGCTGCATGTCTGAATACCCTTTATATAAAACTTTTAGACCCAAAATTGGCTTAATAGTTTGCTAGAGACTGCAAAGATCAAATCTTGTGAACTTTGACCCCTTGGCAGCTAAATTTTCAGCCAAAAACTGATTAAAAAGCTTGCCCTATGTCTGATTACACTTTGTTAAATTTCAAATGTTTAGACCAAAAATTGGCTGAGTAATTTGGTATACTGCAGAGTTCAAATTTTTTAAAACTTTGACCCCAATTTTGACCCCTTAACATTTGGCTAAAATCAATTTAAAAAGTTTGATCCATGTCCAAGTAACCCACATCTAAAATTTAAAGTGTTTAGATCTAAAATTGGTAGAGGAGTTTGGTAGAGTTTGCAAAGGTCAAATCATTGAACTTTGACACCTTGACAGCCAAATTTCTGCCCAAAAACCAATTATAAGATTTTCCCAAATCTCAGTACCCCTTATATCAAATCTTGAGTCTGTAGACTGAAAATTGACAGAATAATTTGGTAGGGAAATGTATACATACACGCAATTTCACTTTTATAGATATATAGATTAACATTGTTTTTAAAGATAAAATTGAGGTGCATCTGTGTGAAATATACAGGCAGGAGTTTATGTATCTGAGAATGTTCATACCTCCCAACATCTATGGTCATAAAACTATTGGATTCTGGTTTGTAAGTGGACAATTAAAAGGCAGTGATAATAATTCAAAGGAGTTAAGTCACGTTTGAAAGCATGAATGGTTAACCTTTAGTGCATTCATCCACAATGCCACATGGAATATGGCAATAATAAAGCTAAAAACATGTCTACTCATCTGTTGTACAGGCTGGCATGTGTTGGATGACTTCTAGAAATTGGCTTCCAAACTTCCTTGGTTTGTCCCTGCCAACGGACCCTACTACATCAACTGTTGTACACATCGTAATCCAAGAATTCTCATCTGTTCTTTCAATGTGACCATACAATTAAAACGTTCTGTCCTGCACACATCTCCCTGTACTGTCCATATTTAATCTTCTAGAGTTATCAGATCGAAGCCGGTCATTAAAATTCACATTACACATCTATCGTATTATTCTCATATCATTTCTTTCCATGCAACATATGTCCTCAACCCTCATTGGCCAAGCTTTATTTCCATACATTATCACACTGAATACACATACTTGATAGACAAAAAATATTTAACTGATTTATAACCCCCCCCCCCAATAATCAATTTACAAAATTTCCACTAATTATGATTACTACGTAATAATCCCATTGACTAATAATGTCTACTCATTGACCCATATCCTCAAGTGGCCTCCGGGCCTTAATAAGTGGTGACTCCTTTGTAAAATATATAAATTTACAAGAATTAAAGTAGGTTATGGCTAAAAGTCGGTATTACAACTCGGCTTAGTTTAAAATGCAAAAAAATGATTATAATGTTTAATGATGGGACGATTCCAATGTTTTCCCCGATTCCGATACAATTTCCGATTCTTTATAAACTCTAAATATTTAATTTTTTTAATTTTTTTTTCTTCACAATTATAAAAACATGTTATGTGCAAATATTTTCTCAGGCGTAAAAAATACACATGTAAGCGATGAACTATAGATTTTAGTTTTACTATTAGTTAAAAATCAATCAATATTTATTTTATCATTACTAACAGCAGTGGAAAATTTTGCTTTTAACAAAATTAAATTAAAAAAAAAATAAATTAAAAGAATCTTTTATTGGCATCGGAAAGTAGGTACTAATTTTTCTGATACCCCTAAAAGTTCCAATTTTTCCAATTCTCAATTGTGATTAATCGTCCGAACACTAATAATGTTATTTTATTTAATTTCAACTCCTTTATTTTGATAAATTTAGATATAACATTTTAATTTTTTTCTATTTATAAAATGTACAATTCTTTCTCATATGTCGTTAATAATTTTTTTTTTTCTTCAGGCCTCAAGTTACTATTTGTGATGACTGATTTATTTTTTTATGTGGAAAAAATGTTGGTGTCTTTCAAATTTTGTGTGTACAGTATAATGTATTTCTTTATGCACGTAAAGATGGTTCCATTTTTAGAGGAGTCGCTTGTCAGTTCTGTGGGCTTAATATAAAGAAAGAAAAATCTAAGTTGAATTTTATTAAGTTATGGCAACATAAGAATTTTGTTGAGATTAATTCTAATTGAAAAACAATTATTTCCTCGATTTTCTTTCTGAAGACAAGTTAGATGCTTATAGATAAATTAAAAACTGGGTGAGTTCCTCTAGGATGAGAGGTAGTGATAGAAATATAGTCGTAGAGGGTTAGGGTTAGTCCAGTGAATTACAAATTACAGTTAAGAACAAAATAGAATTTTAAATCCCAGAATAAAAGCATATGTACTTGTTTTTATTAAAGTATAAAGGAAAGAAACCATTGAAAAACAAACGTTCATTAACTCAAATTTAATTTGAAATTCATTATTTTTCCAAATTTGAATCCTGGCTAATGTTTTAACTATTTATTCTAATAAACCCCAGCTTTTGTTAAATATTTTTAAGAATTCTACAATAAAAACATTTAAAAATAAAATTTTTCTGCAAATATTTGAATTGTGAAAGTCTTTTTTATCAAATTTCCTTTGTTTACATTCTTGAGAACACAAATTACGTCCATACCTACTTTCTATTTTAGATGCATAAAATCTTGAGTTTCACCTAATCCATTCTCGATAGGTGGAGGTGTCCCCAACACTGCTGCTCTCTTCTGTTATCCTGAAAAAATTTTTTTTTATCAACCATGTCCCACTCTAAACTTCCTGTCAATGACATCATATCCCCACATGTAGCTCTAATACTAATTTTTAACTTCTAATGGAATTTTCCAATTTCTCCTGAGTCTAACCTTATGTGGAAAATTGTGTTGTTAACACCGTTTTTACACAACTAACTCGAAATCTTGCAATAAAATGAACATTTATGAGTTTCTTTGACATTTACATTTTTTTTTTTTCTTCAGTTGATTAAATTGAATATTGTATTTAAATTGTGTAATGAAGCCGCAGACATAATGAAGTGGTCACTATCTTCTATCAAGATGATTGTCCTTGCGTTTTGTCTGGTAATGGTGTAGATTGGCCTTCCTTTGTTTACAAAGCCATTTGACGGAAGTGACGTCAGACATATTTTTGTCTACGGATGGCCAAAACCGTATAGAATGAACCTTTTTTTTTTTTTTTTTTTTTTTTTATATTTATATTCAAACAGTCTTTATTTGAACTTAATGGACTGTTGTTTTGTATTTATTAACTGTTTTATTCATTTTATCAAACAAAAATAGAACTTTTATAATGAAATATATATTATACATTACACCATTACCAAATATCTCCATCATATGGGAGATAATTCCTGTTTTTTTTTTTTTTTTTTCTTTTTTTTTAACGATTGTGTATAGTTTTAAGAGGGTTTTTGTGCAATTATGGAAGGATAGAGAGGCTTGCCACTTAGACCTTGGTTAGGGCTAAGGGAAATTGTCAATCTAGAATGGTGGTTAGGTTTGCATTAGTTTAATATAAAATAATTCACCATGTCGGGAAGCTTGGTCAACTCCTGGATGAATGTCGCCAAGTCAACTTGACTAATCAAGTGATCTTATCAGAAAGCTCAGATTTCCGAAAAAGCATCAAGCTGTACAGGCAGAAGCATAGTGTGAAAGAGAGTATGAGGCGTAGACATGAGAGAATGGATACAAGAGCGAAATACCGTTTAAATGCCTAACGGATGCTATGGCTGACACTTGTAAGGTTGATATGGTCACTTATTCCAGCCCTCTACATCTTTTCAAACTTTTCCTCGATAAATGGTAACTCTTTCGATAACAATATCAACTCATGCATATTTGAATTTGTGGAAAACCTGTTATCAAATTTCTCGGGTTTCTCACTTAATCCCAGAAGAGCAGACGTTCTTGGCCTTCGGGCCAGGACCAGTGTAGTATCTGTATTTCAATTTCTTGTTCATTATCGGTGGAGGAGAAATCTTTCACAACTGAGACAATTTTTATTTTTGTTCCTTTTCTCTACGTTGAAAAATGACCCTGGTGTCTAACTCTGTCCCGTGGGAAGGCGTTGTAAATAGGAACATTTGGTAGTCATATTATCGCTAATTTAAATTCAGAATTTGTCACCTATCCATCTTCTTCTAACGTAACATCACTAAATTGTCACAAATAGTATCACTGTATTCAATTTTTAATAATCTTTTTTTTTTTTTTTTTTTTTTTACTCCAAACAAGGCATATTGCCACTTAGAACCTAAAGCGTTTTTAACATAACTTTTATCTCTGTTTCTCCTCCCTTTCCTGTCCCCTCTTTCTTCTTCACCCAGGCCATTCCTCTCTCTGGACATACACACACAACTCAAGTCTACATAAGAGAAATAACTCTGAAAAAAAATAAAAATAGAAATAAAGAATCAGTTACTTCCTTTTACATGATAATATCAAAAGATGTGTATACGACTTGATAACATTAATTGTTCTTTTTTATTTAACACCACGCACACCTACAAACACCCGGGCAACGCCGGGTATCCCCGCTAGTCTATAAATATAAAAGCGAAAATGTGTATGTATGTGCATTTTTTTGTATGTCTGCAAAAGGCTTTTTGCGTCGGCCTTCTTGGTCGGCTCGCTCCTTCTTAAAACTTTTTATATCACGTCTAAATCATAATATCTACGACTTTAGAACGGGGGGGGGTCGCATGTGTATTTAATTTGCCCGACTTTTACCAGCTATTTTACCAGTTATTTTTCCATCACCGCATCTTTGAAAAGCGAATGATGGGGCGGGGGGAAACAGTAACTGGCTTGCAGCACAAAACTAGGTCAAACATCACGTCACTTCCTCGCATTGCACATGCATATTTCACTTTATAAATCTTAACTTAACATGCTTATCGATTCCTCTCCCCTCGTGATCGAGATGGTTAGGTGCCTGGTTTTTTTCCCCTTTCATTTCCACCTTTGCGTCAAGGCCTCAGGGTTCAATCCTACTTTCCTACTAAAACTTTTTTTTTTTTTTTTTACACCTCCAGACACACAGCCAACGTTTTTCGCTTTTTAACACACACACCTCCAAACACCTGGGCAACGCCGGGTACCCCCCCCTCCCCCACTAGTTTAAAACATAAATCTAAGTGCATTAATTTATTGCTATTAACACTGTACAACAATCAATAACAAATGAAAACTGTCGAGTTTGAAGCAAAGTTTTATTTGTCAGCTTAGATGCTGACAAAATAATTTATTTGTTACATATCTGTGTGTGCATGTTGATATGTGTGCATATGTACATGTATATATTAAACCTTGAATGACATTTTTCTATTTTGGTTTAAAAAAAAATAAAAAATATTGATCGCAATATTATTAGTTAGGTGAAATATTTACAATAATATAAGTCACTCTATGGGGAAGGGCGAGATATTCCAATCTATCGGTTGGAGTGGGCGTGATATTTGTTTGAGTGTAAAGTAGTTAATCCTTTCAAAATTGATTTCTTTCATTTATTTGGTAAAAAAAAATAAAAAACAAAGAAAATAATCCTTTGATTATTTTGTGTATAATCTTTTATCTATCTCTATCTGAAATCATGATGGGTGATCAGCTCATCACATATGATTTGTCGTCTTTCTTTCGGCACCTCCCTTTTCGTTATCTTTATAAATTAATCTTAAAGAGCATGGCACAGAACATTTCATCTGATGGTTAACGAAAATAACAAACAATTTATGATTACCCCCCCCCCCCCCGACAAAGGAGGCATTGGACCTAGTAATTCACTCCTGTTTGTCCGTTTGTCTGTTTGCATTTTTCTCAATAACCATGCCTTCGATTTTTTTTTTTTTTTTTAATTTTTTTTTTTAATTCTGCACAAGCAGTCATGGTGAAAGCAAATTTTTGGCAGAACGGATTTTTCTGGATAACCTTGGTTAGCTAATGTTTTGTAGTTAGTTTTATCACCTTTGCTTCTGACTTCTGGAAGTGGGTCATCATCATATAAACCTAAGGAATATTTTCATATGTATTTTGTGTGATCTATTATATAAAGGGCAAATGTCCGTTTTTAGGTCCAGCTAAAACTTGAGAAATACACAAGCACTAACAACGTTGGTACTTATTAATACCCCCCCCCAAAAAAAAAAAACTGACATTACCCTTGATGTATATCTAAAATCAAAAACAATTCATTATTTTTGGGTCAAATGGGCATTTATATCAATTAATGTTATCAAGTTGTATACACATCTTTTGATATTATCATGTAAAAGGAAGTAACTGATTTTTTATTTCTATTTTTATTTTTTTTTTCAGAGTTATTTCTCTTATGTAGACTTGAGTTGTGTGTGCATGTCCAGAGAGAGGAATGGCCTGGGTGAAGAAGAAAGAGAGGACAGGAAAGGGAGGAGAAACAGAGAGATAAAAGTTATGTTACAGTTTTGTCCTGGACAATGCTGGGTAACCCTGCTAATTAAAATATATAGGGGGGAAAAATGCTTTAGGAAAATAAACGTTTATTAACTCTGGTTTAGTATAATAATACTTATAACAACAGTAAATGGATATTTGTTAAAGGTGAAAATATGTCTCTTCACTCGGCAAGGTCAAACAGAAAGGTCACTATGTTATTCAGTTGTATAAATAAGTTCTATAAAATGGATGGTCATGATGAAATGCATATTAGCGCAGGTTTTTGTATGAACGAAAATAATCTGGTTTGTTCTACCTTCACTAATAAAAGCTTGACTGTTTGTATTTGTCTCGTATCCATAACCCCTCACCCCATCAAGGGTGACTTCTCTTTAACATTCCATCAAAAGTACTAATTACACATGACTGTCTTGTTTCTATGTCACCTTGTTGTGATTATCAAATGTTGGAACACCAACTGTTACTTTCTCCTCATATGTAATGAATAATTGACTGCGTGTAGGAGGGAGTGTCGATGGATTTTTTTTTTCCTTTTGAATGATTTAGCAACAAAATTTGTTTGTCATGCGTATACAAGTATGTTGTTTTGTTTTTAATAAACAAATCATTGTTTCCTTATGATAGCTTTTGCAGCCAATCAAACTTTGCATACCGATCATCTAACATATAAAATTATCTTGTTAGATTTTTTAAGTCGAACCAAAATACCCATTTTAGCTGACAAATTAAACTTGCCTTTTGACTAGCTAATTATGCAAGTTTCTATGGTAAAAAAGAAAACAAAAAAAAAAACAAAAACAATAAGAAATTTTAAAAGAATCAGTAATTGTGTCTGAATTTGGGAAAAATATCGTCCCATCACTAGTTTCCACCAATGTAAATGCTTTTTTTAATTTTTTTTTTTATTAGGATTCTTAAGTTAATGTTAACCATATTTTGCACTGATGCATTATGGTTGAATATTTTTTTGTATGATTTTGGCCCTAATGACAGCCCAAGCTAAGATTAATAAAATAAATAAATACCAATAATGATAGGAGCACTAGGAACAGTCTCAAACAATTTGAAAAAAAAAAAAAAAATATTAGGAGAAATGAGAATCAAAGGGGAGGACTAATATTATTATACAGTAATGTTGAAAATGGCTGAAATTTGAAGAAAAACTTTCAAATGCAGGAATTAATCCGCATGAGTTAGAAACACCTATATATAAAAAAACAAAAAAAACAAGTCAAATAAAAAAAAAAAAAAAATAGAGGAAAACAAAAACTGTATAACCGAATATTAAAATTTTTTAAAAGAATCAAAATCAGTAATTGTATCAGAATCTGGAAAAAATATCATCCCATCCACCAACGTAAACTTCAATTTTCTTTTATTAGGTTTCTTAACTTTGTCATCCATATTTTTCACTGATGCATTATGGTTGAATATTTTCGGACTGATTTTAGCCTCAATGACAGCCTAAGCTAAGATTAATAATATTTATAAGTTGAGATTAATAATATTAATATGCACAAAGTAAGAAATTATTTAATAAAGAATTTCTATCGGTAATCAAATAGTGGCTTTCTTTGCACCTTGTCTGGGGTGATTGTTTAGCCTAAATGAGGAGTATTATCACTTTGCCATAAGCGGCTACTATTTGGGATCATGTGTAACAGGAGATTGTGGGGGAGTCGAGTAGCAAGATGTCTGTTCACATTACATTTAAACTTCTGCACAGTACAGTCAGGGAAGCAGGAAACAGGGAGGGCATTCTAAAGTCTGGCAGTCCAAGAAAATAAACTATTAGAGTAGAAGGCTTTCTGATATCTAGGAACCTCAACAGTGAAGGGGTGTGATTTTGTTGCTTGTCGGATTAATCAGAAGTATGTAAAACAGGCACAAAGATGCAATCTTGCGACACTGGGACATGTTGGAGCTTGGCCGATAGTGCGAGCCTTATTAGACTTGAGACACTCTTTTAGATTCTGTCTAAAAGTGAGACACGTGGTAGATGCTCCAGCCCAGATGTGGCAACAATATTCCATGCATGGCCAAATTGTGTCTTTGTCAAGTATAGGATGCTCTCTGGTGTGAGTAATTTTCTAGTACAGTAGAGGGAGCCAACCTTCTTTGCAGCATCTTGTTGGATTTTTGAAGTCTGATCAAAATATCCTTTTAGCTGACAAATTAGACTGGTTTTTGACTAGCCAATTTTTATTATTTTTGCATCATATTATTGGCAATATAATGTACTTCACTATAATTTATTTAAAAAAAAAATACTTCATGTTTCTTGGTATTTCTTTGACTTACATAGCTTTGTTAATGAAAGCGACATATTTAAGTGTTCAGTTAGTTTTGGCAAATATTGGTCTGTGTTATTAAAAACAAAAATGAATTTCCAATCAATTTCATTGAATTTCGTATTGAATCTGATGAATAGTTTTTTGTTTTGATTACTAGTATCATAGTAGGAATTGGAGAAGTTAACCTTCTCACAGTTCCTGAAACCATGAAAAAATCTAATTAGTCAATTTTTTTTTTTTTTGATACCTTCTCCTCACTTTCCGATAAGCGATTTTTCCTCAATTGAACGTTATTTGACATTTTTCTACAATGTTTCCATAGCTTTGTAATACATGTATTGATGATATTGGCAAGTTGATAAATATTTAATTGCAATCAATATTTTTACTGGGATACGGGAGGGGGTTTAAATATTTTTTTATATGGAAATCATTCAAGACAAGGTGTGAAGCCACTTAATATAAGGAGCTAACAAGAATGAAAGATGACTATAAAAATGCAGGAGATGCCTCTTGAAAAGACCAAAGCTATAAGTAGGAGGAAAAGAGTTCCACAAGTCTGCAGTTCTTTGTTTGGTTTTGTTTTACGGCATATCAACCCTTTTCAGGTTTTTTAATGCCGAATCCAGTTATTTTGGAAATAGTATTCATGTTGTATCCAGTTATTTTGGAAATAGAATTCATATTGCATTTAATTATTTTGTAGAAAGTTTTTATTCTTCAAGCTCTTTGTATCTTCAATCGTTAGTTTGTAGTGTTTGGTTTGGTTGTTTTATAGTGGATTTTATCGTTTTTGTTCTCTGCCCTGCAGAACATAAATGAGTTTTGCAATGGGAAGGTAAAAAGGGTTACAGTATTAATGTTTGATAGATTTTAAGTTAGGAAACCAGTCAGGAAATGGGGGAGAAAGAAAGAGGAAGAAGGAAAAGGGAGAAAAGATGGGCTTTTGTTTTTGGTTTTGCAGAACATAATTAAGTTTTGCAAAAGGAAGTAGAAAAACAAAAAGCATCAATGTTAGGTGCATTTCGTCTCGAAAGTTAAGATCTTCAGACAGCCTGATCTGGTAACACCAGGTAGTTCTTAGAAAGAAGCTACTGGAATAAGAAGCTGTATTACGATGAGGTATAAAACCTGTGAATTGATGGAGACTAACAAATCAAACGAGCTGCAATAAGAGCAGCAGACAATTCTGAAGAACACGTCATAATAGAAAAGACAGAAGCTAGCAACATCAAGTTTGTGAGAGAGAAGTTGCAGAGAAGAAAGGGTGGCGTCAATTAAATTGCAAATACATTTCTACACCTTATCAAGAACTCTCCGATTTTTTTTTAAAGAGGACATAAAATGTTTCTTTTACATTTATTCATAACTGGAATCGCAATTCTTTTTTGCAAGTAAAGAAATCCTATTTCAGTCATGTAAATTATTCATGAAAGTAAAATCTCTGACAATGGCAGTTAGGGATAACCAGCACCCCCCTTCCCCACAAAAATAACAAATAAATGATTGAAACAATTACAAAGACACCTTACAGTTTTTTTAGTAACAAGTTATAAAATTAAAATTTGAATTTAAAAAAATAAAATAATCCATGGCCTGTTTGGGTCAATATTGGTACAGTGTACCTTACATAGTTAAAAATGAAGAATATCTCCTTTTCTTTTTTATTTACATCGTTTATTTATGGAATGCTCTTACTCCCCTACTCCTATTACCACTCTTATTTCTCTCCTGCTGGCTGCTTCATATTTCATTTGCATTTCCTCCCACCATTTAAAATCTTCACTGTGCAAGCAAGCAATATTATCACAGTTTTACGTGTTGTAATTAACTGTGAAATAAAAAATAAGCTCCAAATACAGTTTTGGAAATCAACTATAAAGAATCAGAATTATCCAATCTTAATGAAAGTTTCCATATTAATTAAAAAAAAAAATGGATGTTAATTCTTAAAAAAAAACTTACATTTTTTTTTTTTTTTAATTTATTTTTTTTTGTCATTTAAAATACCCTATCCTTCATTTCAACGATGAAATATGTTATATCTGTAGTTGAAACTCAATGACCACTTTTACAAAAGTGCAAATGAAAAAAAAAAAAAAATTATCTAAAGGCATTTAGCATTTGAAGTTCTGGAGATATTTAAATTATTTTATTTATTTATTTATTTTTTTTTTTTTACATGAAAATTTTTGATTATCATTTTCTACCAAGAGAAGCCTAAAGCTTTGTTTTCCAACTTTTTACTTAAAGATACCATACACCTCTCCCTCATACAGACGCTCAATTATGTGTCCAACTCAAAACCTAACAAAGTAAAATTAAAAAGCCCTTAACCTAAATTATAAGTAATTTTCTTTTTCTTTTTTTTTTTTTTTTTACATTTCAGAATGAAGTGTGATTGATTGACGAAGACTTTCATGATAGGATTGTCACAATATAAAAATTGTCACTTGGATAACTGTACAAATATTTGGTATTAGTTTGTCTTTAACTTTTTATACGAGAGTAATAAAAATCTTCAACAAAAATGATTGTATAATAATGTTATTAAAAAGAATAAGGTGTTCAAAAACGGTGTCTTATAGGTTTGTTTTGTTTCTATTATAAATGAAACAATTCTAGATTTTCTGTGGTAAAGTCAATATTCAAAATGATTTTCCTCATTGTCTTTGGTGATGATGGCCGTCCCGTGTCGGGCGAAACTTCACCATGCTGTATCTAAGTGGTAGGAAAAGGTGGCTTTCCCAAAATGAGCAAAGTCTGTACGAACTTAGAAACACTTGTATGTAAAATGTCAGGTAACCCATGTCACCATCTATTGCAAATCGATCTGGGTCAGGTCAGGTCAGGTCATGTTACTGGTTATGCAAATGAGTTTCGTTAACCAATTATTGACTTTTTGAATGCAACATAAGAAATTTAGTTTGTTGGAAATCGGTTCTCAAGCATAGAGGTTATGTTTATGTCTCTTGTAAACTCCTGTTTTGTGTTACCAATGATGCTACTATTTCCGTTCCATGTAGTTCTTTTGATTGACGATTATTTCTCGTGTTCTACTCTATTTGTGATCTTTTTTTTTTCTTTCTCCCTTATTGTTATTGTGGTGTGTTCACCTTACTGATAATAATAAACTCATCAGTCCACAAAGGGTTAATCCACAGGAATAACATGACCTCGTTCTGTCAGCCATGACTGGATAGAAATCTTAAGTAATTCACAATTGTATTTTGAGTTGTTCACACTGAGGATTGAACCTTCAACCTCGAGAAGAGTGTAACTTACAACTGAATACTTTATCCACTACATCATAAGTCCTTGAATTCTTAGTACGAAAAGAGGAAGAATTTTCTTCCTATTATAAGAATGAAAGCTTAACATAGTGTTGTTGAACCACATCAAGTATTCAAAGAGAGAGAAACATCCCAGACACAAAATTTCTTTAACTTGATTGCAAACACCTATGAGAGTAAGAGAGATGAATTTAAAATGATTTAACCCTTTGTGGATTGGTGGGATCCTTAGAGACCCTAGTGAGTCATGTGATGGTAAAGATCTTTTGATATTTAACAAAAAAAAAAATAACCATATTCACGGATTTTAATCATCAGTGGCTTATGAATATTCATAAGTATTAATGGCTTAAGATAATTAATTTCAATGAAATTACGACCAAAAAACATACCACTAGGGTCCTTAGAAATCTCACTGAGCTTTCATTTCTAGCTTCTTTCTATTTTGTTTTCATGCAATTTAAAAAAAATTTTTTTAAAAGTTGCTAATTAATTTACTTGCCATGTTAATCGGTTTGTGTCCAAGAGAACCAAAGTCAATAACATGTCATGGAAAGTAGATAATGCATGTGGATGTGTTATCGGCAGCTCCAGTAACCCTCCCTTCTCCTTTTTTGTCCTTCAGTCCTCATTTCCAATGAGTGATTTTTCTGACAAAGGGTGAAGAAAAAGCTACTTTCTAGGTCGGTAGTACCTTGTAAAGAGTAGCCTGAGATATCGGAAAATTTCTGTTTCTATGTCTATCCTTGTGGTCATGTCACTAGTAAGGGTGCTGGAGGTAAATGTTTCATCTGGGCTGACGTTACCCGCCTGATAGTCAGGGACCCGAACCTTGGATTAACCACTAAGGAGGCTGTCCTATCAGCAGGTGCTAAGTACCGGGCCTGCTGTATTGCCATTTGGTGAATGGATTCTGGACGATACAGTAGTTTTTGGTAGGGCCTCTCGATGCCATATTAGTGGGTAATTGTTATGGCTTTACCTTATCATGTGCCACAAAACAAACAAAAACAAAATTTCGTCTTTTTCTCTCTTATTTTTCCTCTCTGTCCTGCTCCAACCAAGTCTACCGACCTGCTCCACAAACCCCAAAACCTCAACAATCATGACAAATCTCAAAAAAAAAAAAAAAACATGAATAAACCTAGAACCCCACCCTCCAACGTAGACCCCTACTACCAGGTCTCCTTCTCCAACATCAGGGGTCTATGTTCCAACCTTTCAGAGGTTGAAACACAATTACAGGAGACGAAACTGAACGTATTCTTTAAACAAATTCCTGATAAACCGCCCCTTTAAGTAAGACATTATTAACAATTACTACAATATTATACCATTGATTACTGTACATGCAATAACCCTTATCCCCGAGTGTCTTCCAGGCCTTGATAAGTGGTGACTTCCATGTAAAAAAAAAAAAAATGTTATGTCTTTTTTTTTTTTTTTTTTAAATATTTAATTGCTTATATTTACTTGTTCGAGATGTAAATTTTTTAAAAATAAAAATATTTTTTTATTTATTTTCTTTTTTTTCAATATTTTTATTTGTTACATACACGCATAAGAAAAAAACTACAATATATAAACGATATAGGGTTTAGTCACAAAAGGCTTGAAAAATACATGCATAAAGTTTGGTTATTCTGAAATCATACATTATATATTTATCCCACTCGAAAAAATGGTGTCAGTGTTGACCCAATTGGTTTTCTTTGTAATTTTGAACATCTAGTCCATGAAGATTTAATGAAATATTTTATTTTTGTTACTTTTAAACCATTTTTAGTTTTCCACTTGAGATATTTGAAGAAAACATGTTATTTTTGTTTTTCAGTTGAAAGTCAAAACCATTGTACCCCAGAGGAGTTCCAACGGTTACATACTCAAATTCAGGAATTAAACAAAACCCTAAATAATTTTAAAGATGGTAAAAATGGCCTCCAATCTGTTTTGACCAAAGTTAATTCACTTAGCACGACAGTAAGTGTGTACTATTTTCTATTTTTGTTTTCATTCCTTGGTTCATGTTATCTCCATGCTAAAAAAATGAATAAAATTTTTGCTTTGAATGTTTTCAAATTTCCTATTTGTTTTGAGAGATTTTGTGCCTCTCAAATTATAATTTAATGGATAGTGTAGACATTGTTATGAAATCAATGATTGGTACCTATTTTAGGGACAATTACAGTGTGATTGAAAAGTAACTCCCTATTTTAGAATACATACAATTTATTTTTTAAATATAATCTATACAATTAATGAATATGAGAAGAAAATATGATGCATGAACTTTTATTTCAAATTCAATATAGAAGCCTTCATTTGCCACTAGCTTTTCAAGTCAGTTAGGAATTGCATCCACTGATTTCGTAAGAAACTCTTTCAAAATGGTAGCCATGACTTCACATATTTGCCCTTGAAGTTCTAAATTTCTTGGTTTGATTCTGTAAACTTGCTCTTTCAGCCAACCTCAAAGAAAAAAAAGTCACAGGATATTAAGTCAGGACTTCTGGTCCACCATTCGTGCAAACCATGATGTCGAATTTATCTTTTAGGGCATTCAGCCATTCATGAACAACAAAAGCAAAGTGTTGAGCTACCTCAATATGTTGAGATGAAATTTGGCCAATTATTAGTGCTTCGGACAATATTGAAGATTTGATTTTTATACAAGATGGAGCTCCTCCACACTTTGCTATTGTTTATGAGCGATTGAACACCCAATTCCATGGAAAATGGATAAGTCGTCACAGTTCGCATAAATGGTTAGCCAGAAGTTCTGACTTAATGCCCTGTGACTTTTTCTCTGGGGTTGATTGAAAGAGCAAGTCTACTCAACAAAACCAAGAAATTTAGAAGAACTTGAAGGGCGAATACATGAAGTTATGGCTACCATTCTGCAAGAGTTTCTTACAAAATCAGTTGATGCGATTCCTGATCAACTTGAAAAGCTAGTGGCGAAGGAAGGTGCATATATTGAATTTTAAATAAAAATCCATGCATTATACTTTGTTCTCATATTTCATAAATCATATTTCAAAAATAAATTGTATTTGAAGATATTGAGTTACTTCACCCTGTACAGCACTAATTAATTGATGAGAAAAAAAAACAAGAATTTAAAATATAAGAAATAATAAAATAATTCCTCAATTTATTTTGAAAATCTAAACGCGGAATGAATTCTAGAATTATGAATGCAAGATTTATTTTCAAACTTACAGGAAATATATAAAATGTATGCCAAAAGTCCTTTACCTGTGAAAGGAATATACCTATTTTAAAAGTTTGAAAACTTGTATAACTATAAGTTTGAAGAGTTATTTCCCTTAGATTATTTCTTATGGAATTAATTTGTTTATCCCCATCTTTTCCTTTTTTTTTTTTAAATCTTTTCTTTTTTCTTCACATTTTTCCTCTTTCTTCACATTTTTCCTCTTTCTTCACATCTTTTCCTCTTTCTTCACATCTTTTCCTCTTTCTTCACATCTTTTCCTCTTTCTTCACATCTTTTCCTCTTTCTTCACATCTTTTCCTCTTTCTTCACATCTTTTCCTCTTTCTTCATATCTTTTCCTCTTTCTTCACATCTTTTCCTCTTTCTTCACATCTTTTCCTCTTTCTTCACATCTTTTCCTCTTTCTTCACATCTTTTCCTCTTTCTTCACATCTTTTCCTCTTTCTTCACATCTTTTCCTCTTTCTTCACATCTTTTCCTCTTTCTTCACATCTTTTCCTCTTTCTTCACATCTTTTCCTCTTTCTTCACATCTTTTCCTCTTTCTTCACATCTTTTCCTCTTTCTTCACATCTTTTCCTCTTTCTTCACATCTTTTCCTCTTTCTTCACATCTTTTCCTCTTTCTTCACATCTTTTCCTCTTTCTTCACATCTTTTCCTCTTTCTTCATTTGTTTTGTCTCTTCTGTCGTTTTTCTTTTGTTTGTCTGTTTTCTGGTTTTATTTTTCTCTTTAATAAAACAAAAAATTTCTGTTTAAAACTCTACTAGCGAAATTAAATGGTTATTACTAGGGCTATGACAACAGCATATTCTTTTCATTGTTTTGACTCTCAAGTATATATCCGACACCGACACAATCAACCGAGAACCACATCACTCTACATAAAAACATAAGATATCAATGGATATATACCTGAGAATCAAAACAAGAAAAAAAAAATCTGCTGTTGTCATAGCTCTAGTTATTACAGAGAAATACCCAGTTATCGTATAAAATTGTTAAACTTAAATTGTCAAGATCGACAGGATTTAACCTTTTGTTTTATTGAATATTTTGGATGGATTTCTTTTAGGTTTTAATATATTTTCCATTATTTCTTTCCTTTATTCTTTTTTGAATTGAAATGTAAATGTTTCCTTCTCTTCATTTTAAGGTGACTGAATTAAAACAAAAAACTGATGATTTAGATGAACGAGTAGCGAAGGCTCCATTACTCCAGACTCTACCAAAGAAAGTTGATACCACATCAAAGGTAATAAGTGGGAAAAAAAAAAATTAAATTAAACATTTTTTTTTTTTTTTGGTAATTAAAATTTCATGCAAAATGTAAATAATGATGAAGATATGATCAATTTGTTGTTACCTAGCAACAGTTCTTTGTTTTTGTGGATCCCAAGAATACGGATTAGTCATAGCCGCACAAACCAATCTATTTTTAAGTAGAAATTGGAAAAATCAGAACTTTTTAGGGTATCAGAATCTGTAAAATTTGAGCATTTTCTGATGTCAAAAACAATTTTTTTTTTATTTTAAACTTAGTTTTCAATTGATAATAATAAGTATATATTAATTTTCAACAAACTAGTTAAACTAAAAGGTATAGTATTTCTTTACATTTGCAAAAATTTGTGCATATTACACAGGTTTTTATAAATTCAAAATTAAAAACTTTATAGCTAAATATTTAGAAATTTTACTAAAATTGGAATCGTCTCATTACTAGCTGTAAGACCAGAATCTTTCTGTAATGTGAATCGAGTTTTCTTTCTTTTTTTCTCTGACAATTCCTACCATGCTTTCAATCTGCAGTTAGGTACAACAGTCATGTATGCATGCAATACGGTGTCACTGTTTACCTGGATAATCTGTATGAACCTGTATCGCTTTATTCTTGTTTCTCTAGTTTATATTTTTAAAACAAACGACTGCGTCAGTCCAACATTATTGTTCGTTTGTTTCCATTTCTAATACAGTATTTTTATTATTTGCATTACTGTTCTCAATGTTTTTGCTGATGTAACCTCCGACCTTCGTGTACATCTCGTTAAACTCTGGAATCTGTGCAGAATTTCAAATGGAACACTTTATTTAATTCATAGGGTGGGGGTAGCTTGCTCACATTTGATCAACCATAACTTGGTAGAAGTTGTAAACAATTCATAATTATATTCTTAGTATCGCGTATACTGAGGATTGAACCATCATCCTTCAGATGACTATCATAGAATATTTAAAAATTTATTCACTTTGCAGACTTTGTGCATAGGCTAAAGAAACCCCAGCACAAAAATTGTTTTGAAAATTCCTCAATAGACTGTATTTCAAATAATTCTTAGAGATTTTTTTTTTTCTTGTTTTTGGATCAATGTTGTCAGTGTTTTCATCTTAAGCTTATGTCTGATATCAGTTTAAAAAAAAAAAATCTGACACAAAATGTTAAAATTTTTATCATTAATTCAAAGTTTTATAAATATATCATGTACATTATTTATTAATGCATGTGAAAGGATATTCATTTCTGATCAAAATGGTAGTATTTTGAGGACTTTAAGTGTTTTTTTTTTTTAAATATGATTATTTTGATAGAACTTAGTTGAAATCTATGATTATCCAAAACGTTTTATGGCCCGTGGGTATTGCTACAGGAAACATTCCTTCCTAAATTAGTAATATGGTACAATGTTCTTGACATACTTCATTAACACTAATAAAGTATTCCTTTGCTCACTGGTTTCAAATGAAAACATCACATTACACATTGTTGTCAATATTATTATTAGTAGTAGCAGTACTAAAATGGGTGACCATTTAGGAATTACAGCTTGTCTTTGCATTGTTTCCAGTCGTTCTGGACTTCTCCTTGCCATTGGACTCAAGCAGTGCGGATTCAGGAGAGGTGTGGTTAGGATTGCACAATCCTTACCTCACAGTTACACGCGCAGTTATCCTTATAGAGGGTATCCATTGTCTTTTGAGATTGAACAGAGGTATTGTAGTAATAGCAGTACTTGTATTACGAATTAATGTCAAATGCTTCTTATGTCTTGTAATATTAGTAGTAATATTACCATGTGGTGGGCCATATTAACAACTAATTACAGAGTATCAACATTATTGTTATTCACTAAATGTTTTTGCACAGCTCATCAGAGATTACCCATTAATAACAATTGCTCGTGTTCTCTGGAGTTTGAGTGACAACAAATCTCCCCAGATTTAGTAGTATTCTCCCCTCTTTCGGTAACCTTTGCAAATGAATTTGTTATCACAACAGCCGTTTGCCATTGATTTCTCGCTGGCAATGACTGTTGGTCTTCACTAGAATTTGGGTGGAAATAAGCCTCCCCAAGTTCCCAGGCATCTTCATGCTCATCTAGTGGAGGTCTGATTAGTGCTTTCTCTCCTTGGTCTTGGCATCCTCCTTGACTTCTCGACTATTTGGTGGGGTGCCAGTCGATGCTGATACTATATTTTCAAAAATTTTAATCTTATTTTATTTTGGGGGTGGTGGTATAGTTAACATTTCACAGTATCAGTTTTCTTGGTTATCTGTCGTTGTATTCTGTTTTTGTTTTCTTAGTATTCATAGTTTATGAGGGTTAGGCTCCACATTCTAGGATTTTCAGATTTCAGCTGTTGTAGTTATTGCTGTTATGTCTTCTTTCCCTTCCTCTTATTCCAATTTCTCCCATTCTGTTTTCAAAATTTTTTTTTTTAAGTATAGTTCCTAGTGCTGTTACGATTATTGGTGTTATCGTTTCTTTCTTCATATTTCGTATCCCTTTCAGCTCTCTGTCCAGTTGCGTGTATTTGCTTCACTTCTCCTTCGTCTTGATGTTCATCCTGTGGTCTGCTTGGATGACAAAATTTATGATTATTATTTTTTTATTATTGCTGTTGTTATTATACACTTTTTCCTTACAATTTTTAGCAAATTTCATTTTGGTACCATGCCAATTTTTCTTTCAATTCTAGATTGGATATGACATGTTTCTTTTATAGAATATGTAGTTTAATGGTTGGCTTTTATTGTTTAGACAAAGCATATATATATATATATATGCATACAATCTTGCTAGTATTAAGCAGTTTTGAAAAAACATACTGATCTAAAATTAATTTTATGAATACATTTTAAAATTAATATTTTTTTTTTGTCTCTTATGTTTTGTTTGTAAAAGCAGTTAAAACATTTGATGTTTGTGGATTGATCTTTTAAATTCATGTATTTCAGGTGAGAACATTACATATTTACATGTCCTGTTGAAATTAGTATAAATTCTGAATATTACCAAAAAAAAATGATCCAGTAGATGTGCTAAATGTATTTTTAACAGAAAATAATCCACATATGCTCATATTTTTTTTGTTTTTTTTTAGACATGGCAAACCCTTTAATTAAATTTAAATCAAAGGTTATCTTTATTTTCATACTGAATTGGTTTCAGAATTCTTCACCATTAAAACATAAAACTTGATAATTTGGTAAATTCTATTTTTACTTGCAATTATTTTTCTACCAAGTCATTTTTTTCTAATTTTTGGAATTTATATTTCTACATAATATGTAAGTATGTGATGTAATGTTTTCACCTGAAATGTGTTGGTTTAAAAGCTTACCAAGCTATACAAGGACCAAATATTTTATACTCATAAAAAAAAAATATATTTGATGCTATCTCTTAACAGACCCTTGCCAATCTGGGCAGTGATATGAAGAAC
Organism: Euprymna scolopes; assembly: GCF_053919585.1. Lineage (NCBI taxonomy): Eukaryota > Metazoa > Mollusca > Cephalopoda > Sepiida > Sepiolidae > Euprymna > Euprymna scolopes. The sequence continues at coordinate 110,676,483 of NC_136498.1, read as the reverse complement.
CTCCAAGAAAGGGTGACAACATTACAGAAAAAACATCAAGAAGCCACTGCGAAGTACGCAGATTTAACTACGAAACTAAAAGCTCTTGTAAGTTACATGTTTTTTGTTTTATTAATTTTGATTACATCTGTACCCTTTACTCCAACAATGTCCGGTCCTGGATATGACCTTAAACTATATCCAGTGATGAGGCCTCAGCTTGCGGGCTTTGGGGAGTGTGGAGCCACCCTTTAATTACCATTGCTCCCAGGTCCACTCTGACCCGGAGTGGTAGTACCTGTTAGGGTTCCAACTATGGGTTAAATAGAAACCGACTTGAAAACAACAAATATATTCTATTAAAAAATTATTCTTCAAAATCTTTGGATTCGGCATTAAATAACCCGAAAAGGCTTCATATGCTGTAAAACAACCAACTAACCAACAATGTCCAGTGGTTGACGTCACCAATTCGGACAAACTGGATCCCAGTTGGTCACTTGGTACTGGGTGGTTACTTTGAAGGTTTGGGTGTTGAAAGGTCCTGTTCCAACAAACTACCACTCTCCCCATATTGTAAAACAATCAGTAGGGCAGTCTGTTCAACACTGTTCGCCAAAGTCTGTATCACTGGAGAGCAAAGGTCATTTCAAACCAAAAGAAGAAAAAAAATAAGTTGATGACTGATCCTTTTGTATAAAGCAAATTGATTATTCGTTGAAATATAACACAATTCTGATCATTCACAAGTCTTTGACTTGAGATCTTAATGTTTGTGTCTGAACTGCACTATTGGTGAAGTCTGGGTGATTTTCAGGTTTAGTGATCTCAAACCTAAGTCGAGGGTTAATCTTGCAATAATGTGGATTCCGTATGTGAGTAGAACAGAGTCTTCATCTTACATTAAGAATTCGATGAGCATGATTCTATTCTTTTTCCAATAGAATTTAATTCATAATTTTCAATAATACATTATCGTTTCAAGATTTCAGTAATATTTAAAATTCCCAATTCTTTGGCTGACAATGGCATCTGTTGGTGGTTCTTGAAACTAAAATATAAACATTCGCCTCATGTCACTGACATGCAGAAGTGCCATGCTAAGCTTCTTTCTAATAGTATGGATTTAGGCAAACCTGTTCTATTACAGATATTTTAACCGTAATCTCTGAACACATATCATGCTCTGGATAAGGCAAGGGAAGCTTGGGCTGTAACTCGTGATATATACAAAGCCTTTGACAAGGTCTGACATGAAGGTCTTCACATGAACATTATAGGGAATTTCTGAACGGATACTTAACATAATCAGATTCTTCCTAGACGAGAGAACAATCAGGCTGTCATCTATAGTTGTACGTCTAAACATGATATCAATGCAGGGGCTCCTCAGGAGTCAGTCCTGAACCTTTATTATTCCTGATATTCATAAATGAAATTGTGTTTGAGATGGGTATATGTGCTGATGACACCACGTTCTAGAATAGACATGAGGGAAGAACGAATGTATACATATCTAAAGCAATTGCAGAAATATTAGAAAATGACCTTCCGTCTGTAGTGGGATGAGGCCGTAGGTGGATAGTAACATTTAATGCTACTAAGACTAAGCGTCTTTCTTTTATCAACTGCAAAACACCTTCTCCATCACTGATAACCATGACAACACCCTACCTGAGAGCCCATCGTTCAAGCTTATCAACTTACAAATCATGTTGCCTGTGAATGTTAACAAATACATTGAGGACATTGCTAAAGGTGCTGCAAAGAAGATTGACTCTCTCTACCAACACCAGAGAGCATCCTATATCTTTACAAAGCTACAATTTGCTCATGCCTGTGTTTTTGTCACATATGAGCTGATGCATTTACCACTAGTCTTCCACTCCTAGATAAGGTTTAAAAAAAAAAAAAGTCTCAGATCTAATAGATCTCACTATCTGCCAAGCTCCAGCTTTTGTCCCATCACCACACTGTTGCATTGATATGCCTGTTTTACAAATACTTTAATGTGCTTTGATAAACTCGCAGCACTTGTGCCTCCTCGATGTACATACTCCTGAAAAACGGCAAAATCCCACCCCTTCACTGTTGAGGTTCCTGGATGCATGGCATACAACATTGAGGTTGACAATATTGTTGAGTGGGAGCACCATGTGGTATTACACTGGCACAAAATTTGAAATCATAATAGGGTAAGATTCTTTTTTTATGATTTAATTAAAAACTGAATGTTTTGGGTTTTTTTTCTTTGCAGGAACATGATACAGTGATTTCAGAAATTGATCAGCTCAATATTACTTCTATAGAAAATATGAATGCTTTACGCAAACATTTGGTAAGGGTTTTCTTTTTTTCTTTTCTTTTTTTCTTTTCTTTTTTTCTTTTCTTTTTTTCTTTTCTTTTTTTCTTGTTTTTTTCTTGTTTTTTTCTTGTTTTTTTCTTGTTTTTTTCTTGTTTTTTTCTTTTTTTTTCTCTTTTTTTTTTTTTTTTTTTTTTTTTTTCTGGTTTTAGTTTTTTAAAACTTGTTTACCAAGACCTGACCAGGGTTATAGTTGAACAGAATGTCTAGTTTTTTTTTAATGTCTTTTCAGGTATTTATTTAGGCAGATTCACTAATAATTGCCTAAAAGTGATCAAAATTGAGATCGATATGATTGAAACAAGAAACTGGTGTCCCCAGTAAAAGTGGTTGCTTAACATGAAACAATTTTTATGATTAGTTTTTCAAAAAATTCTCCTCTGTAAAAAATGGTATGGGATTGCTTCCCTGCAGACCACAACATGGTAGTCTTCAAATTTAATGTCAAGAAGTACTTATTATAAAGTGTCTTCATATGTAATCCAATTCTGTTCATTTCATCAATTATTTTTATTTTTCTTATAACATTTTGCAGTTTGTAACCCCCCCCCCATTTTTCCTGTTTAAAGATAATGTCTATCAAAATAATCCTGATTATTTTTGAACTGAAAATGGTCATCACAGGCAAAATTTTATTCACGTTTTCATGGGTGACATTTGATGAATTACGAGTTTTCTAAATTTTATTTTTCTGCTTCTATTATATAGAGGGAAAATGTCTTTGTATATCTGCTAAAAACTTATGCGCATTAAAGCGGTACGAATGTGGTATCGTTATAAGAGCGACCTCTTTGATGCGTGATATAAAAAAAAATAGAAAAAAACATTATTTCATGTAGAAATGTTGTTTTGTTTGAAGAGGGGACAGTTAAGAACCTTCTTTTCGATGCTGTTTATAAATCACACATTGTTTTGTGTTAAAAAGATAAATTTGCAAAGTCATAACCTATGTCGTGGTGGTCTGGTCGATAACCTGTTCGCTTACGAACTTTTGCGCATTTTTTTTTTTTTTTGTTTCTTACAAAGTTTTGGTTTTGCTTCTGGCTGATGGCGCTGAAGTTCTGTTTTTTTTTTTTTTTTTTTTTTGTAATTTTTTTTATTTAACATATTTTACGACTAGGCAATGCCAGGGCCCCCCGCCTCCCTCTACTAGTTAAAAATAAAAATAGTACCCTTATTATCGATGGTACAATTGTTCTAGTCGAGAAGGAAAAGGGCAATTTTATTAATTTTTTAAAAGTTAAAAAAATTTTTTCCATTTCTTTTTTTTTTTTTTTACCTAATGAATTTTTTTTTTTTTTTTTTTTAGGGAGAACTTGATAATAAAATGGAAAATGAAGTGTTGAGGGTTAATAATATCTCTGCGGCTGTTATACAAATGTCTGCTCAGGTTTACGTAAGTTTTTCTCATTTCCTTTATTAAAATAAACAAAAATACAGACAAATCTTTATGATGTACACACCTGTAATGGAATGCAAATATCATATTGTAAATTCACATAAATTGATCAATTTTTTTTTTTTTTTTATCAAAAAATTTTTTTTAACGAAGGCAGTCAAATTTCATGATGAGCAAAACGAGCTCCCATGTTTTAGAATGTGTCAAGGGTAACAACTGAATTCCACTACAGTGATTTTGTTTGTCTTCAAGATAAAACATTTGATATATTAAAAATTGTAAATTTAAATTGTTTTTGTAGTTAACAAACTGTTTAATAAATTTACATAATTTTTTTGGAATATGACCTCTTCATTCCATGATGAATACATACATCATAATGACTTTTTTGCATTTTTTTTAATCAAGTATTTTAATTCAATTAGAACAAGAAATGATACAAATTATTTGTTCTAAAAAAAAAAAAATCACACTGTCCTAATAAATAAAAAAACAAAAAAAAACTTTAACTGATTCTTGATAAAGGCAACTTTATAATATCACTGATAATCTTGCTTGGTTGCTTGCTCATGAAATGTTTTAGATGGAGGAAAGGCAAATGAGATGAGAAATGTTAGCAGGAGGGGAAATGAGATATGTAGCAGCAATTTTTGTTTTTATTTACTTTTTTTGTTGTTTATGTAATTTTTATCAAATGAGAAATTTGCCATTATTTTATGCGTAGCAAAACTTTTTTTTTTTTTTAATTTTATTTATTTTTTTTTTTTTCTATTGTCTCCCTAAATGTTGGATCATTTAGAACAAATGACAAAACGAAATCATTCTTCATTTGTTGAAAATCTCAGCATTCATTCAATTTTATGTAAAACTAGCTTTTCAGCCTGACGTTGCCCGGGTGTTTGGAGGTGTATGTTGAGCAAAAAGAAAAAGAAAAAAAAAAAAGTGGTCAATTTTTTTAAACTTTGACCCCTATTATGACCCTGTAACATTTATTGTTTTGGGTTCAAATCAAGTTATTAAGTTAGATCCATATCCAAGGAACCTATATCTAAAATTTCAATTGTTTATACTCAAAATTGGCGGAGAAGTTTGGTAGTGTTCTCAAAGGTCAAATCGTTGAACTTTGACCCCTTAACTGCCAAATTTCTGTCCGAAAACGGATTACAAAGATTTTCCCAAATCTCAGTACCCTGTATATCAAATTTCGAGTCTGTAGACTGAAAATTGATAGTTATTGCATAGGGAAATGTACAGAGACAGATACTTTCACTTTTATAGATATACTAGCATGACCGCCCGGCGTTGCCCGGGTGTTTGGATGTGTATGTTGAGCAAAAAAAAAAAAAAAAAAAAAAAAAAAAGTGGTAGTAGGAAGGCAGGCTCGAACCTGTACCGCAAAGGAGGAAAAGAACGGGGTAAAACCTAACGTTTATGCTGTTACGACCACCGGCAAACCGGAAGCAACATTTTTGAAAAAATTATGGCTAGACAATCTAAAGGAGAGGATAACTTTAAAAAATATCGGCGAAAAAAGTGCCCCCCTCCCTGTAGGAAAGTGCCTAGTTGAAGGGGAAGATATTAATGTTTTTAGCCAATTTTTCGATATTTGTGGTATGAAAGATTGGATTTTAAAACAATACTGATCTTGGTAAAATCTGTTGCCTCTATTGAAAGTTTAAGGCAGACATGCAAACATACATACATACATTTATATATTGGTAATTAAAAATTTTCGACCCAAACTGATGAAAAAGCTTGCCCTATCTGACTACCCTTTATGTAAAATTTCAAATATTTAGACCAGAAATTGTCTGAGTAATTTGGAAAAGACCGCAGAGGTCAATTTTTTTAAAACTTTGACCCCTATTATGACCCCCTAAAATTTATTGTTTTGGTCTCAAATCAAGTTATCAAGTTAGATCCATGTCAAGGAACCTATATCTAAAATTTCAAGGGCGTAGACCCAAAATTGTCCGAAGAGTTTGGTAGAGTTTTCAAAGGTCAAATCGTTGAACATTGACCCCTTAATCGCCAAATTTCTGGCCCAAAACTGATCACATTGATTTTCCCAAATCTCAGTAACCTGTATATCAAATTTCGAGTCTGTAGACTAAAAATTGACAGTTATTGCGTAGGGAAATGTACACACACAGACACTTTATATATATATATATATATATATATATAGATAGATAGATAGATTGTTTTGTAATTTTGCTTTGCTACGTCTAAAACTAGAATTATTAAAAGAATTTGATAATTTTAATCCCAACAAAGGGTCAAAATTTATCAGAGGTCACTTGATTTAATTTTGCATATCTTGACCTTTTTTGACTTGATTATTTATTTTTTATGGTAGTCTTCATCTTTAATTGAGGCCAGGACATAGCAATGGTGTATGCTACATCGCTCAACAAATGCTGACTCACAACATTTTTTGCCACGGTCTTCTCCTCCTTTTCTGATCATGTTGTTGTCCCTCACATTGGTGGCTGCCGAGGGAGGCGTGCAGGTTCACAAGTATAAATAAAAAAAAAAACTAAAAACAGAAAAGGCACTCTGGGTATATATGTGTGTGCGACAAAATTAACCCTCTACACGCTATGATCCACAACTACATAGTTGTCTGCTGAGGTTGTTTGTCAGTTGCCGTCGGCTTATCTCGATTTGCTCAGAGCCACACACTGCGATGTGCTCCAAGTCACAACCTGCTTTTCACTTTGTCAAACTCAAAATAAAACAGTCCTCAACTGTCACAAATTCTAGACTGTCCGTAAACTGTCTGTTACAAACTGTCACAAAATTTATTGTCACACTTAAAACTACCTACTTTTATGTTTGGTCTTTTATCCGCCACACCTTGATTAGCAATCCTATTTTAGCCTTTTGTGTTTCTTGGTGAACAACTTCTTCCCTATTGTTTTGCTGATAAACTTATTTCCTCTTCCATTTTATTTAACACTGGGTTGGGGGATGGTAGGAACGTTAATATTATCACAATAAGACTAAATTAAAAAAAACCATTGAGTCTCCCCATATTGCATTTTATCAACCAAGCCCCGACTCTTGTCGCAGTGCTGCAGTGTTTCATCCTTGTGCCTGTTTTACAAGCACTTTAATGGAGTGTGCTTTGGCGAACTCGTAGCAGCTATGTCTCTTCGATGTAAGTATGCTTGACTAACCAGACAAGCAGCAAAATCCTACCCCTTCACTATAGAAGTCTCTAGGGTGCTTGTGCAGTTACTAAAGATATTAAAAACATTTTGAAAAAAAAACAAAAAAAAAAACTATTGTATGTACTTGTTATAGAATAAAGTCTCATAAAAAAATTGCTTTATTTTATTTTTTTTTATTTATTTATTTTTTTTTTTTTACAGAGGAAAATCAAATTTTAATCAGACTGTTGTATCGTCCTCATCTTGCCTATTTCCACAGATGAGGATGGAGTGTCTTTAAACGAAAAAGCGATTAACAAAGGACAAAATAAAAAAGGGATTAAAAAAGGGTCGCAAAACTGTAAAATAAGTGAAAAAAAAATGTTTATCTAGGTATTTTTTCTGCCCATATTTCCAAATCTCGTCAAATTTTGACAAACTTAAGCAGGTTATTTGCCCTGTTCCTCATCCAAGATGGCGACCATACGATCAATCTTAAAATTTGATTTTCTTCTGTACAAAAAAAAAAACACCCTACTGGATCAAATTAAATGATTAAAAAAAAAAAAAAAAAAAAAAAAATTTTTAAATAATTATTTTATTCTATAATGGTTACGTACACCATAGTTCTTTTTCAGTATCTTCGTTTTTTTATGTCCTTGTTCATTTTTAATGTCTTTGGTAAACTGCACAAGCACTGGTAAGCTTTTTATTCTAATATATGGTCTATATAACAGGTATATATTTATAACAGCACCTGTGATATAAGTGTTATATATACATCGCTCAGGTCATTTGTGGGTGTCGGAGTTTACACATAAAATTCATTTAATACGTAACAGTTCTCTTTACAAAACGTATACATATGTATTTTTGTTGCAAGATCTTGTTCCAGATTTTTTTCTCTTCTCGTTCATAGTTCTTCAATAGTTGCCATACTGCAAAATAATGGTTCCTCCGAAAGAAAACACCATGATGTGAACTTATCTTTCTTTATATTAATATTTATTCACGTTCCTAGGTCTCCTCCAGAGTTGGCACGTCTTTTCTCTAGAGTCTTACATTGTCTGTTTTTAGCCAATTAAAATACTTCCTGACTGGCAAAGCCAAACTCCTCCTGTGGACGGCTTCCAACTCTGCACCTCTAACTAACAGACTAACCTCCAACTGAATCTCTCCTACTATGTGTATAAATCAAATGCTTTCTCTGTCGACGACCATGATCACATTTTGTTTGATAAAGCCTAAACATATTTGTTCATTCTAAAATTCCTAAATCTTTCTTATAAATATCTAATTGTAAAAATGTCCCTCCATACATTCTTTTTGCTATTGATACATTCTTTTTTTGTTGTTGAAATATTTTCTATTAAATAAACATTGACAATTGCAAGCACTATCACTTTAATTAGGTCGACCAGTGTTTTCCGAGGATACGAATATTCAACAATTAGTCTTGTTGAAGAGGTTCCCTTGAAATGGTAGACCTTGATTTCTCTCTTTGCTTTCTGCTTCCCTGACTGTGCTAACATACAGAAATTGAAATGTAATGCCAATAGACATCTCGTTGCTCAACTCTCTGCATAGTGCCTCTGTAAGTATAGTCCCAAATAGTACACCCTTATGTCCAAGTGGCAATACTTTATTTGACACGAATAAGAGTTAAGAAAATTTTTTTCAAATGCTGAATATTTATTAAAAATCTTTTTTTTTTTTTTTTTTTTTGTCAGGCTCTAAACTCTTCCAAATCAGAACTACAGAATCAGA
>NC_136498.1:110642821-110662821 GCF_053919585.1 Euprymna scolopes | reverse complement strand
TTTAGATGCATGCTGCATTGTCTGTAAGGAATGGTGTAGAAAGAAGTGAAATGCTCAGATGGCTCGATAGCATAAAGAGTTTGGATTTACTTTTGGCAGCCTCGTAACTTCCACCTGTTTTGTATTTTAGTCCTCACTTTCCGTAAATGATGTTTCTGACAAAGGGGAAATTGTTTTCTCGGTTGGATGTTGTTTTGAGTGTTTGGTATGTGGTGACTTTTCAATCCTCTCATAGTATTTGTCATCATTCATTAAAAAAAAAAAAAAAAAGTACAAGAAATACAAATTTTTATGATGTATGGATCCAAATGAAAATCCCCCCCCCCCGGCCTCTAATTTTCATAGTATGCTTTAGTAATGTTGTAGTTTTCAAGGTTGGGATTGTTTATTCTGAAAGCCATTCTTAACATGGGAGAGGTTGTTAAAAAATAATACAGACTGCAGAATCCTGGTTAAAATTATAGGGTGGAGTGAGGTAATTCTCATTCAGGTCCACCTTTTTGTGTTTTTTTTTCTTTTTAAATTAAGAAAATTAAATTTTATGACGACTGAGACCAGCGAGACAGGCGATATCATGTTTTAGAATGTGTTAAAATTCAAGGGTGACAACTCAATTCGACTTTGAGGTTTGGTGATATTAATTGTTAAAAATCATTAAAAAAAAAACCCAAAAAAAAACCCCCAACTATTTGATCAAGTCATGTGATTTTTAGAATGACATTTTTCTGTGACAGGTTTGTACATCATGAAAATTTTTCTGTATTTTTGTATTTTAGTTACGTCAAATTCTAAATAAGAACCTTATATATATATATATATAATTTTTTTTTTTTTTTTTTTTTTTTTTAAGCACAATTTGTAAATGCAAAATCACCTTTTTTGAAATTTGATTCATTTGCATTCTTTATTTCTAGTGGTTCAAGTTTTGTGTGAAAAATTGAGATAAATTTTTGTTTAAAAAAAAAAAAAAAAAAAAAATATTCCTCTCAATTTCATATTTTGACCATAAATGAAATCATGTCAGTTTTAAACTGTGTTTATAAAACTCTTGTATTAAAAAAAAAAACGTCTGACAAAGTTGAATTTTAATCTCAAATGTTGTATAATGTGAAAAGAAAAAATCTAGAAAAACATTTCATTTTGGTTCAATTTATTTTGTAGAAAAGCAATTTTTCATTTAATTAAAAAAAATTTTTTTATTCATTATAAATTTACAATTTGTTGAAGTTTTAATGACTGCCAAATGTGGCTTGTTTAAATAATAAAGAAACAAATTAATTTTTTTTTTTTTCAAATGACGTTTATAATGCTAGTTAAAATACAGCGGACAAATCGATTAAATGTTGTTTTAAGCAAAAACAATATTACATACTTGTCATGCCAAAAATAGTAATGTAGTGTAACCCGGATATGAGACTTCCCAGCAGGCCTCGCTCTCTTATATCTGGATTACATTGTACATTAACACAAGCTCTAATTTGGGACCAGAGAAAATCTCTCTTATATCCGTTTTTCTTATATTCGGATCTCTTCTCTCCGGATCTCTACTCTCCGGATTTTACTGTATATCCAAAAATTACGAAAAATCGACTAGAAATTTATATCTAGTTAAAAGTAATTTTTACGGAAAATAGGATAAAATCGCATTTTTTCTTGGACGTTATAAAGTAGATGGTAGGAGGCTAAATGAAGGGGACGTAACTCTGAAAAGAATATTTAAAAAAAAATACAATAGTAGTAGTTCTACTTGATGAGTTTTCATAATTTTTGGATATACTACTATTGTCAACATGGCAATTATGTAATACTTTTTTGTTTAAAACGATTTATTTTAAAAAAAATTGATTTGTCAACTATAGCTTAACAAGCACAAAGATGTTTTAGATTATCTCCCTTGCAGATGCCTAACCTTTCATTTGATTAAAAAAAAAAAAGGATTTTAAAACAAAATTAAAATAAAAAAGGAATTTTGTTTAGCGATGATATATTTTTTATGCACTTTGTCATTTTAGAAATGGGTTTTGTTTTTCAAATAAGTTGCACATTTTTGACTTTTTCAGAATAAATTTTCTAATTTAAAATTATGCTATAAGCTGTACATATCTAGTGTTGCCAGGAAATCTTTGTTTTTTGGTCCCCCTGATAAAAGGAGGGTGGACCTGTAAATATTCACCCTTGTCCATTCGTCTGTCTGCACTTTTCTCAATAACTACGCTTTGGAATTTAAAAAAATTTTGTACAAACGTTAAATATGATATGAGTAAAAAAGTAACAGAACGGATTTTCCAGGGAAAACTCCGGTTGCCCCCCTAGGAGTGCATTTCGGGTTAAAATGTCTAAAATTGACACTTTTGTGCTTATTAAAAAAAAAAAATTGATGCCTTGGATTTTTATAAAAAATTTTTGAAAAGTTGTAACTAATCTATATAATTATAAAACTCAAATGATCTTGTAACGATGTATGTAACCCACTTTCCGGTTTATGACATCCGGTTGCGCATGCGCGCATAACCTGCGCACTGAAATATTAAAGTTATTATTTCTAAATTATTTAATATGGGAAGAGTGGGATTTAAAATAACTTAAACGTAATACAAAAATGAACGAGGTAAAAAAAAAAGAAAGCAGACCATATTAACAATTGTTTATTTGGATAATTTAAACGCAAAAAAACAAACAAACAAAAGAACAATTGGGACGCTGAAATATTAATGTTATTATTTCGAAATTATTATTTAGCATGGGAAGAGTGAGGTTTAAAATAACTTAAACGTAATACAGAAATGAACGATGTAAAAAAAAAAAAAAGGCAGATATATCAAAATTTGAATTTAACTATAATAAGTATTATGGTATCTGTTCAGTGCACATTTACCTATAAGTATCGCCAACCACTTATAATTCAGTAACCATAAAATTAAAAAAAATTTTTTTTTAAATAATCAATTTATAATAAACAGAACGACTCATGGAAATCTATCTATATTCTTTTTTCATTTTAATATACTTTCATAGAAATGTTTCTGTTATGTAAAAAAAAAACAAAAAAAAAAACTATTTTTTTGGGGGTGGGGGCAATAGTGAACTTGATCATTTTTTTTTATGCCTCATTCACGGGGGACCTTGCATGCTTTACTTGTTTAAATAGGATTTAAAGAAAGCTAATAAAATATTTATTCAACTATAATTAAATTTATTAGATATTATTTTAGGATTCAGTGATTTTTCTCTTGATTTTTAAAGGAAATCTTGAATGATCGATTGAAATTAAATTCTATCTCCATGTTTTGAGAAAACAATCTTTGGAGATTCACTGTGAAGAGGACAAAAAAAGAGGGAAAGACGCTTAATTTATCTTGGGAGGGGTCCTAAGTTTATGTAGTTGATAGTGTCCCTTTTCATAATTGCAGAGTTAACTCGGTTGGTTAGTACCCGGTTCTTAGAGACAGTTTGTGAGCATAATTTTTTTTTTTACACTGATTTTATCCCCAACTAAACTTTGATATTTCAAATTACAATATTAATTGGATGTTTTAATTTTTACTTTTATTTTTTCTTTTAGTTATGTAATTTACATAAATTAGAATACTGTGTAGCCCTCTTAGTGTGGGTATATGTTTTTTTTGTTTTTTTTTGTAAAGGGGGGGGGATTCCAGCAGAGTGCTCTATTATAAGGAAAAATCCCAAAATAAGAGCATGTTATGTTTTATTTACAGAAGGTTTAGATAAGTCATCTGTGCCATCGGTTTCAAACCTCATAAATAGGGACCGTTTTAGATATCCATATCAAGTTCTCTTCAGCCGATACTCATCTGGATGAGTATCAGCTGAAGAGAGCTTGATATGGGCATCTAAAACGGTCCCTATTCATCAAGTTTGAAACCGACGGCACTGATGACTCATCTAAACTTTCTGTAAATAAAACATATAAAAAAAAAAAAAAAAAAATTGCCACCCATGGAATTGTTAATAAAATTCACAAGTCTTTCTGCAATCCAGCCATATTTGGTACAAACAAACTTCAATTTATGCCTGACTAGTCCAACGAGTTTCAGTCATGAATATTCAAGTTTTATCAATTTATGAATGATATGCACACCTGGATAAACCGTGCGAAAGTTACAATAACCCTAACATATTCCTCTCTTGAAAATCTGATTTTAAATATGATGTGGCCCTTTTCAGTTCAGGAATACTCTGAACCTTATTTTTTTTAGATATCCTCTACAAATAATTAGACCAAGCACGAAGCCTATTTGGGGATCACACTTGAGACAATCACCAAAGTGTCCCTGTATATGATGTAAAACAGACTACTGAACATTCACGCTATCAATACGCTGGACATTATTCTGTGATGGCAGGTTTCAGGTCGAGTGAGTGTGACGCCCATTCAGGATTACACCTCTTACAGATGAGACTATCACCAAAGTGTCCCTGCATATTATTTAACGATGATTAAACAAAGACTTGTATTCATAGTTGAAACTGGGTGGACGGTTTTTTAGATTGAGGTTTGTTTGTGCCACATATTGTTGAATTGCAGAAAGGATTGTGAATTTTGTTAACAATTTCATGAGTGACATTTTTTGGGAGAGGAGCTTACAAAATGTAATTATGAGAAACAAATACAAAAAATAAACAGTCAAGGAAATCTTATTGAGCTAAAATGCACTACGCATAGTTATTAAGAAGTACAAATTGCACTACGCATAGTTATTAAGAAGTACAAATTGCACTACGCATAGTTATTAAGAAGTACAAATTGCACTACGCATAGTTATTAAGAAGTACAAATTGCACTACGCATAGTTATTAAGAAGTACAAATTGCACTACGCATAGTTATTAAGAAGTACAAATTGCACTACGCATAGTTATTAAGAAGTACAAATTGCACTACGCATAGTTATTAAGAAGTACAAATTGCACTACGCATAGTTATTAAGAAGTACAAATTGCACTACGCATAGTTATTAAGAAGTACAAATTGCACTACGCATAGTTATTAAGAAGTACAAATTGCACTACGCATAGTTATTAAGAAGTACAAATTGCACTACGCATAGTTATTAAGAAGTACAAATTGCACTACGCATAGTTATTAAGAAGTACAAATTGCACTACGCATAGTTATTAAGAAGTACAAATTGCACTACGCATAGTTATTAAGAAGTACAAATTGCACTACGCATAGTTATTAAGAAGTACAAATTGCACTACGCATAGTTATTAAGAAGTACAAATTGCACTACGCATAGTTATTAAGAAGTACAAATTGCACTACGCATAGTTATTAAGAAGTACAAATTGCACTACGCATAGTTATTAAGAAGTACAAATTGCACTACGCATAGTTATTAAGAAGTACAAATTGCACTACGCATAGTTATTAAGAAGTACAAATTGCACTACGCATAGTTATTAAGAAGTACAAATTGCACTACGCATAGTTATTAAGAAGTACAAATTGCACTACGCATAGTTATTAAGAAGTACAAATTGCACTACGCATAGTTATTAAGAAGTACAAATTGCACTACGCATAGTTATTAAGAAGTACAAATTGCACTACGCATAGTTATTAAGAAGTACAAATTGCACTACGCATAGTTATTAAGAAGTACAAATTGCACTACGCATAGTTATTAAGAAGTACAAATTGCACTACGCATAGTTATTAAGAAGTACAAATTGCACTACGCATAGTTATTAAGAAGTACAAATTGCACTACGCATAGTTATTAAGAAGTACAAATTGCACTACGCATAGTTATTAAGAAGTACAAATTGCACTACGCATAGTTATTAAGAAGTACAAATTGCACTACGCATAGTTATTAAGAAGTACAAATTGCACTACGCATAGTTATTAAGAAGTACAAATTGCACTACGCATAGTTATTAAGAAGTACAAATTGCACTACGCATAGTTATTAAGAAGTACAAATTGCACTACGCATAGTTATTAAGAAGTACAAATTGCACTACGCATAGTTATTAAGAAGTACAAATTGCACTACGCATAGTTATTAAGAAGTACAAATTGCACTACGCATAGTTATTAAGAAGTACAAATTGCACTACGCATAGTTATTAAGAAGTACAAATTGCACTAAATAGTTTGTTTTTTGGTGAGTATGGCTCACTCTTTATTACTTTTAAGTAAAAAACAATTTATTTTTTAAATTTTTCAATAAAATTATTTTTTTTAATTATTTGCAGGAGGAGTCTGATGCATGGATTAATGGTGCCGGATCACTTTGGATTTGAGAGCACGAATCCGCCTGGCTTTTTATTGATGCAGATGAGTGAGAGAAGTTCACTTTTCATCTGATGGAAATTTTTTTTAGAATAATTTTTTATGGGTTTTTTTTTTTTTTCCTTTTGCCTTTTGTATAAAAAACAAAACCACTTATTTTTATTTTTTTTATTTTATTTTTTTTTTTTTAAAGTATTTTCATTGAAATGTCAGAAACTCTTGAACAAACTTGACTTTATACCTCCCCCACTGCTTCTCCCCATCCAAGTGTTTTTTATTGCTTATTTTTTGCTTGTCCTTCATTCATTTTTAAAAGAAAAACAGAACCATAAAAATGGTCAATCCGTAAAAACTTATTTTCACATTTAGTGGTGACGACTTTCTACAATTCTTTGATTTTAGGAAGTCTATGTTGTATACTTTATGACAACCAGGGTAACACACTTTAACAAAACTTATTAAACCTCAAAACTAATTCTTTTTTTTTTCTTTTTCTGATTTTTTTTTTCTCTTCCTCTTTTGCTTTCTTTCTCTTTTGCTTTCTTTCTCTCCACCTCCATTTTCTGAGTTTATTTAAGCAGCAAACAATGGCTTTATTTTCCATCACATAACAAACTTATCTTTATTTTACATGTATACCAGTTGAATTACTGTGTGATAATGTTATACACACACACACAGACACAACTACCATAATCAACTTTTAAAACATTGCGAATTAGATTTAAAAAATTGTCCTTAATTAAAAAAAAAAATCTTATCAAATTAAAATCCAATCAAGATTACCAGATAAGCAATTATTGTTTTTTTTTGTTTTTTTAAACTTTTTGATTTGTGATAAAAAATAATTTCGAATAATGTCCCGAATTTTTCTAAATTTCTTGTTTTTGTTTCAGTCACTTCAAAACATTAAAACAATTTTTATCATAAAAATTTGATTTAGTTATTTGTATAAGTTAGGTTTTATTATTTTTATGAGATTTTTTTTAATGGCTGCTATATAATTGCAACCATTTAAATTGATTTTGATAGTGGTAATTAATCTCTATCCAAATTTATTTTGGGGGAAAACAAAATTATTAGTGCAAGTCCAGAGTTCAACCTCATTTAAAAAACAACAAAACAAAAAAAAAAAAAAACAGAAAAATCTTTGATATATGTACCGAAAATGCCATTCCTAAAGTTATGTAAATTGATCAGATAGTTTTTTTTTTTTTTTTTTTTTTTTAAATTAAAATCAAATTTAATGAGGAAGCAAGAACAGTGCATTTTGATCTATGTTTAATAGAGGAGCTACTAAATTTGAACTAAGAACAAAATCAGCCTTGTAATGGCTATGATTTGCTAATAATTGTAAAACAAAATGATTTTTTTAGTTAAATAAATTGATAAAATATATTTTAAGTTTTAGAATGACATTTTCGTTCTGTGATGAATACATAAATCATAAAATTTTTTTGTATTTTTTTTGTCTAACTCTAAATTGGCACCAAATCATTTCATGCTATTTTTTTTTGTCATTTTTGTGTAAAGACAATACCAAAGTCCAAAAATATGTTCTTACTGACATTTTCATCATAATTGACTTTGAATATAAAAAAAATCCTATTCATAACTATTTCTGTTCTCTGTTCATTTATAAACTGTGAATCACCCCTACCCCCTTCCTACTCTGACTTTAAAGCAATTTTTTTTCTCTGCATGTTTGAAAATCGCGTTTTTAGCCAAAGAAGGGGGGGGGGATAAACAAAGTAAAAAAAGATGAATGTGATAAGTAAAAAAAAACAAAAAAAAAAAATTCTTGTATGTTTTTATTCGAATTTCTCTATTTTAAGAAAAATAAAATGGAAATCATTTTTGCTCATCTTTATTTTATTCACATTTCCTATTTGAATAAAAGAAATATTTTTTAAAACTTGAAAAAAAAAAAAAAAAACCTGTTATAAAAATTGTTTGGTTTCTTTTTATTCAGGAAACATCAGCAATTTTTTTCTTTTATTTTTTCCAAAGCTGAAATGAATCATAATTTGGAATAGAATCATTTGAGTGTGTCTGTATATTAAAATTACCCCTCCCTTCTCTCCCAGATCATTAAAGCAAAAACAACCATTCTTTTATTAAAGTCCACCTGATTCCCACTTCAACCGAATTTCTTTTCCTTTGTTTTTTAAAAAAAACAAAAAACAAACTTGTATTAAAATGTCAAATTCTTAAAAAAAAACCTTGTCATGTGTTCTCCAAACCAATTTTTTTTTTTTGGGGGTGGGGCATTAAAAAAATGGAAATGTTCAATTGACATCGAGAAGTTTCACTCTAGAAAAATAAGCTCGCTAATTGAATACTGTAAGCATGAACACAAATTTCTTTTCGTTACACAGAGGCCGGATTTTGCGGAAAAATATTTAAGTCTTTAATTTTTTAAAAATATTTTTACCAAATATAAAGTTGTCAATCTCTTATAAAAAAATATTCTAAATTTCATTAAAATTTTTGTTTGAATTTTTTCTGTAGTGTTATGGTGGCCGGTTTCTTTGATTCCAGACTAATAAAGTGTGTCTCTGGTTTGCTTCTTGTGGTAGAAAGTGGAAATTTTGTTTTGTAGAAATGGTTGCTCAGTGACATCTGTTTCTTACCCAGTTGATCCACTATATTTCACTCACAACTTTTTGTTTGTAATGCAACATCCTATACATGTTGTTCTAACTTCATCCTTAATTGAAAGTTCCATTTTAAATTAATCTTGAATGGAAGTTTCAGTTTTTTTTAACCTTCATTTAGTTCTCACACTCAATCTTGCTACATCCTAACGCTTCTGTATGGATGATTAACAAAATTTGAACCATTAGCAAAATTTTCTTTAAAGCGATAACACTAAAAAAAAAAAAAAACAAATAAAATGAAAAGGATAAGACGCCTGACGAATGATCTAGAAGAGTCTAATGAAGAGGATAGATTGTTGAGTTGTCTCCTCTTGTCTATAGATAAAAGGAAGTCTGTTTGGAGTGATCTCCCTTTTGTTTGTTGTTGTAGTAGTTTCCTTTGACAAGATGGCGCTTTAGTTTGGTTGGAATAAATAAACATTAGTAGCAGAAGCGGTCTTCTTTTGTATAAGAAACTGTCTCGTTCAGCGAATGCTAAAACGCATTTAAACGAATGGCTTCTTTCACAAAACACCTGTGCTGCTAAAAGAAGAGTCATATGTTGGATGGAAGCAAGATAATAGGTATATGGTTTATGTCTAGATATACCTGAAGAGACAACTTAACAATTTTAACTCCGTTTAACATAGATCTATGGATCTAAAAAGATTTGATCCAGTTCCGATTCCTATCTCACTGCCACAGTGTCGCGTCCCTGTACTTGCTTTATAAGTATTTTGACGTAATATGCTTTGATGAGCTGTTTGCATTTGTAGTCCCTTGACGTCCATATCCCTGACAACTTAGAAACAAAATCCCACCCTTTAAACCTTTTTTTTAATAGCTTCTTTCATTGGACTGCTAGGCTTTGGATTCTCTCCCCTTTTCCCTGACTGTTCTGATATGTAGAGGTTTAAATGTAATTTAAACTAACATCTCGCTCGCCTCTTTGCATAGTCCCTGTGAATATGATTCCAAATAATAGCCCCTTATGTGCAAGTGGCATTATGCCTTGGTGTGAATAAGTCTTAAAAAAATAAATAAAAAAATCAGGAGGAGCAAGGATCTCAAGCTAAACATTGTTATACAATATATGTTAAGTTAAGACATAGCCCCCTCCTTTCTTGCAAATAGTTGAAGACTTGAAAATTTGGTATTTTGTTTGTGTTTATTATTTTTTAAAATTTAAACTGGATTTATTGCTGGTTTAATTTGACAGGAATTATCGGTTTCTGTTTTAAAATCTTTGATGTATGTACTTGCCATGGAATTAATTCCAAAAATCACATAAATTGGTTATTTTTTTTTCTTTGTTTTTTTTTTATTATTAAAAATATTCAATTTTATGACTTAGTGATTAATAATTTTTAGCAACCATAGCACGGTCCATAAATTTCGGTAGTCAAATTGAGTTGTCTGCCCTTGAATTTTAAACAAAACCTGTCTGCAGTCATAAACTCAAAACCTGGTCATAAAAATTTGATTTCCTTACTACTCAACCTATTTATGTGACTTTTAGAATATAGTATTATCTTTCAATGACGAGTATGTACATCATATAGGTTTTCCTGTGTTTCTGTGGTTATTTAATCAAGTGTACTTCTAAATAAACACCAAATTATTTTATTAGGACTACCCCATCCA
Organism: Euprymna scolopes; assembly: GCF_053919585.1. NCBI lineage: Eukaryota > Metazoa > Mollusca > Cephalopoda > Sepiida > Sepiolidae > Euprymna > Euprymna scolopes. The sequence goes on along the minus strand of NC_136498.1, from coordinate 110,652,277 downwards.
CCTCCAAATAGCATCCAACTCCATCCCCATCCACTTCATCATCACGACTATCACAAGCAAAAGTAAAAAGTTAATGCTGTGGCAGATTTTATACCAATTGGGTTTTACCTTGGCAATCATTCCAACAGGCAGGGCTCTGTTCTGAGAGCACCAATCTTCCTTTTGTCGAGATGAGGTATGGTCCGACCCTGTCTTAAGAAGTGTTCTTCAGGGCATTAGAAAGTGGGGTTAAGGGTAGGATTATTGTCAGTCACCTGGAGCATCCCTACCAGGGAACACTAGTTTCTTCTTGGTTACTGTGTGCATTCAAAGTGCATCCTGGGGAGGTTGTTTAATAAAAGTTGTTCCTCTTTAAGCTACAAGAGGCTCTTATTGCAAGTCATTGTTAATGAAATTGTTTGATAAACATTAAAATTGGTTATTATTGTTGGCAATTTTAATATTTACTTAACTGCAGGAAGAAGGTAGGCTCCCTCTACCATACTAGAAAATTACTTGCAGTAAAGAGTATCCTGTATCTCCACAAAGTCACAATTTGCTCATGCAAGTTTTGTTACTACATTTGGGCTGGTGCACCTACCACTTATCTCTCACTCTTAGAAAAAAAAGTCTCAAATTTAACAGGTCCTGTGCTATCAGCCAAGCTCCAATCTCTGTTCTATCATCGAAATGGTGCATCTCTGCCTGTTTTTACAAGTAATTTAATGGAATACTCTGAACTTTGAGCACTTGTGCCACCTCGATGTACATACTTCTGACTAATCTAACTAGCAACAACATTCCACCCCTTTCCTGTTGAGGTCTCTAGATGTCGGAAAGCCTTCTACTTCTCTATAGTTTCTTCCTTTGAACTGCAAAACTTTGGAATTCCCTCCCTGTTTCCTGACTGTACTAACTTGCAGAAGTTTTAAATGTAATGTGAAAAGATATCTCAACTCTCAATAGTCTCCTGTTAGACAAGATCTTCTTACGTTGCAAATAGCGATATACCTTGTTAGGGGTGAAAAAAATATAGTTTAGGTGAAAGTTTTAGAAATTGATAACCTAAATATGAACATCTTCAGTATGATAAGCATTTTGGGAATAATGTAAAAAGAAAATTTATCTTTGTCTACTGGCTTCATTTCTGGATTTGTTTATCCCCCCTCTATTCTAAACGTTGGTGAAGACTAATAGAAACGTTAAATTGAGTTGTTAATGGAATGGAGGCTGAAAGAAATTCACATCTTATTCTGATGGAGATTATTGCTTTAAAAAAAAAAAAAAAGATCCAAAATTTAATAACGTCACTAGGATGTTTGGCAATAATCAGTGTAGTATTTGTGCCAATATTTAGTCTTGTCTCTTGAAAAAAAAAAAAAAAAAAAAAAAAAACTTAAAAAAAATTTTTTTTTTTAATGACTGTACCCACCCGCCTCTCACTAAACTGACTTTTTTCACATCTGACTTTAGCGAGGGTGGTTGATAAACATTATCGCAGGGATTTTATTTTCAGTCATCTTTATCATCTTTTTCCCCCCGTAACACATTAACATGTTAAAACTAAATGTAATGTCATTTTTTTTTTTCTTTTCAAATTTGTTTCCTATTTTAAAAAAATTATTTATTTAAAAAAATTTTTTTTATTAACTGCAGACATTTTACTTTATTGTAATAATGGTAATAGAAACAATATATATATATATATATATATATATATATATATATAAAACTAATTTTTTAATTTTTTAGTTAGATTTTTTTTTTTTTTACCCAATTTTTTTTTATTTCTTCTTTATTAATTTTTAAAAATTAATATTTACTATTCTGCTTCGAATAAGACATGGAAAAACAAAATTGCATAGATTTAATTTCTAACGATTTCTGGAAATATGGACAAGGGTTTTTTTTTTTTGTTTTGTCAGATTTTCCATTAGCACCCTACCCCTGGCTTCTCTTGTTACTGTTTGTCGTCTCTCCCTTCATCTCTCTTTCTACCCACTCCCTCTTATTAATAAAAAACAATAAATTTATATTTAACCTTTTTACTGCACTTTCAAAATTGTATCAATAAATCCGTAATGTGTCTTTGCATTTCAATACAAATTAAAATTAATCCAAGAAGCTGAGTAAATAAATAGTAATTAATTTTTTTCTCCTTTTCACATCTGTGTGGTATGTGACGTCATTATTACATGCCATCATATTTTGCATAAATGACAAATTTTCATTTTTTTTTTTTTTTTCATTTCATGCAAAAAAAAAAAAAAAAAAAAAAAAAAATGAAGTTCTATCTGAATAGATATTAAGACTCCTTATGTGTGTTCAAGGTTTGTTGTCTGAATCAATTTGAATGAATTTAATTGCAATATATAAAGGATGATAATTCAATGTTAAATAAAAACGGTAATCTGGGATCTTTACTCATTGTTCTAAGGGAGGTAATTATTTTACTAAAGTAGTTAAAAAAATTTTTTCTTACAATTATTCGAATGTTTTTAAGAAAAATTACAATATCGTTGCATTTTACATTTTTTTTGTTATTAATGTTATAAAAATTTTGTACATTAAAGTTGTTGAAAAAAAAAAAAAAAAATTCTTGATAAAAGCTACCTCCCTTAGAGCAATGAGTTAAGAATCCAAATTACCAATAAAACTTTATTAAATCATGAAATCAATATTTTTTTTCCTTATTTGATGACGTTTTATTTAACTTTGGTTTGTCAGTCTTTATTTCTTATATTAATTGCTCCACTTATCCGTTTAGAGCTGTTTTATCTTTTTTTTTTTTTTTTTTTTAAATCTTGACAGGTTATTGCATAAAGATTATTTTCTTTACTTTATCAATTTTGTGTGTGTATGTATATATATATATATATATATATGAACATGCAATGCTTCAGATTCCCAATTTATGAGGATCTCCCATTAAAAAAAAAAAGTCTATTTTGTAACCCCTCCCCTCTCTGTGTCGATCACTAAAATGATTTTACTTTTCCAAAAAGCCAGTATTGTATATTCCATATATATGTATATCATTTAATCAAGAATTTTTTTTTACCTTATTAATTCTGGTTTCTTATATATCTAATGAACATGTTCATTAATCCGAACGAAATTGGTAAATCTCTCGTTTCTGATTATTTCTTCCGGTGTTTAATTTGGTTTTGTCTTTTCTATTTACCATCTCCCCATGGCATTTCATGTTATCCTCATACATACATTCTGTCTGACCATTACAAGCCGCCTAACACCACCCCATCCTTTTAAATTGAAATTTTAAAGTTTAATAAAATAAAAAGAAGTCGACACCCAATGGACTAAGAGAAAAGTACAAACTATAAATAAAAACCTATTTTATTGCCATGAAAAGTTATTTCCCCTTACTAAAAGTAAATCGAGTTAACAACAAAAAAAAAGTTTGTATATTTTTCAAAATATTTTTCGCTTAATAATTTTTTTTTCTGAAAATTGTCAGTTTCAGTTTTTATTTAAAAATGTGGAGAAAAATTTAATCTATAATTTTATTGAAATAAATTTCCCAATATATTTAAAAAAAAAATATATATATATATATTTAAAGAAAAAAAAAAAGAAAAAAAGTGTCAACCGCTTTTAATGCGAATTATTTCCCTTAGACACCTTTACAATTTTGTCTGAATTTTTCTGGCGAGATTTTGTTTCTTTTTTAGAATTCAACCTAATTTCTTTAAAAATTACAGAAAAAACTTTGTATGTACCCGTCACAGAACAAAAACATGCCATATTTCCAAATATCACGTAAATTGATGAAGTAGTTTTTTTTTTTTTTATAAAGAAAACTTTTTTAAATGAGTTAAGGTGATTAATATAAAATTATCATTACAAGGCTGATTTTGCAACATAGAAAAATTGTGGAGTAATCTGCCCTTGTTTTTTGTTTTCAAGATGGTGGCACAAGACAGTGACGTTTTTCTTGCTCATACAATTTGATTTTCTTTAGTTAAAAATAAAACTACTTGAGCAATTTATGGTATCTTTGGAATATAAGATCTTTGTTTCATGACAAGTATGTTCCTCATGAAGATTTTTCTGTCGTCGTTTTTTAAAAGTTCAGTTCTAAAAAAGAACCAATGTTTTTGCTGTTTGCCTTGTTTTTATTCAGGCTATTGTCCACACCAACGTTCCATTTTATTTTTTTAGTACATTTCAGCCAATGTTTTCTCTGGCATTCTTCCAGTGTTTACCCACATCTGCTGTTTTAGTTTATTTCTTTCCACATATTTAATGGTGTTGATAATTTGTGTACTGTGTACACAGACTGTAGTTTCCAATAATTTCCTAGTTTATTGTCGTATATTCTATCTTTATCATTAACGTTGAGTATTACTTCACAACTTATTTTTATACTAGAATCCTGATTTCCTACGTTTTCTTGAGTAAAAACAATACGCAACAAATATAATTAATGTTAAGTAGCACCATGTTAAGACATGCAAAAGAACAAAACCTGGAATATGTTTTCAAACTTATAAAGGGGCAGATAACTCTAGTTACTTTTATCTTTGATCCACTTTACTTTATTTTCTGTGGTCAGAGATGTGATCGTAATCTCCAAGTTTTTCAGTTTGAGGATTGATTTCAGTTAAATTTAATTGCAAAGCATCATTGTTGATGGCTTGCATTCATGTGGCCAACTAACCATCAAGAGCTCATCAAGCTTTGGTATATTCAACCTAATCAACAGATATCAGAGCTGATATGCCCGGTCTGATCGAACCCAGGGTTGTATATCCATCTTATGATTACGTTAAGGATATGGCATAATCACGCTTATATACTGGTTCTAGTAAGATAACCAGAGTTAAGCAATGTTGAGCTTGGCCAGTACCAGATGGGTAACCATTTGAGGATACAAGGTACTATCTGTAGGAGAACGTTGATACTTTTGGCAACTCCTGCATTTCACCTGGCCTCCAGCTGTCTCAGGCTAGTTTGGACGAGCTGCTGCAAACCAGCTTCACTTTAAACAAACTCTTAGCATAAGTCGTCCATCATACCTAAGATCATCAAATGTCTTTGTCATTCCAACAGACGAATTGCTATATAAAGGATAGATGAGTGAGAACTGGGTGAGTATTCAACATCTTCTTTGATGCAGGATCATAACTCTTCTGAATGCAGCTGCTTAAACCCCCCCCCCCCCGTCTGGATAGCTCATAACAATTTGCAGAGTTTACCCTTGTGATATAGCTAAACTCTAAACCACATCCAGCACTCCACATATCTCCCCCTCCCCCAAATTGTTGTAATGAAGTCAGAAGACAACAATGTGTTTAAGATCATCTGATCTGTAGTTATCAGCTGCTTTATAACCTTAACTACACCACATAATGTGGTTTTGTTATTCCAGTAGCATCTCCTGTATTTACGATAATCATCTCTTGTTCTTATTAGCTCCTTACATCAAGTGGCTTCATACCTTGTCTCGTGATTTCCATAAAAGAAAACTTGTAATTTTGTTGAAGACCTTCACGTGTGATTTTTTTTTTTTTTTTTTTTTTTACTATTCAGTGTTGGTCAGTACGTGCTGTTTTCACTAAAAAAAAAAAAAAAAAAAAAAAAATGTGAATCGTTCTAACAAACATGACAATGAGTTTTTGTTAATTAAAAAAAAAAAAACTGTATGGAATGTTCTCATAAGCTATTGTATTCAAAAAGGTTTTAATCAAATCGTGAAAAACGATGTAACTATTTGGATTTTATTTTTCAAATTATTTTAAAGTCAGAAATCATAAAATCCTGCAGCTGTGTTGAAAACCATTTTTTTTTTTTTTTTTTTTTTTTTTTTTTTTTTTTTTTTAAAATGTTATGCAAACTTTTTATTGTGTAGAAACATTTTAGGTTTTAGTGTAAGCATGTATATTTTGTATTTTTTTATTTGAAAAATTTTTTGTAAAGTTAAATATTTTTTAATTAAATTTTCAAATTAATATTTAAAAAAAATGTATTAAAAAAAAAAAATCACATGGTTACTTGAATAACAACCCCCCTGTAACTATCGAAAACTTTTTATTGTGTAGAAATGTGATATTAAGTTTTAGTGCAAAATTTTGATTTATTTAATTTAAAAAAAATTATTTTTTTTTAATTTTCTGGAAAAAATGGCATAAATGGTTACTATTTAAATTTTCTGGAAAAAAATGGCATAAATGGTTACTATTTAAATTTTCTGGAAAAATGGCATAAATGGTTACTATTTTAAATGCGGGCAAGAGATTATGACCTACAACCAAATGTATAAGGTTGAGTATGTTTCTTTATCAACTTCAATTTTTAAGTTACAGAAATTTGAAAAAAAACAAAAACAACTTTTGGACTACTATTCTCATTATACTATGGATTACTAATATAAATTATTAATCCTTATATACCCCACCTCCCCAAAAATACTTGTCAGTTTTTATTAAAACTTATTTTTCTGCACAATAACAATTTTGCATAACATAAAATTAGAATTATATTTACTGTACTTATATGGTAACCACTTACAAGGTTTTCTGGAAAAAAAAAAAAATGAACATATTAAAAAATTTTAGATAAATGTTTTTTTTTTTTTTTTTTTGTTTTTTTGCAAAATATCTTTTATGCTGAATAACAAATGTGTATAAAATAAAATTAAAATTGTATTTAGTTGATGTAATTAGCAACGGTTTTTTTTTTATCAGAGGCAGCTCCACTCCTGCTAGCATCTTTATTAAATGAGTTGAATAACATGAAATATTCAATACTTTCATTTAGGATCGTACGATTATGAAAGATTTTGTGTTTCTAATGTTTATTCAAATGAAACTTCTGTTCATTTCTCAATTGTTTGTCGTATAAACTAGAAACGTGTTCGCTCTTGTTATAGAAAATTAGGACATAAATCTTGTTTTCGATTTAGTTTTATTTGTAAAAGTAAAAAGAAAGTTTGTAACTTTTTTTTTTGAAATTAGATAAACTCATACAAAATGGAAATACATTGCAAAAATTTTGATTTATTCCAACAAAAATATATCGAAATTAAACAGTTTGATTGAAACATTGATAAAACATTGATAAAACTGATAGTTCCAAATCTTTTAAGTGGCAGTCTTCTGCACATTGAAGACTAAATAAATATATACCTACAGACACTGGTGTTTCATCCTTTTTGGAATTATCAGTGTAGGGTGTCACAATTAATCCCAGTCGATAGATTTGAACCTGGCAACATAAGCCATGTCTAGCTTCATTAGCAAGTACTTAATCCATTCAGCTACTGTTAACGGCAAAAAATGCTGTTGAATTATTCTTTAAATGTTTTTAATGTCTGTCAGTGATCTAATCATTATGTGATGATCTGCACATATGAACAAAATTGACCGACTTTTATTTCAATTGAAAGTGCTCAATGATAGGAAACAAGTTTCTTAAAGGGGCTGACATAATTATTTACTATAATTGTTAAATACTTACAGACATGTATATATATATATATATATACATACATACACACACACACTACATGTGATAATTAAAAATAAAATAAGTTAATGCAGTTTGCTTGAAGCATTGTGAGTGTGTATATAAAATAAAATTACTGAAAGGTGATACTATATTAACAAAAAGCAACAACAAAAAACAAATCATCTAAGCAAAAATAATTCTAAAATAATGTTCAACTTTTCATTTACTTGTCAATTATTTTGACCGCTAAAATGGAAACTATCTGCTGTGATGTGCTTAATTTTTTTAAATAATTTTTTTTTTTAAGAAATGGTGAGTTATGAGAAACTTTTTCCCCGTACAACTAAGTGAAACAATAAACATTTTTCTTATTTGTTACACAAGATCCATTTAAAAACAAACAAAAATGCAAACATAGTGTTTGCATTTGAAATCAACAAAAAATTTATTTTTTGTGAATGTAATAATTGTAGATAATTATTAAGACTAAGAAACCATTTAAATTATTGCTTCTTATTTGTATAATTTACAGAAGTGGAAGGGGGAAAATAAAAAAAAAAATAAACGTTATATTTCTTAGCAATACAACAAAAGTAAAAAAAAAAATTTATATATATATATATATATATATAAAAATAAATAAAACAAAACTTCTTTATTATTTTAGTTTTTTTGGGGTTTTTTTTTCTACCAATAAAATAACTTTTTTTTTGAGGGATAGGGGGCATTAAGAGTCGTTAACATTGGATTCTGAGGGCTGGAGGTATTTTTTTTTTTTTTTTTTCCTCCATATTTTGACTCAGATCTTCTCCCAACTCAAAAAAAAAAAAAAAAAAAAAAAAAAAAAAAAAAAATCCGGTGGAATTTTTGTCTTATAAAGCTGTGATAAAATTTTTTTTGGTTGACAAATGAACTTCATTTGTTGCTAAATCAATTCCTGTTGTCATAGCAACTAGAGACAATGCCATCCAGAACATAATTTTCACCGCAGAAAGTTTGGATAGGTACATATTTTATCTGCCTTCCTTCCACTGAAATACACTTGGTTTGTCTCTGTGTTAATTGCACTCATCAGACATTCTAGTGTGAGATTCTGTTGGACTCTCCAGCCAAATCCCTTAATGATTCTCATCTAATATTGAATATGAGCCGAAATTCCCCAAATTAACTTTTGCTCTGTTTAATAAATGTGCTTGTTTACTGTATTTTAAGGGTTGACAACAACTTAAGGGAGCCATGTGACTCCCTTTCCTCAGTTTTCTGTTTTTCTGTTGAAGAACCTTTTTTTTTTTTTTTAAGGACATGGCAACACCTCCCCCCCTCCCACTTGTCTTCATCCCCCTCCTTCTCTCCCAAAAAACACTTACACTCCCCTACCTATATCCACTTCCCACACACAAACAATTGTATAAAAATTGTATATTTTATAAATAAACTTTGAAAATTTCAACCTGTTTTGCTCCATTCATTCGACTTTATTTTCAGGTGCTAATCTTCATTTGTTTGCTTTTTAGTCTTGAAAATTCAGAAATTTTCTTGGATAGATTTGGAATGCAAGCATCAGGTTTAGTGGTAGAGAGTTTTAGAAATTTGACAACATTAAGCCATAGTTAGTTAGTTTATATATATATATATATATATATATTCACCTTATAACAAGGCAGATTGGCATTGAAATGTGATGGATTATTATGATTAGAAGCCAGATTTATAGAGCCATCCTTTTTTTTTCTTCACAAGAGTCATCATTTATCAAGCCCTGAAGGCTACTCAAGGATAATGGTTAATGAATGTATGGTAGTCATTGAGACAATAGTATAGTGGAAATTTGGTATGATTTGCTTATTTAAAGGGATGGCTCAACAAGAATTTGTTTATGTTAAACTTGAAGATTACCCTATTGTAGTCAGCTGGAAAACAGGCCAGCTGAACAGTTCAAGACTGGAGCAGTTCTAAGAAAGAAACTCTGTTCATGGAATCTACATTTAGGTTTAGGCACAGATAAAG